>NC_080570.1:21429722-21736944 GCF_030247185.1 Malaya genurostris
ACAATAACGAATTTCGGCAATGAGCATGTGGATTACGGAACAATCAGTAAAATTTCGTGTTGCCGATCTAATTCGGCATTTCATTATGACGAGCTCGAAAATCGGTTTTAAGCGTGTACTTAAGCCGCTAAGCAGACGTGAAGTTACGGCTAATGAGCTGCTCTGCGCTGACGAGTCTAACACGAAACGTAAAGAAAAGTAGAAACGGTTGTTAATTACTGAAATCAGTCAATCTTGAAATTGGCATCATGACATACGCGCGCCCTCTACAAGTCAAATTTATCGGTGGGTCATAAATTGTTCGAGTGTGGGTGAATCATACGAAATGTCAAAACGTTACGATTCGTAACTTACGAACGTTCGTCGTTCGGTACATGATCAAAACAACACGTTTTGTGGATTTGAAAGCACGTTGTTTATTAACTAATATTATTATTTATCATTGAAAATGATCGTGAATTAAATTTAAATGCAGCACACGAGAATCAATAAACGTTCGGCGGTGAAAACCTTGTCGGATAAAATCCACGAGCAGTGTTCGGAATTCTCCCAAGAAACTCTCGATGAAATCTGCCTCGTTTTAAAGCAGATCAAAGCTGCAAATTTATTTATGTTTAGTTTAAATGTATAAACGATCAATCAAATTCAACTCACAATTAGTTTCTTCTCTCCCTATTCAAATGACTAAGCACAATCCGTCCAAATTGTCAACCGAAATTGTCAACCAGTTTTAAATCTGCGTGTTTGATTTTAATTTGTAATATTTGTCTGTGCAGTCTTACTTCAACGTATAACTCACCTAAACTCCTTACTAGAAAGCCAAATACTTCCGTACTCCGCGTAGATATAAGTTTTATACCTGTAGTTTTGTTTTAGTCAAATACAACTAGTTATTTATCTGCATAGAATAATGAATTGTATACTGTTTACCTTTTAATTCTATTAATTTATAGATACCAATAAATTAATTAATAGAAACTATAAACTGGTTGAACAAATTAGCTTGATAATATATTCAAAACTGCAAACAATATCCAATAACTTCCAATTTCTGCCAAACCTATCTTCTATTTTGCCAGTAATGCCTTTTGACATTTATTTGCTTATTAACTTTCATCTATCTCTTTCTTAAATCTTTCATCACTCAACGGCAGTGTTGCCAAAGGTGTTATTCCAAACAATTCCCCGACCCGTAACCCTGGTCCGACGCATGGCTCAAGTACCAGTGTTACCACCAGTGATCTCCAACACCGCTAGGTTCACTGCCGCGCGTTTGAAGACACCGCTCTTGGTGCGTACCCAGGCTTGACGTATTCTGCCATCACTGGAGACTATCGGTTTCTCTACTATACCGCGAATCCATGACCTCCGATTTGTACCTTCGACAACGTAGACTAAATCTCCTACTTTCAATGGCTTTGACTCCTCAAACCATTTTGTTCTCTGATTCACTGATGGAATGTACTCCTTTATCCACCGCTTCCACATATCTTCAGCAACTTGCTGAGACCGTTTGTAGGAATTTCGCAGCGCTTCAGCCGCATTTACCGGAGGTGGTGTTGCATGTGGTTCGTTCGGGGAAACACCTCGAAGAAAATTATTTGGTGTGAGCGCTTCCGCTTCCGACGATTGCTCTGAACTGTAGATGAGTGGACGAGAATTAACCATCTCTTCCGCTTCAATAATGGATGTCTGCAAAATCTCATCAGTCATGCGCCGTCCGTCGTTTAGCGTTTCTAGAGCATCTTTTATGGACCGAACAAGCCGTTCCCACGCTCCACCCATGTGTGGTGTAGCGGGTGGGTTAAAAGTCCATTTTGTTCTTGCGCTCGTGAATGCCTCAGCACAGTCTAATCCGATGGCTTGTACCATGCCAATCACTTCTTTGCTAGCTCCTCGTAAATTTGTGCCGTTATCCGAGAAAAACTCACTGGGAGGTCCTCTACGGCACACAAACCGTCGAATCGCCATTAAACATGACTCCGTTGTCAAGCTGTGCGCCACTTCTACGTGAACGGCTCTGACTACCAGGCAGGTGAACAATACTACCCATCGTTTCTCCTTTCTGCGACCGACCGTTACCTCAAATGGACCAAAGTAATCAACTCCAACATGACTGAAAGGTCGAATATTCGGAGTTAATCTTTGTATCGGTAATGGAGCCATCCGTGGAGCACGAGGTCGATTACGGTGAACTTTACACCATAAACAGGCTGATGAGACTTTGCGGATTACAGCGTTGACTTTCGGAATGTGGTATCGCTGTTTCAATTCGTTCTTAACGGTTTCCCGATACCCATGACCAAACTTTTCATGAAAATGGTGTACTATCAGAATCGAAATCGGATGATCATCCGGTACGATTATTGGAAAACGTAAATCAAACGGGAGCATCTCCGCATTCGCTGCACGCCCTTCCATGCGAATCAAACCGTCTTCTTCGACCAGAGGTGTCAGCCTGTACATCACACTTGTTTTTTCTATTTTCAGCCACTCGTTTATTGGCCGACCCTTGTTATGCAATAAAACTTTCAACTCGTCTTTGTAAGCCTCGATTTGCGCTGATTTCAACAGTGATCGTTCCGCCTTTTGATATTCATGCTGCTGTAAGGGTACACGAATTGATCGAACACTATGTTTGATGAGCATTCTTTGTTGATTTGACGTTGCTTTAATTGTTTCTATCGGCACTCCCTTGGACTTTTTTTTGCAATTAGTTAGAAATCGACACACCATAGCCATGGTTCTTACAAGTACTGTCCACTTAGAAAAACGACGGAAATCGATTAAACTCTCTGCGATGACTGTATCGTGCAAAAGTAAATGGACCCGCAACTCTTCCGTTGTATTTGCTGGCGGCATGTTCTTCTTCGGCCAATCTTCCTCGTCTAGGTACAAAAATCTTGGACCTGTAACCCATGAGCTATTCGAAAGTAGCTCTAAGTCTTTGCTCCATTTGGTTAGCTGGTCCGCCACGTTCAATTTTGTTGGTACCCAGTACCATTCTGTCAGCTTCGTAAGACTCAAGATCTCTCCAATCCTAAACCCGACAAACTGCTTGTATCTGCGTTGGTCAGAGCGAATCCAAGACAAGACCGTCTGCGAGTCGGTCCAAATGAACTGTTTGTTTATTATGAAGCTGTGATTATCATGTATCGTTCGTACTAAGCGAGCTCCTAACACTGCACCTTGAAGTTCCAGCCTTGGAATCGATAATTGCTTTAGTGGGGCCACCTTCGAACGGCTCATCACCAAAGCGCATTTCACTTCTCCTTTGATAACTGCCCGTAGATATGCTACACAGCCATATGCTGTCTCACTGGCATCTGTGAAAATATGAAGCTGGATATCTTCAATCTCGCATGTTTTTGCGTAATACCTTTCTTTTGGTCGGGCGTTCATCGCTCTGAACAATTACTTGCAGTCCAATGTTAGACGATGTAGCAAACACGAAAACATCCTGTTTTGGTGTCCATACGATGCCTAGAATACGTTCGTAGTCCGTACTTGTATCTTGGTCAAAGCGCACAATTTTATCAGCTTTCCGTTCGCCCATTTTCTCTAAAAACGCACTGGAATTTGACACCCAATTTCTAATATGGAAACCTCCTTGATCGTGAATGTGCTGCACCTCTTTCGCAATTCTAACCGCATCCTCGACCGTGTCTGCGCTATCATAATAGTCGTCTACATAGTGACGATTTATGACCGCCTTCGCTGCATCAGGATATGCCTCTAAGAATCGTTCTGCATTCACATTCTTTACGAATTGAGCTGAGCAGGGCGAAGATGTAGAACCAAACGTCAGCACATCCATTACATACACTTGTGGTGTTTCATCTAGACTGGTACGGAACAGAAAACGTTGTGCTGATTTATCTTCAGGCCTGACATGGATTTGGTGGTACATTTCGGCAATGTCCCCTCCGTATGCTATTGGCCTTTCCCGAAAGCTACACAGTACTCCCGGAAGTGACACCAACATATCCGGTCCCTTTAACAACTCCGAATTTAGCGACACTCCATTGACAGCTGCCGCAGCGTCCCACACAAGGCGGACCTTGTTTGGCTTCCGTGGATTTAACACAACGTTGAGCGGCAAATACCAGACCGCTGAGCGCGGTACTTCCATCAACTCTTGCTTCGTAACCTTGTGTGCATAACCTTTCACTTGGTATTCACTAATCTGTTTGTACACATTTTGCTTCAATTCAGGATCTTTTTCCAGCCTTTTTTCCAACGCTTTCATTCTACGTACGGCCATCGAATAACTGTCAGGAAATTGTCGTTCGTCTTCTCGCCACAGAAGTCCTGTTTGGAAACGATTGCCTATCCGGGTCGTTGTCGATTGAAGAATCGCTCGAGCTCGTTGATCCTCCGCCGATTCCGGAACGCCGAACGAAGTAACTCCTGCTTCATCCAACGTGTACTGTGTCCGGATCATGTCATGAAGTTCTTGGTTACTTGCTTGAGTAACCGAATGGAGATTGAGAAACGTTTCAGCACTCGATTTTCGCTGTTGTGGGCCATATATCGTCCAGCCGAGCTTAGAACGCACGGCTATTGGTTCATCACCTTTTCCAACTCGTGATTCTAAAGGAGCGAATAAGTGCAGATTATCAAGCCCAATCAAGATTGCCGGTTCTTCTGACGAATGATCTGTCACGGATAGGCCCGCCAAATGTGGATATCGTACTGAAATCTCTGCGAATCGCACACTTTGCTTCGGTAGCACTAATTCCGATACAGTACGTACGTCTCTTAATAAGAATTTCTCATTTTCTCCGATCGCAGACAGTTCCAATTTAATTTTTCGCGAACTATTTTCGTGACGCCTGATGTCACCAGTCCATTTCACTATTAGAGGTTCAGCTTCGCCTTTTGCCTTCAACCGATTAGCCATCCTTTCATCAATCAGTGTACTTGACGAACCCTCGTCTAGAAATGCAACAGTTTGTATGCTTATTTGTCCTACGGTCAGTTTTACCGGTACCATACGAAAAATTACTCCACAGTACAAATTCTTGTGAGAGTTACACGCTACTTCCATCAATTGCATGGACTCTTCTCTCCGATGCAGGAGGTAGTGATGGTTCCCACCACAATTTTTCATGGTGCATCGCAGCTTGGCGTTGCAGCGACTCTTCCCATGATTATTCAAGCAGATACCACATAGTTTCAATTTCTCAACTGCACTCAAACGTTCAGCAACGCTCATCTGCTTAAATTCGTCACAATACCGGATTTTGTGGTCATCACTCTTGCAGATCCAGCACAGTTTACTGGCTTTGGCTATTTGTGTTCCTTCCTCTGGTTTCTGAATACCGTCATGTAAGTGAACAAACTCCTGTCTGGATTTGTTTTTCCCTCTCCGCACCGTCTCGTTACACGACCAAGGAGAAAAATCAGATACTTCAGATATATCCGAAACTATATCTTGCATGAAAGCAGAGAACGTTTTCAATGTGGTGGCATTTTTTCCTCGTTTATATCTCACCCAGTCCAGTTTGTAGCTGGTTGGCAGTTTTTCGACCAGTTCATCAATCAACATAGGATTGTTGCAATGTTCTCTAAGTCCAGCAGCCAGCAAATGATCACAAAGCTGCTTCACTGCAATCCCAAAATGAATGAACGATTCTAAACGTTCGATTCTAGGTGAGGGAGCGTTCCGCACCTTCAGCATAAGTGTCTTAAGCAGTTTCTGAGGCTTTCCAAATAAATTACGCAGATCTTCGATGACATCAGGAACGGAATCTGGGAGAACTAGTCTGCTTCGAACCGCTTCTAATGCATTTCCCTGCAAACAGTCCTGCAACCTTTTCAAGTTGTCTATGTTTGTAAACCCGCAAGCCTCAGTTGTATATTCAAAGCTGCTGATAAACAATGGCCACACTTCCGGCTCTCCACTGAATGTTGGAAGATGTTTGGACACTCCCTGCCGAGCCAGCCGTTGACTTCTCGTCAGTTTGATTACCTGTGTCCCGGACCCGTTTTTGCTCCTTCTCGATCCACCGATACTCAAACTTGGTATTGAAGTTTCCTTCTTTTCATCTTCTGAACTCTGCTCTTCTTCTAACGATTCGAATTGCGATTGCAATTCTTCGTCTACTAGATCTTTTTCTTCTTCTTCATCTTCTTCTTCAGCAACTTTACCACCCCCTTGGTGGTCTAACTGTTCTTGCCACTTTTTTAGCTTGAGCTCAGAAAGCCAACTTTTAACTTTTTCTTTTCCTAAGGAAACCGATTTACCATCCTGCCTAAGTTCGATTTTCTTGCTGATATTGTTGCTTCTACCGATCGCTGCTTTGTCTCCTAAAGTCTCTACTTTCTGCATACTGACATTCATTTTTTTACGTATTTTATCCCGTTTCGAGATGAATTCTTGTTCCGCAGTCAACTGGCGATCCAGCAGCTCTTGCTCTTGCTTCAACTGAAGCTCTTGCATCTCCCGCTCTAGTTGAAATTCCCGTTCGCGCATCTCCTTTTCAAGAACCAGCTGCTTCTTCATAAGTGCCCGTTTCATTTCGAGACGCTTCGCTCGAAGTTCCATTTCCGCCTTAAGTGCTTCCTCCCTCGCTAGCTGTTCCTTTTCTAGTTGTTCAACATGTTTGGCAACAGAGGAACCTGCGCTGCGAACTGAGTCCGTGTCACCCTTCGACGAACCTTTCTTCGAGCCTTTCTTCGGTTTGGGAACACGCAATAGTACGTCCTTCGATTTTGTGCACTTAGGACAATACCAGTCAACTTCAGTAACTGCTTCGGTTACTTCAGCACACTTGAAATGCGCCCATAGCTTGCAATCGTTGCAACTTACCATATGGTAATCGTCTTCTTCCGGACCGCCACATATTAAACAATTCGCCAATGACTCATCCATATCAGGAGAATTTGAAGCCATTTTTAGGTTAAGTCCGAGTAATTCTTTGATTTTGTTCGGAATTCTCCCAAGAAACTCTCGATGAAATCTGCCTCGTTTTAAAGCAGATCAAAGCTGCAAACTTATTTATGTTTAGTTTAAATGTATAAACGATCAATCAAATTCAACTCACAATTAGTTTCTTCTCTCCCTATTCAAATGACTAAGCACAATCCGTCCAAATTGTCAACCGAAATTGTCAACCAGTTTTAAATCTGCGTGTTTGATTTTAATTTGTAATATTTGTCTGTGCAGTCTTACCACAGACTAACAGACAGGACACTCAAATTAGATTCTTCAATCATTTTAACGGTCATTCCGAATATTCCTTTATTTGGGACAGTACTCACATGTGTCATGATGGCGCCACGTTACCCTATCAAAAACATCCTGTCTGTCATCTAGACTGTGTTTATTTTTTTCATTTACCAATAGAGTTGCCATTCATACAGAATTACCTATAATGTATTGATTTGTATACGTCCATGCGAATTTCATGCAGGATACAGATTTAATACATATTGCCAAAACTATATACATAATTGTGCCTACTTCTCATCCTCCAACGCAAGACAAAATCGAACCCGTTTTGTTACAATATTAACTTGCTTCTGGTCTGCCGCCACTTAATTTCGGGTGATAACTACCAACACAATAAACAATAGTCTGGATGAACAACGTTGAGTCAAATAAATGGTTACCTTCCAACATCGCGAAAAAGTTAAATATATTATCAACGTAATCTAATAATTTATTGTGACGATTCATTTTCAAATATTTTGATGAAATCAGGCATCTCTGCAAGCAGCTGATCGGTGTTGACAAACGAGGGGAAACCAACTAGTAAAAAAACTTTTACATAACACAAGGGGTGTACAAATAGTAAATAGTTCGCGCAGTACAATATAGGTGGAGCTAGTGCATAACGAAACATTTTTTTCATAAGAATTTACTCATACTGTCATGTCTGTTAGTCTGTGGTCTTACTTCAACGTATAACTCACCTAAACTCCTTACTAGAAAGCCAAATACTTCCGTACTCCGCGTAGATATAAGTTTTATACCTGTAGTTTTGTTTTAGTCAAATACAACTAGTTATTTATCTGCATAGAATAATGAATTGTATACTGTTTACCTTTTAATTCTATTAATTTATAGATACCAATAAATTAATTAATAGAAACTATAAACTGGTTGAACAAATTAGCTTGATAATATATTCAAAACTGCAAACAATATCCAATAACTTCCAATTTCTGCCAAACCTATCTTCTATTTTGCTAGTAATGCCTTTTGACATTTATTTGCTTATTAACTTTCATCTATCTCTTTCTTAAATCTTTCATCACTCAACGGCAGTGTTGCCAAAGGTGTTATTCCAAACAAGCAGTTTGCCGCCACAACAACCGGGCACGACGATGATTCGGACAACGAAGAAACGCGGCCTCGATTTAGTGAATTCGCCGAAAATGACGACTTTCTGGAAAAGGCAGCCAGCGGTGGACTGAGTGATTTTCGGAAGCAAAACGTTAAATCTTTGGATGCTGTCGATCGGAAGTATCAAGGGCAGGTGTCTTCCCGCCAGGATGTGTTTAGCAGTGACACCGATGACGAAGAAAGTGCTGACAGTGAAAATGGCCAGCAGCAGCCGGGTGCGTTTGTGAAGTTGAGACCTTCCCAGGTAGATTCGGAGGACGATAAATACAATTCAGAAGAAGACGATGGGTCCGATTATTTGGACGTGGCAAGTGATCAAGGCGAGAGTAATGAAGATGAAGAGGAAGACGATGACGATGATGAGGAGGAAGATGAAGAGGATTTCACTCTGGGAGAGTTTCTAGGTCAAGGTGATAGAGAAGATCAAACACTAATTCAGGAGGAAAAAGTTCAAAAGGGCATCTGTGTTCAAAATCAACTTAAAATGTGGGAACGCCTGTTGGAAATTCGTATCAAAATGCAATCAAGTTTAATAACTGCCAATTCGCTTCCCCATGAAGATAAGTACAACAGATTTCGAGAGAATCCCAAGTTCCTAGAAGCTTCCAACCGGGTAGTTCGAACTGTCGAATCCACTTTAAATGCCCTACTTGAACTTCAAGAATTTCAAACGCAACGATTCTCGGAGACAAAAGACCTACTGAAATCGGGAACAAAACGAAAATTGAAAGACCGTGGAAATGATGAGGAATCTAAAAGTCAGCGGTTAAACCACTATGAGTCGTCAATAAACGCCAACTATGCAAACTACAAACCGTATAGAAACGACGTAATTCAGAAGTGGCACGATCGAACTAAAGCCTCTAGTAACACTAAAAATGCTCATCAGTCCTTTGACATAATCCAAAAGATCGAAAACAGTATGCTGGCGAAAGGTGACCTGATACGGAAATCCCAGCTTTACAGGGGTGGTTACGAACTATTTGAAAAGCCTGATGTACAGTCCAGTGGATCTTCGGGAACTGCTGTTGATGCCGAAGACACACCGGAACCGATTTATGATGAAGAAATTTTCGACGGTTCTGATTTCTATCATGCTCTGCTGCGTGAACTGATTGAATATAAATCCAATACCGTGGAAAACCCACAGGAAATTAATGCCAAGCTGGCAGAATTGCAAAAACTCAGAAGCAAAATGAAGAAACAGGTCGATACGAGAGCTTCCAAGGGAAGAAAAATTAGGTAAGGTTGAAAGGAGAAACATAATTGCTGACTAATGTTTGTTGTGCTTTTTGTAGATATGTAGTTCATAAGAAAATGGTTAATTTCACTGCCCCGGAAGACAACCACGAATGGACCGATGAAGCAAAGGACGAATTGTTCAGCTCGTTGTTTGGTGCTACTTTGGCAGAATGATCGAGCCTTGTGTTAAAATATATAATAAAACTATTCTTCTATTCTAAAACAAATATACTTTGGTTTTATTCACATTATTTGGTTCTTTGTTTCGAATCAGCCGAAGTTTTTGGTCTTGTTAAGGCATAGAGAAAAACAGATTGGAAAAAGACTGACGAATGAAACGACGATTTGCGAAAAAGTTACCGCATACTCCCGTTGAACGATTGATTGGACGTTCATTGGACCAATGATCCAACGTATTTAACCAATGAAGAACCACCGTTGAACGTTTTTTTCTAAGAGAAAAACCCTATACGTTAGATCGCGGGTTTGAGTCTCGGCTCTGCGATAACTTCGCAAATTTTCATTTCACTATTTCATTAGTCAGTTCTTTTCCAATCTGTTTTTCTCGTCAGATACCGAAAAAAAAAACAAAATCTTGCCGAAAATTAGTAATTAATTTTGCATTTATTCAATTTTTTTATCACTGTGATAATGATTCTCATCCGGTTGTATAAAGGCAACCATTTCGCCTTGGACTAAACTAACGAAGAACCGACCAATGGAAATAGTGGCACCCATCGATGGGTTGTCGTTACCGGTTTTCGCACTCCACCTTAACCGTTGCCAGCTTTGATCATTCCAGAAACCCCTGCTAGGTTTAGGCGCAATATAAATAATCGTAATGTTCTCATTGGCGTACGATCCGATATTGTAGATCTCTAAACTTTCCACATCGGTGTAAGTCCCTCGCAACCATCGAATCATGGCATCGAACGGAAACTGAAGTATGGTTCGCCTTACGGTCATTAGTACGTATGAAATACAGTAAATGGAGAAACGAAGCTAAAAGTAGAAATGCGTTCAATCCATCAATCGTCTACTGGTTTTAATCTGGTTCCGATACCCACCGTTGCAAAAACTGCGTAGTACACAAGAATCGTTGGCAGCAGGAAAAGAAGTACGGCGAATGTCATTGTAGCAATGAAAAGCTGCCGTCTCATGTATTCGTGCGATTCGACACGGTCCCGAAGAATATTTTTCTTCTTGCCTAGAACGATGCGACACAGCGCCCGAATTCCTCCAAGCTCGATTCGATACAATCTGAAACCAACACTTGATTGATAAGCCGAAATAAAATAGAAAGGGTGCCGATTAAACTCTACTTACACCGCAGCATAGATGTAGAAACAATGTGCGTGTAGGCTAATTAGTATGATTAGGTCCGAAAACATTGCCAGTTGGAATGATAATCCCAACAGTCCCAACACTGACAACGGTAGAAAGAGAAAGCGTATCGCCGGGGAAACGATGATCAAAAATGTCCACCAGAGGTCCACGTGGTAGAGAAAACAGCTGAGAAAGAAGTTATTCAGCGGAGCATTCAATTTGAGTCCGATTGGACTGCCGCGAAGGGTAGTCAGCAAATTTCGCAAGTAATTCACAACCAGCTGTAATAATTTCGGACTAGAATTTTTCATTGGAACATTGGAAACACGCTAATTTACCTCAGCATACTCCATAAACTAAATACCCGGATTTCCGAAGTAAAGCACCAGCGAAAGCACGGCCACACCAAATCCTATATCAAATAATAATGCCCACTTAGCTCTGAAAATTATAAAATAATTCGTAATTAAATCCTCAATCAAATCAAGTTGAATTTACCCATTGAACCCCCGGCTTCTAATACTGTTCGTCCACTCGGAAAAGTGATAGAACAGGGCGATTTTCCTGAAAACTATCCTCAGAATCACCAACAATGGGTGCAAAAGCAACGCTGCCCAGCCCATCAGTGGACTGCCAGCCGCGTAGCCCAACAAGTCCTTCAGTGCCGAGTTCCGTTGGGGTTTCGATTTGCAACGTAGTCGATGGAGGAAATTTTACAAATCTTGGTTCATTTTGTAAAGGGCCATATGAGCAAGTGACAGTTTCGTTTTGTATACTATTAGGCTCTCTGACAGCTCACGTTTTCATCAGGAAACGAATGCATTAAACACAGTTCAGACGATCAATCAACTTCGGTCGACGTCCAGATTGGTTTATTAATTTTATTTAGCCGAATATTGCTCACGTATCCGACGTTAAAAAGTTCCGTAAACTTGACGTAGTGTCTTTTCAAATGATTTGCTTACAATTAATGTTGTTGTTCCGTAATCGTTCCATTCAGGTGATAGTCGCTTGAGGCTGCGTGTGAATCGCTTTTACATATTGTTTTGTTTTCATCAGGAAACGTGTTGGCCACCCATTTTTCAGTAGGGCCGCCGTTCATTTTTCACCGGGCATAGAAACCTCAATATCTTTCGAGTATTGTGACGCGAATGTAAAAATTTTCGAAAAAATTACATGGTTTTGGGTTTTATTTTATACACAGAGTTGAGTGGTCAACATGGAGACCGCTTAGTAATTAATAGAAGAGAAAATACACAAAGCGTCACTTGCTCTAACGTCCATTTGAAAAATCAACCGAGAAATTAGCCCTTCTAAGGTCTGTGAAAGTTTACAAAAGAGCATTGAGAATTATCATACTGTTGAAATATGCAAATCGGAAGTGAAAATAATCAATTTGGTGAACCGTTTGCAGTGCAAACTTCGCACCAAACGAGTGCATATAAAACCAACATTCAGCTGCTTTGCGTACGAGTACAATGCACCGAATAGTGTCAATATCGGAGAAAATTCATCAATTTGGCCCTTCTGTAAGCCAGAAAAGAATTCCGGTTGGCATTATGAAAATTCGAAATGAAATAATCGACATAAAAATCTGGATGTTGCTATGTCACCCGCCCATTTTCCAAAAAGCTGTAAACGAATTCACAAATATTGCTTCTGTATTCGATCAATTCACACTGTGAACAGTTCTTCTGCAGAACGGTTTTATTTTGTGAACCGTTCACAATATGAATTCCGCTTCAAACAATAGCAATTACAAGAGCATTCAGCTACTGGTTGTTTGCACTGGGGCAAACTGCAGCGAAAAGTGAAAAATTGCAATGAAAATTCTACAAATAAGTCCTTCTAAGGACTGTAAACGTTTACAAAAAAGCCGTGAGAAATATTCAACTGTTGAAATATGTATATAGGAAGTGAATATAATCAGTTTGGTGAACTGATCGCAGTGCGAATTTCGCACCAAATGATTGCAAATAGAACCAACACTCACCAACACTGGTTTGTGTCAGAAAATAATGCATTGTATGTAAAAGTTGGCCCGGGTTGGCGGTTCAATGCATAGGACGCTGGTCTTACAAGCCAGTTGTCATATGTTCGAGCCCCGACCTGGAAGGATTCTTAGTGTCAGTAGGATCCATAGTACTAGCCATGCAATGATTCTGTACACTAAGAATCAGCTGCGAAGTCTGTTGAAACAGAAAGGCCAAATTCCACAAAAGGAATTTAATGCCAGGACTTTGCTTTTATGTAAAAGTTTGAATGCGTATGGATGACGGTCAGGCGGTCAGAATATGCAAGTGGTGTTTGATATGTTATTAATCTGCATTGAATTAGAGGTAATTTTTAAATTTCATGGCAATCTGTCATTACCCAGAGTTTGCTCTCGTCAGGTATAAAATTTTGTACTTTATTTGTCAAAGTTCTCCTGCGATTCGGTGTACAAGTAAATAATATGCGTTTTCTGTTATAACGGTTACTGAACCATTTGTCAATATTCATTCTGACATGATTGGCCGGCGGTAGATATACAATCATGTATTAGTTTCTACATCCAATGATTTAAAGTTAGCTACGACCGGAAGCTGATTGGTCTCATCAAATGATACAAAAACTTTTGGCCTGTACGTGTCATAATTGTCTGGTTCGTTATAATCTCTGTGGGTGTAATATACGTTTCATATATTTTTATTCCTTATATAAAAACCTTATACCACTGCAACTGTATGCGTTATAGAGACGTATAATGAATAGCGCTATAACAGAAATTTCTCAACTAAAACTGTTGAGCTCTTACACAAGAATGCAGTAAAGACTTTGCAATTTTGTAAGTAGATTTCATCGCTACTGCCTTTACAGTATTTTTAAACATGAAATTACTTGGTATCAATTGTAGTAACGTAAACAATTTAAAAGCAGATTAAAAACTATAAAACCAAATGTCAAGTTGCAATGAATACTCTCGTACAGATAGTAACCGTTGTCTGATGATTTTACTCGAATGCATGTGAAAAAGTAAGAAGAAGAAAGTATTCAAAATGCGACAGACTCGACAGAATTTGGAAAATGAGGAAGATTCGATTAAATAATGGAAATTACGAGAAGTGGGTTTGCTGTAATAGTGGGCTGCGACGGCAAACAAAGACGTGTTCCACTAAAAATGAGAAATATGGATGGAATTTACAACCGTAATGCCATTACCCACTTGTGAGGAATTCTGGCAATCGTCAGAAGGCTGGCTGCATTCCAGCTGCTGTCTAAATGGTCCAGGCGAAATTGCGTCATTATCTCGCCGTACGTGTCTTGTTTATTTCCCTCCTCTTTCTTTTTTCTTTTTTTTATATTCAACTTCATTTGATATTCGTCAATCACGCATGTACGTACAAAAAACGAATCTTGAGACGAGGTAAATGAGATTGAAATATGAGTATGTTTGGTAGTGAGAAAGCATGGTTAGTATATATGAAGGGCAATAACTTATTACCTTTCATATGTTTCTTTTATTGAAAAAATAAAACCAAGACGCATAAAATGTAGAACCGATTCAAAACGGTTCTTCCAATCTTGTATGGCAAGAATCCGAGAGAAAAGAACCGTTAATAACCGCTAGGCGAAATTCGCTGCCGGAAACGGTTGTTGCAGTGTTGCCAGACCTTTACCGGAATTCTGGCAGAATTCCGGCTAAAATGGCTGGCAGACATAGCCAGCCGTTTGGGGGGAAATCTGCCCGCCGCGTACAAGTGGGTAGTGGTCCTTGTGTGTGAATCCTTATCGGAACCGCTTCTTTCACGATTCACTCATTCGTGAAATTCCTCATTTTCTTATGTCGTTTTCGCTTGATACCAAACCTAACCCAGTTTCCACCCTAACTGCTGTCAAACCGTTTGTTTGAAGCTAGTTTCGAACCTAGTTTTAACGTTGTTGAACTGAAAATCGAGTCAGTTTCGAACCTGGTTGTTATATCAGGTTTGCTCAAACCGCCGTTGCTAAGCGCGAAAACAACACAGTTTCGTGAAAAGTGTTTGTTTGAAGAAACTACCCTGGGTCAGTTTCAGTGTTCTCAAGCGAAAACGACATTAATTTTATAGTTAGTTCTTGTTTTGAGATGCACGTGGCGCTAACAATGTTGAAAATATTTTCAAGTTGTCTGTCTGCTCTTATCACAGATTCGATCAGATGTGTTTTTTTTTTCATTTGTACGCAAGGAAAACAATAATAAATGGATACTTCATGTAGTTTTTAGTGCTGGAAATATACGTTAAAATGCTTAAAAATTGCTTTTTCTTGCTCATGATCACGAGCATACTAATAGTGGAGACGGCTCAAATCACCAAGGACAAGGACAACCCATCGATTAATCAGCCAAACGATTTCAACCCACTGGGACCGCTGGTTAAGTGTTCCTTCCTGCCGCTGGAATTCATGGACTGTGACGAACCGGTGGATCACAAGGGGAACCGTACGGCCAAAGAGGAACTAGGACATGGATGTGTGAAATTCGGTGGTGTGTACTACGATGACGTCGAAACAACCAGAGTCAAGTGCGTCGTGTTCGACAATATTGAATGTGCCGAACCGCGGGAATTCATGCGAGACGGATTTCCCTGTGTCAAGTACACGGATCACTACTTCGTGACGACGCTGCTGTACAGTATACTGTTGGGTTTCCTGGGTATGGATCGGTTCTGTCTGGGCCAAACCGGCACAGCCGTCGGGAAGCTACTGACGCTGGGAGGTGTCGGAATCTGGTGGATTGTTGACATCGTGCTGCTAATAACGAACAATCTGCTGCCGGAGGATGGAAGCAACTGGAACACCAAGGTTTAGCGAATGTTTCCAGCAGTCTAATTTGCAGATGGTCGCAACTGCCTGAACTTTTGCCACAATTTTCGATCCGAATGTGTTGTGTTTTGTTAGTAACTAAATTAGGGAAAATTTTGAGCGGCAGGGGATTGCATGCTTAAAAGTTTAGAAATATACGGCAAATAAGGAATCGTGATATTAAAATTTCCTATTGTCACATTAGTTCAGTTTGTTTTTATTACAAGAAATAAATGTCAGATTTTATAATAAACTGCTATTTCCCATACTATTCAATATTATTCCAATTTTGTTTTTGTTCGTCAACGCTCATTACGCTGTATATACAACTCTGTGGACTGGAATAGCAACACTGAGTAGGTACCTAAACATCTAAATTCTATTACTAAAAATAATTTTTTTCATGGAAAGCATAGTGCTGATCAGTGGTTCATATGTAAATAAATATTCAGCTATCAAAACGAGCTTTGTCACTGGATTCTAACCGGCGAGTGCTATCGATTTAAACGTAATCTTAAGAGGTAAAAGCTTTAAAGTGCATAAAAAACAAAATGCAAAAAAATATATATACTGAAATGTGTAAACTAAAGAAAATGGAAATGCTAAATGAATGTTTACTTCGGGTGTATAGAAAATAAATTCGAGTACGTCAAGTGGACCTGCTATGTGGTCTTTGAAACAATCTAAATTATTAGAACGCAATAGTTCTACGTAACAAAAATAAGGACCGTGTGGGTTGTCATTTTACAATTAAATTTGTACTTAGGAGATAGGTTGAAAGCAGAAAGAAAGAAATGGTTTCAAACTTACTTCTAACATCGTGAACTTTTTGCCTAATGTAATCATTCTCTAAAAAAAAAATGTTACTCTTATCGAGCAAAATACGATGACAACATTGAGACACGCGCTAAGAAAGTGTGTAAACTAACAATCACCTTCCCCTAGGATCGATTCATATCCCGATTCGCCTAAGGAAAATATGCTTCTAGAACAACACGGGTCCCGATCGGTGACGGCTGGAACCATCACGGCTTCATTCGTCACTAAATCTACGGATAACAGCTCATCTATCTCCTCGTTCAATGGCTTGGGTGGAGCTGTAGGTTTAACGGGAATTTCCTGCACCATCGGTTGATCCTTGGAAGTTTCATCCGTTGACAGTCCATACGCATATTGGCGCATGCCACGACGGAACGCTATCCGTTTGCGTACCGTTTCTTCACTGTTAATGTCCGGATAGATCCGTCTAATTTTATCCAGGAATTCATGATTCGTTTCCTCATCGTCCTGTAGTCTGCAGATTCCGGTCAATTTATTACTTTGTTCTGATATCACATCGTCCGTATCAGACACAAGCCTCTTTCGTTTTGTCCCCCGGGATGATTTACTCTTCTGTTTGGCCGGTTTGCTAGCCGGTGTGTTATCACAGGGAATCTTCTCACCCAAACAGTCTACCTCCTGATGATGCCGCTTTCTACTCAGCAAACGCAGCTCGATATCCTCTTTCTCGGTTAGGCGGTTGGAGTCTTTATTCCGGGTGAACACGTGTACGTTGTTGGTATTGGCAAGCATCAACATGGACAGGAAGTACCGTGCCGTAAAATCTTCCTGTTTGTTTTGCATCACCTTAGCAAAGCTGATGGTTGGCGTTGGATTTACCGGATCTACGGGACCAAACGACTCGATGATTTCCGTTCCATAGGCATGGATATCGAAGTGATTACGCTTCTCCGACTGAATCAAAATCGGTTTCAGCTTCCGATGCCAGCTGTTCACTTTTTCGATCATTTCTTTCGCTCCGGTCACACTTTGGATGTATTTTTTATTCGGGATGACCGTAACCTCCTGTATTGACACTTCAACTTCTGTAGTTCTATTTTCAGGTTTGTTCTGGACTTGCTCGCTAACAACGATGGGACATTCTTGCGGAACCGACGTTGGTTCCGGTGTGCTTTCCTTCGAGCGGCTCCCTCGGCGATCACTCTGGTCGTCTGAAATTCCGGAGTCACGTGATAACGTACGATTCGGTGTCGTTGGTTGCGATACCGACGGCGACTTTTCCGCTTTCTCTTTAGGCAAAACAGTTTTCACTTTTTCCACCGAACGTTTCGTCGAACTCGTCGCCTCCGGTGGTGCGATTTCCGTTTCCTGTGAACTAACAATCCCAGTAAGTGCTGGTGGAGCCTCCGAAACAGTGAACCGTTCCGATGGGAAGACATTTTCACGGTCGTCGTCGATGTCGAATCCGTAGAAATCACTTTCCGGGGTTGATGCGCGTGAATAATTGGAACGCTGTCCGTCGCTGACCGGAGTCGAGCTGGGTAAGTACATGTCAAACGATTCGGCAAGCACTTCATCATCGGCGGCCAGGTCATCGAAACCGTGGAAATCTGTAAAATAAATAGTTTTTTTTAAATCATCGGAAGATGAATGCACTGCATGGAAAGGTTTGGTATATTTGGCATAACATTGTTCTACATTAAAGTTAATTGGTGCAGCATAATTATTTTTCAATTGTCATTACTTCGATAACCTTTGCTGATTGCAGTACATTAAAAAGCCTTACTCTTCACTATACGGTAAAAAAAAATACAAATCTAGTCGCGTAACCTTTATCTGTCATAATTTTGAACGCTTATAACTCAGTCAGTTGTTGATGAATTTCAATAATTTAACTACCAATCGAATCGAAAACATTTAACTGGAACACAACGTTGTTTAAGTATTTCAATAGTATACCCATTGAAAAATCGGTTTGAATTGACCTATGGTTTTCATAAGCCAATCAAAGCTTGCCATAATGATGACATCCTTTCGACCGTACGAACAATCGAACAAAAGGGGTGTCTATAAATATATGACCCGACCATTTTTTCCACAGTCAGCTTCGTACTGTGAGCGAGGCCAGTTGTTTGGTTAGTGAGTGGATGACAAAACTGAAAATTATGTGATGCCGATTTCCTGTCTGCTCCACACCGTGTTCGCTTGAGTATATTTAGTATCAGTCAGCTGTTGATGTTGATTCTCCGGTATTATCGTATCAACGAACGCTCTCTATCAACTCTTCATACGATTCAATCAGTGCTATCAAAGTAAGATGGATATCATCGCAGCAACAAAAACCCGGCATGGTTTATTTAATATAGAACGGACACCGCTGCGAGAGCGAATTTCTCTCGATGACCCGTCTGAGAAACAAAGGTTAGCACGCTACTGTGGGGATTCTTTCTGAAACAACAAAAACGCCGCCTATTTTAACTATGTGCATATAACCTTTGTATAAGTTGTGTCTATGAAAATGTATGTGAATGCTCCACACCTATTGCAACCTAGTATGAGAATCACCAAGTAGAATCATCGATTCGATTTTCTGCGATAATTGTCAACTTGCGATTCTCTCTTGGTAAATTCTACACTGCACCAATCAGACTGTAATTTTTTTAAGGGCCGTGAAAAACTCAGAGTATGAAGTGGAGCGAAGAAATGTAGAAGAATTCTCGCGCGGTTCATGCATTGAGAGATACGAGTTCTTGTAGCATCTTCTACCGGATTAAAAATGTTGCAATATAGATAAATATCCAGCAGCTTCTGTCAAATTATCGGCAATCACCAACACTGGTCACATCATTGCCCAGGAGGCGTGAAAGGATTCAATCCATTCCAACTCAACCAACCAGTTCTTCGACCAGAATTAGTGTCCTCCAAATTTCCTATGATTGTGTCGAGATAAGATCTGATTGCCTTGACAATTAACCATAGGAGGATTGAAGAACACACATACCATTAACTTATTGGCAGTGGCAGAGGGTGGGAAGAGAATCAATCCTCCGGTCGATTTACCGGGGATATTTCATGTGGCCGCGACTCGCCCAAAACCACTTTCAAGCCAGTATACATTGCATTCTGGTCACCAAAAGCATCGTGAAACACTTTCCACTCAACTCAACTAGTCAAGCTCCCACCACATGAATCGACCGTGGACACTGCGCCAGTGGGTTCACCGGGGATGTTCCCTGCTGCCCCATATCACCAAAAGCTGCGCCCGAATTCTAAGTTTACCCGCGTCGACTACGAGAATCCTTTCCCAATATTTAATACTTCGTTTTTATACTGTACCCTACTATCCTATAAACCAGGGGTTCTCAAAGTGGTCGATATAGACCCCTTGGGGTCGATATCCTTTTTGGAAGGGTCTGACTATGGGGGTCGACGAGGTCTAGAAATCGACCCCCTATTGTTTGATATAAGTTATTTGAAATATTTACGCTAAAAAGGTTGATGAAACTACCCTGGGTCAGTTTCAGTTTTCTCGAGCGAAAACGACATAAGTAAACATTGTGAATTATTATTTGTAGTCTTCATTTGTTTGACGAATAAATAAATAATTAAAATACAATCGATCGAGAACAATTATGGCAGATAAGGTACGAATGTGGTTTTTCGGATAAACTGACGCGATTGATCAAAGTGACAATGGATAGAGTGGTGAGTTACGTCCCAGTATCTGTACGTACGCTCTTGAGTCACTTCGAATCTCGGAGAGGGCTACGGCAAGGTGATGGACTCTCGTGTATCTTGTTCAATATTGCTTTGGAAGGTGTAATTCGAGCAGCGAGTATCCACACGAGTGGTACGATCGATCTTCCGAAAGGCCGTACAGCTTTTCGGCTTTAATGACGACGTTTATATTGTGACACGTAACCTTGAGAAGATGATGGAAACATACATCGGACTGAAAACCGAAGAACAAAATACATGAGAGAAAGAGGCTCTAGAGAAGAAACACTATGCCTCCAACCAAGAATATTGATAGACGTTGACGATATCGAAGTGGTTGACGAGTTCGTGTATTTGGGCTAACTGGTGACCATCGATACTGATACCAATAGAGAAATTCAGAGGCGTTTTCTGGCAGAAAATCGTGCGTACTTTGGACTCCGTAGAAAACCCTATTAGCAGCTGCAACCCGCCTTTTTAACTCGCGGCTAGCATTATTTATCGCATGTTTCTAGTGTTCCAAGATATATGAACTCGACAAAAATCCATCTCCACCTCGGATCCCGTTCATCGTCAGCCATATTCTCGTATCTTCTTTCTTGAAGGGCACATCTCTTCCACAGCTCTACGATCTACACCAATAATATCAAAGTCGTCCTCAAAAGCAAAAAGCATGCGAAACTTATTGACGATGGTTCCGTTTCTCTGCACGCCGGATTCTCGTATCGCACTATTTTGAACAACAAATTTGAGAGCGCATCGCCCTGCTTCAATCCATCTGCAATGATGTCGTACCAGCTATCTTGACGCTTGATTTCGATCTATCGAACGTCGCACGAATCAGTCCAGTTAGCTTTGTCGGAAAGCCATGTTCCAACATGATCTGCCTCAATTCGTTTTGTTTCACTGAGTCGTACACCGCATGGAAATCTACAAACAGATGATGAGTCTGCAAGTTGTACTCCCGAAACTTATCGAGAATTTGTCGTATGGTGAACATCTGGTCCATCGTTGAATGTCCTTCTCGAAAACCGCATCGGTATTCGCCGACAAACGAACTTGATTCACAACACTGTAAAAGCTTTGAAATGAGCCTAAACTTGCTGAAATTGGATAGCCGTCTTCGAGAAAATTGACCCAAAAAAAACCTTCGAAAGGCGACCGAATGGTATATAACACCAGGAGTTTCAAGATCTCCGATCGAAATCCGATAAGAAGACAAGAATCACACAATAAAACTGTCAATTTACCTTTTTTGACGGTACGCATGCACTAAACTTTTCACGTGGTTCAGTAACGCCTATCTTGCAGCAGAAAGCTAAGACAGTGCTTACAGTCATCGATATATGATTCTTTAGAATAGATGCCAATGAATGTCTGATAACTCACCTCAAAAAAAGATTGATTACTCAAAACTCTTACCTTCCGGTTCCGGCGTGGTAGGTCGATTGACCCAATCCATATTTTTCGGTGCCCGCGGGCTCAAACTGTAAACGGCTAACGTGATTTTTTCCTTCTTTCGGATACTGGTTTTCCGTACCAACTAAAAAATCGGAAAGCGAAAAATATATAAATGATTGAATCTGTTCTCAAGCCCTAACGCTGCAAAAAAAAACTTACATCGGTTTTCATCTTCCGGTACTCAACGGGCAGTGAAAAGAGCAGGTGCTTTTTCAGCTGAAGTTCGGGAATTTTGAGTATGTTCAAGGTGACCAGAGCCGGTGTCCGCATCGGTACACCTTTCGGTATGACGGATCCAGAGCCAAAGAACGGTGACTTCGATGGTTCCGGTGTTTTCGGGAGCGAACCGATGCAATCACTCAGCTTATCCAGGGAGGTCGTCCGTGACAAATCCCGCGATGACTGCTTTCCCGGCGAGTCTCGATCCGGACCGATGCCTTCGTCTTCGTAGCTTAGTCGCGATTGACTGGTCGGTTGTACTACTGCTGGACGGGGATCCACCGTGGATTCCGGTTGATTTTCAAGTGCCATCAGTTCCGGTTCCGGTGAATGTTCTTTGAAATTATCTATCGAGTTTTGGCGATTGCTTTCGTTCAATGATGGTTTTTGCGGTTCTATGACGGAAGCGTCACTATTTGGATTTTGAGTGGACAACTCGTGTTCAGGTTCCACAGCAGAATCGTTGTTTTCCGGTGACTCAGTTATTTTCTCTGAAACTCTAGATGGTTGTTGAGATGATTCGACAGATGTTTGAGCTGTGAGATAAGCTGAGCTATCAGATTCGGTAAGCGCAGTGGTTGAATCTTTAGTAGATTGTACAAGGGAGGTTGGTTGATCGAACGAAGTTTCTTGTTCAGTAGTTGGGGTATCATCCAAATATTCGCCGCCATCGTCAAACGCACCGGAATCCTGCTCCTCAGTTGTACTTTCAAGAGACATATTATTTTGCTCGATTCTCGTAGAACACAGAGCACTGGAAAACGATACTTCTGGTGTAGGCGATTTGGGTGACGAACATTTCGAGGATGTTGTGCGACTTTTTTGGGAAACTTTTTCATTGACCTTCACAGCAAACTTGCTTTTCAACAAATCTAGAATAGGATCTCCTTGATAATTGCTTATCTTAGCTTGATGCAACTCATTGTCAAAATCGGAAGTATCGTTCATTTGGATGCGGTATTTATTTTTCAAATAGTCGGGCGGAATATACATTTTGAACTCGCGCGGCATAAGCGGAAAAACCTTCTCCGGCGCCGGTATTCCACTACGCTTGCAGCGTTCCCGTTCACACTCTTGCTGCTCGAACAAATAATCGATTACATCGCACCGTTGGAAGAATCGCTTCAGATCGTGCTCCGGAGTTAACGATCCGGTTCGAACATCGATGAAGTTTAAGTAGATCTGATAATCGTACCGAGTTCCTATGGTTTCACCGGATTCCAAATCTAGAATCTGATTTTTTCGGGCCGCCTTATGACTGGACATGATGGGCGGAATGTTGGCTTCGTCTCGCAACCGGTGCAAAATCTCCTGTCTTCGCTGTTTAGTCGGCATTGTTCGGAGTTCGTGACATAACTCCTGCATCTGTTGAAACTTGTTTCTCTGGTCGACCCTGATCGGTTCTACACGTGCTACCAATGAATCGATCGAAGCCGTTTTTTTATCGTTAAAAGTGAAATCCAGATCACTGAAACAATCCGACAGAGATTGTGGCTGAAAGCGAGTCGTTCGCCTTCTACCCGTTGGTTTTACCGGTTTATCCTGCTCCTCACTCGTTTTGCTATCGTCTCTTCCTTTCTGATCCTGATCCATATGCAGAATAATGTCTTCCAAATAATCAACCTTTCTACCGTAAATCTGTGCCGCACTCACAATTAGCATGGCAGCTTCCGGAAAATTGGTTCTCCCTTGACTAAGACTTTCGTATCGGTTGAGCCACTTCTGAAGATCGAAATCGGAACAGCGATCAATTTTCTCCGAAACCTGAAAAACAGAACACCCATCGTTTCGAGCGAACAATGTGTAGTTTGGGGTGAAACTCACTTCCATAAGCATAAGCGCTATTTCCTCGCGGCTGAGATTCTGATGCTCGCGTGGATCTTCCTTTCGGGAGCTCTTGGGAGTCCTGCTCGGATGCCAGTTGCTGACCGCCGACGGTAAGCGTTTCTTCCTGAGGGACCCCATTTCCCCCTCTCCAAAGACATTGTATCCACCAACATTTTGCTGATCACATTCCTTCAAGCGCCGTAGTTCCAATATATTTAATTTTCTGCAAAAATATCATCATTTCAATGCAACTTGTTTTAAAATTACGCAATCTTAGCATATATGCTGGATTATTTCCAAATCGGGCCCTATACATGAACTTTCTCTGATGGGGACCAGAGATGATTTCGTTGAGTGAAATAGGAACACTTGATTGGATTCTCCTGCCATAATGAACACATGCCAGTAATCATTGCTTACCTCTTCATATTTCCCGTACATTTGCGCACCGTTCTAGGATAAATACGTTCAATTCCGCCCCATTTTTATGCGATAATTTTTGGCCCAATGTTTACCAATAATGGGGGCCATGCACTCACGCAAGTAAAACAAATCTAATCTCCATTTTTGTTTTTCCACAGCTCGCGTTGGAAAATGAGGGGAAGTAAGTGTGGAGCAAGAATTTGTCAAAATGATGTCCGATGATGTGGCACAACCCTGTGAGCTTCGGCACTATTGCACTCTCATCGGAACATACTTGAATATTAAGTAGAAAATAACAAGCTATAGATTTTATCAAGTTTTTCTTTATATGTAAAATTTTAATATAGTATTTTGTTAACGCCGCCTGTAAAAAATCACTTTGAAGAGAAATCCGGTTCACGCTGAGACTTATTTATTATTATTCGTCTGGTGTTAAAAATAATACCCCATTTGCGAGAATCCGCCTGCAGTACCTCTTCAAAGTGAATATTGGCTTATTGCCGTTATAAAAAAAAGAAAGCTACTTTTAGAGAAGTCCCCAACGTGTGAGCATATTGTTTCGCAATAGTGCGACTAAATTTTGTGTATATCTCAATTTTTCTCGTTCTGGAGTGAGTGTTGCGAAGTCGCGGCGTCACTTTATTAGACGTTATAAACGAGAATCATAAAAATAATCGAAAATAAAACTAGAATTGATCTATAACCTAAATTAATGAAAGTGAACAATACAGTGGAAAAATTAACAATCTAAAATTAAAGACAAAATAAATTTACGACAGCTCCAAATTACTAACTCTAACTCTTAATATCATATCATATACAATGGTGTGGTATTTTTCAAAATAATTTTCTTCGATTCTTAAAGGAATAACCGGAATCGCTTTGTTTGGCCGTCTACTGATAATGACATCACGATTGGAGCAGTTTTGATGTTTTAGATTATTTTCTAAAGTAAATTTCTATATGAAAAAATCAAAAATGAGAAAATTTTGATAAAATTGCGGCATGTAAATTGTAACTTTGCTTGCTAAGATTTTGGACATAAGGAACAATATTCGTCGGAACTGCAGAAAGTCGGAATCCCCATTTTGTCAAAATACTTGAATTGAAAACACATAAACTATTGACCTTTTAACGACAGTTCAACATTTGAATCACGCTGTCGTTCAAACGATGATAGTTTTGAATGAAGCTGTCAAAAGGCATAGGAATGCTTATTTTCCAGCAAAAGTGGAAAAAACTTACTCACGAGGCTCGTTTTCTTCTATTCATTAGCTCACCTCACCTCATGATTGGAACACACTAGCTTTTTTTTAAATTTTCGTAATTTATTTGGTTGCTTCGCACGAACTTTCAAGTGTAGATAATTACCTAAAAATTGAGTTGCTTACACTTCTATTAATGAACTTCGAAAAATGCTTAAGCCGAAAAAGTCCCTTTGATCCGAGCTTTTGGTAAGTTGGGCAGTAAATGCTACTTTTGAATTTTAGTATTTCTCTTCCTACAAAGTTCAAATATTTGACTCTGAGAAAATATTTTACACGGACGGATCACGAATTAAAGAAAAAAGGGTTTGGTATATTCAACAATAATGTTTCGGCTTCATTTATGCTACAAGAACCTGCATCTGTTTATATAGCAGAGTTAGCAGCAGTTCATCATAGTTTGAGTGTAACCGTCACACTATCTCGAAACCATTATTTTCTCTTCACAGATAGCCTGAGTGCAATTGAAGCCATTCGCTCAAACGCTTCTGGCAAAAATGAACCGTTTGTCTTGGGCAAAATAAAACAATACCTGAACGACATTTTGAATAATAATTGTCAAATCACAATAGTTTGGGTCCCGGCTCATTTCTCCATTCCAGGCAATGAAAGAGCCAATATTTCATCCTAATGTGGTGCCAGCTGGCAAGCTTCTTGGGATAAAGATGATCTGGGTCAGTGGATGCACTCAATTATTCCTAAAATATCGACAAAGGCATGGTTCAGGTGACTGGAAGAGAGTAGGGATTTCATTCGTGTGATGTCCAGACTTATGTCCAATCACTACACGTTAGATGCACATCTCCTTCGAATTGGACTTTCCGAGACTAATCATTGTGCTTGTGGCGAAGGTTATCGCGATATTGATCATGTCGTTTGGACATGCGTGGAGTATCGTGATGTCATTTCATTAAGTCCATTGAAGTTCCAATTTAAATTATATTTTATGTTAGACTTTTTTCTCTTCCATGAGTTCAACCAAAAGTCAGCTATAGTATATTGAATAAAAGTGATGAACTAATACAAACCAAAATAAAATAGTTATAAGATCATGTACAAAATAAATGTATTTTATTTAATGTAATTTATAATAGCAAATCGCTTGATAAAAACAGTGTTTAGATTAACTAATGAATACCAACATACTAATATGATATTCGAAATGTATTAGGTTTAAAGTACTATGTATTATGGATGCCACGGCGAAGAAATACTTATGTATATTGCCTATGGAATAAACGAATTTATAAAAAAAGATCAAATATCATTACAAAATTTTCCTACAAAGTTGAAATATCATTACCAAGTCGGTCATTGAAAACGACATTACTGGTCCTCGTGTAGGGTCCCTAATTGAGTATAATGGTCTTCATTTCTATACGCCGGTAAGCTTGAATGACTAGTGTATTTAATTCAGGTATCGGTATTAATTTAATGATTCATAGATATTGATTTAATGATTCACATTATGAGCTGTTGATTTTTTTGTTGATTCAACAATATATTGAATCGTTGGAAATGAAAAACATTTTGTCAAGATACAATAAAATGTGTTGTAACCCATATATCTAATTGTAAATCAATTGTTTATGCTGTAAAATCAATGGTTTATTTTTTTACGGGTAGTTATTGGATTTATTTGGAATTTGTGAAACTTTGATGATTTTTTCTCTGTGTGTAACAATATTGTTTGTGTATCTTTTTGGTACAGTGTTACAAATATGTCAAACTTTGTCAGACTGTTGCAAAAAATAATCACAATTTGCACGATAGACGGATCATAGGAAATTCATACAATTCTTATATTAATAGTTAACTAGATTTTTTTCTCTTGAAAACCATGGCTGATCCAGAAGAGGTAAACGGGTTGGATGAAGCTGGCGATAAGAAGCAGAAAAAAGCCTCGAAACATGATAGTGGTGCGGCGGATCTTGAACGAGTTACCGACTATGCCGAGGAAAAGGAAATCACGTCCAAGGAGATCACGAATGTAAGCATACCTAACCTAATTTAATAACCGGAGACCCAAGAAGGAACACTAACGGCGGACGTTTGTTTTTTTTTTTTTCAGGCGGCCAATATGTTTGAGGAAAAACGAAATAGGGAAAATGAGGAAAAGCTGGCCAAAGAACGAGAGCTGCAAAAAGTACACGTGAAAAAAGAAGACATAGAGCTGATCGTAAGTGGTGGACTGTCGAATTGGGACGAAGTTAAATATTGTTGATAATTTTAGATAAAAGAAATGGAGATTAGTCGATCGAAAGCGGAGCAAACTTTGCGAGTGCATCGAGGAGATGTCGTGGCCGCGTTGGAGGCACTGACGAACTAATCAACTAAACATTACAGTGCGGTGTGGTTTGCGTGCGATGAAGCAATCAACACTTGAAACTGTTTATTTATTAAGTGGAATAGATTTTGCACCTGAACAATACGTTTTGTTAAAGCGGTTAACTGTACCAGCAATAGATCAGTAGGGAATTTGACCAAAGCGCTGGAATTATCTGTCGGAAACGTGGTAAAAATGAGAAAACCCAATGTTTTGTTTTGATTTAGCGTTTGGATGAACTTTCAACGGATAGCGGTGTGTTTTATAACTGCATTTTTTTAGTGTAATTCCTCGGACTTCAATACATGCTCGATACATAGAGAAATTAAACAACCCAAAAGCCAGTTGAATTTATCCAATTCGATCCGTTATATTTAAGTTAAATGACAGTAGAAGACATCGAGAGACCGCAATTTATGAAGCAAATGTCGTTAGACATTAGATGAGAATGTGTGATCATTGCGTCCAAAAACAGTCTGTACAGTCTTAAATGTGTATTGTCTTGTGCTCATCACTCTTGCTTAGATTAATATCCAACCTTTCAGTAACTTTCGGTTCACAGTCTTCTGTATTTTCGTAAGCTCTGTTCTCAATCCCTGGTCCATTGTTTCCTCCTGGTGAAACGACCGTGGTTTCGATTTTTGGTTCCTCGCCAATTATGGCAATTCTCGATTCCGGATGGCTCGGTTCAACCGAGTATGGCGGTGGGAAATCGACAAGTGAAGTTACGTCTCCGTCATACGCCGGTGGAGGACCTCCCGGTAAGCGCACCGATGGTGAAGTTGGACGGATACTGGCAGGGCTCGGATTGTTTCGCCTTGACTGATTTTCTTCTCTTTGGTGGAATTCGTAATTGTGACGAGTTTCATACTTTGGCGGACGATCGCGCAACCTGCGCAGCACCCGTATTTGAATAGAAGACAGAGAAACCCGGCTCAAGCTAGGGCGATTGAGTTCACTTGCAAGTCTCCGTTGGTTGTTATTTCTGTTCAATTTAAAATGGTTTATAGATATAGATATTCCTGGTAAATCAGAACAGCTCCTTGAAGCCTGTGCTTACCTGGCTCTCGTTCGTATAGTTTTGTACAAAAGCGTAGCTAATGCTGAAACACCAATTATCATAACAGTGGCTAGTGCCACTTGAGCTGCCGTTAAATAAAATAAGGAATCTTGAGTGCTGTGGAAAAACAATACCAAGCTGAAAAGATTTCATTGCAAACAATAATAATAGAGAACCAACACTTACAGGCATTCACCGTTTGCATCTTTCCAGCAATGCTGACATCGACCTGCATAGCATACCGTACCACCAAAACAACATGATATACATGCATGACCCTCACTGGGACATAGGTAACAACGGCCGGCCTCTTCGTTGTACTCAAATTCTGGCCTACACTCACATGTCCTGTTGGCAACGCATTCTTGTGTAGATTGATTACAAGAGATCTCACCGCATGGTATCTTATCAAAGTGCTCCCAATCGAACGGGTCATCGTAGGTATCTATAACAGTAAAGTTTTAGCAAAAGATGAGTGAGTTCAATAGATGAAGTTTCCGTTTCGAGTTCACCCCACCATCTGATGTGACAACCAAAGCCATCACCAACACCCAATGCAGACAACAGGATATCACAACTTTACACTGCATAGCTCACCGATGCATACTGGCAATTGTTACGGAGTGGACAAATATCTATTTTGCACTAGAATTTGCCGTATATTTGCGATAGGTGATTAGGACCATTAATAACTATGGCCAGCAACTCATAAAGATAAGATTTACTTCTTATCGTGCAACGCAAATTCAAACGTTAGACGTTTTCGATTTTTGGGTAATTAATCAATTTCCGTGAGTGTCGAAAAAGTGCTAGTCGCCATTCCTGGCTGCAACAGTCTAAAGTCAGTTAGAAAACCGTGACACGTTAGCGAGTACAGTGGCACATCGCGAACTAATTCTGTCAGCCACCCAACCCAAGATGAGTTCCCAAAGCAGGGAACTAGATAACAATCCTTATCAATAGAGTGAGTTCGGTTGCTTGTCGAAAAGTCCAACTATTCGCTGACTACTGATAAGATAAAGCAAAGTATACGAACATGACTTTCTATGTGGTTCGCGCCGTTTACCTTTCGTATCAGAAATCACTTATTGAATGTTTATTTTTTTTTAAATTATTGGGAATATACCTTCGGTTAGAACAAAGCGGTTGAAAAAGTTACACACTGAAAACACGTGAGTAACATACCTTTTCCCTACTTTTGCGTCTGTGCTTATCTTTCGAAGAAACCCAAACAGACCAAAACAGTAGATTACAAACATGAATACTAGTAGTATTCATGCATTTGGCTGCTGTTTTGTGTATGAGACGTTGGTCTCGCAAACCAGATATCGTATGTTGGATTCCGGTCTAGAAGGATTTCGACTTGCAGGGAAAGTCACCTTCTCTGGAAATGTTGATGTTTTCCAATATAATGTTACGAAACATTATGAAAAAAAGAACAAATCTATCAAACAGCATAGTCAATGGCTTTTATGCAGAAAAAAAGTATCGTGTCATAACGTATATAACTCAGAAATTGATAACCCATATCACGCTCTGTAACTTTTATGAACAGTACAAAATATCTTGCGCAAAACAGTTTCGAATAACACAATCAGATTGAATAAAAGTAACGCTTCGTGACGCCTTTAACGCTTCGTAGCACGTATGGTCCCAAGCGTTGACTTGATAAAAAGATTTGTAGCCCCTTTAACTTTTAACAAAAATTTAACTAGAAAACATGTAATAGTTCACAATGTACAGCTCAGGAGGACCTACTAACAAAAAATTGTGATGATTCTGGTTCACAAATAAAGTAACATGTGCCATTTCGTAAATTTTTATTACAAAATCACCTAGTGGTGTAATGATGCCTTTCTCATATTACTTATGCTTTTCTTATCACAAGAAGATTCTGTCAAGATTTTCTTTTTCTTCTTCTTCTTCTATCTGTTCGAAACTGACAGCTGTCAGCTTCAGTTTGTTTGGCCCAGTGACTCAGACTATATGGCCAGTAAATCATTGATCCCAGCGGGTTTTTACCGATGCAAACGGGAATTATTGTTTACAGTTTCAATTTAGTTTGTTTTATGAAATCGATTACTTCTTTGTACATTTCCATATTTTTAGATTTGTATAGTTCAGTGAGATTCAAATATTTTTGTTTGAAATGGAAATCCAACCAAAGGTGGCTATACTTCGGACACTGAAAAATTATGTGCTCTGACGTCTCCGGCAACCAAAACTTAGAAAAGTTGTGACCAGTCATCAATCGATTTGTCAGTCGTATGTCACACCCCTTCATGTTTTTCCGGTAATACCACGGTTCTGTTGAAAATTCTGGACAGATTTGGTGAAAGCACTTTCCCTTTTCCAGGGAGTATTCTTGATACCATTGATTGGAGTCTATTTGAGTTTGTGCGTTTTGCTTGTACAGTGCGTCCTTTAAGAACAATTTATTACAATAGCTTGGTGTATTTTCGGATAAACCCCTTTTTGCTAATTTGTCTGCTATCTCGTTTCCTTCGATTGTTATGTGACTTGGAATCCACTGAATAGCAACACCATACTGTTGGGAAATTTTAAGTACTTCTGTTATGATTGAGGCGCCTACTTTTTCTTCTATTGCATATTCAAGCATTAGACATGCCGATTTTGAATCGGTGTATACAACACAGTCCTGCAGTTCTGTTTGTTGGATGATTGATAGAGCTATTCTGATTGCTGTTATTTCAGCTGACGTAATGCTCACTTCATTTTCTAATTTATAGCAGAATTTTCTTTTACAGCTTTCCATGTATATACCAACTGCACATCTGTCACCTTCCTTGGATGCATCTGTGAATACGCGTCGTCTTCCGCGATATTTGTTATTCATCGTAAACAGGACCAGCTGCTTCATTTTGAGCATGTTTGTTTCTTTTTTGGCTGTCGTGAGTCCTTCCAGATTTGCATTGATCTCAACCGTTATTTGATGAAGATTTACGTTTGGCATGATGTCGTCGAAGATTTGTTTGTTCTTGAGGTACATCCTCTCTAAATAGCTGTACTTATTTGCGTCTATATTGTCGGGATTGCCCAATTGCTTTAGCTGTGTCGCTACGATATTTTGTTTGCTGCATGCTCTGGCAATTTCTTTGAATGCTACGTGTTCCTGTCTGATCTGAAAAGGATGTTGACCAGCAAGTACGATCAGTGCGTTTATAGGAGTACTTTTAGTACAGCCAGTAACTTTTCTTAAACACTGGTTGTTTAATATCTCGATCTTCTTTTTATTTGTATTGCTTGCGTTGTTTTGCACTATGCTACCGTATTCTAGTACACTTCTCACTAAGGCTTTGTATAGATTGGCCAATGTTTGAGGGTGGGAGCCTGTACGGATGCCACTGATGATTTTTAGCATGTTGAGTCTGTCGTTTATTTTCCGTATTAATTCTCTGGTATTGGCACCTAAGCTCAGCAGATTGTCGATTTGTACTCCAAGTTGGCGATGTACTTTAACGGTCTCTAGCTGTATTCCGTTTAATTTTACCTTCAGTTGCTTATCTCCGGTTTGGAAAATTATCGCTTTTGTTTTTTCTGTATTTATTGATAACTTCAGAGTATTTGCGGTATCTGCAAATTTTTCTATGTAGTTTTGAGCTGTGTCGTTCAATTGTTCTAAGGTTTTTGCTTTTATTAGAATGCCAAAGTCATCCGCATACTGGACTAATATTACATCATCGCCATCGTCTATTTCGTGCAGGCTGAGAGTATATAAATTAAATAATGTAGGTGAAAGAACATCACCTTGGGGGAGTCCCTTATTAATCGTTCTTGAAATCGTTTCGGCGCGGGTTTGTAGATGCAATCGTCTGTTATGTAGGAAGTTTGATATCCATACGTTTACTTCATCAGGTATATTCAGTTTAGTGAGTATGCTACTAAGTATATTTGGCTGGACTGCGTTAAAAGCGTTGTTAAGGTCGACACATATAAGGGCTACTTTATTTTTTTCTCGCTTCCATCGTTTAATCGTGTTTACCATGAACGCCAGGTATGTGTTTGTCGAAAAACCTTTCCTAAACCCAAAGGAGGTTTCTGGTAGAATTTTTTTTTCATCTATGTACCTCTGTAGCCTTTCTAGGACTGATGTATTTACTATTTTTGTTATTGTAGGTATAAGACTGATGGGTCTCTTTCCCGAGGGTAGTGTCTGATCTCTACCTGGCTTTGGAATAGCTACTATTCGAATTGATTTTAGTGTATCCCCCGGATATCCTCTTCTCCACATTGCGTTAAGGTCGATTAGTAAGTTTTTCACAACCTTTGAACTCAGCTTTCGCAACATTTCATAAGTGACCCTGTCTTCTCCTGGGGCAGACGGTTTTTTCTTCTTTGCTAGTATGCGCTCCCACTTAGCTTCGTCAATTATATCACTTGCAGTGCCTGTTACTGGTTCCGTCCATGGTTGCGGATCGTGCTTACCGAAATGCTCATCCAGGAATGCTTCAGCTGTCGCTCTATCATCAAACATCACATTGTTTTCCTTTCTCTTCACTCGTTTGCCTGTTAATTTGCCGACTTTTCTCCATAACTCCTGGGAGCTTGTGGAAGGATTTATTTCGTTTGGGAATTCGTCTATATTCTTTTTAATTTGTTCTCTTTTCAATCTTTGAAATATCGCTGCCTTTTTCTTGAATTCTATCAAGTTTACCTGATTTGATGTCCGATTGAACTGTCTTCTCGCTTCTGTTTTCTCTATCCAAGCGTTCTCCACTTCTTTTGTCCACCAGTGTTTTGGTACTTTATTATCTTTTTTCCTGTTAGCTCGGTAAATTTTGTTGACAGCAGGCAATAAATCATCTACTTTTCTTATCGCCTCTGGATCAAGATTCGACATAGCCTCACATATTTTGTTGTTATTGTAGATATATTTGTTTTTAACTATCGCTGTATCTTGTAGCAAACTTTCAATTACCATATGATGTGATCCTACGCCGAAATCCAGCACCTTCCATTTAATGTCAGTGTAAAGTTCTACTGTACACAGTGTGATGTCAATTGCTGTAGCTTTCCTGTTGAGCTGGACAGGAACGAATGTACTAGAACCATCATTTGCAATGAACAAATTGCTCCTATTGATCGCTTCCATTAAAATGTTTCCTTTTCGATCGCACTTGTCGTTCCCCCAAGCATAGTGATGCGCGTTCACATCTCCTCCTATTAGCACTTTTTTGTGTCCTCGCAAGCTGTTCATGATTTTGTTGATATCGTTTTCAAATTCAGTTAGAGATATGTCAGGGCTGATATATAACGATACTGCTACAATATCCAGTTTCAGTATTTGGATTCCGCATACCTGTGTCCAATCTGACGTGGCTGGCAACGGAATTGCCAGGTAGTTGAACTCGTTTTTCAACATAACGGCTGCTCCTCCATAGTTGTCGTTTCGTGATTCCGCGATTAAATGGTAATGTGGAAGTTTATATTTGTTGCTTCGTTCTTCACTCATTTTCGTCCAGGTTTCTGATAGCATGATTAATTCATAGCTCCTTTCGACGAGGATTCGATGTAGCTCCGCTTTATGTTTTTCTAAGCTTTGTATATTACACTGCATTATAGTAAATGGTGTGAACTTTACGTTTTTCTTATTTTGTATCCTCGGACAGGATTTTCTTTTTCCTTTTATATATAGAAATTAATTCTGTCGATCTTCTATTACTGAGTTCGTAAGATTGAAATATTTTTGTGTGCAATTCTGAAATTTTTTCCTTATTTCTTGGTTTCCTATTTGACCCAGAAAGTCTGAGTAAAAGCTCATCATTGTTTGGTTCACCGTCCTTTCTGCTTTTGTACGTGCTTCTTTCATGATATTTTCCCATTTTTCCTTCTCATTTCTACTGTTATTATAATTTATCGCAGATCCGTTTTTAACGAAAACGGGTGCGAGCCTCGTCATTTGATTCCGCTCGTATGTCGTCTTCATAGCGTTTGATACACCGTTATTTTGGTCTTGCTCGTTACGTGGTCTCTTTGAACCTTGTTTTGTTTGTGTACTTGGAATTTCAGGATAGGTTTTTACTGCTGCTTTGATTTTTTCTCGTTCCAGATTCGTACGTCGCCATTGCTCTCGTAGCGATTCTCCTCTCTGCGTCGAGGCAAATGTTTCTTCTAGCACTGGAAAATCCATTAATTCCATTAATTCTGTGTCCGTAAGGGAAAACAATCTTTCGCTTCAGCAAATGTTATTGCTGTTTTAGCCATAAGCTTTTTAATGTTCATTTGTCTTATTTTTTCCGGACAATTTTCATCTTGCATCGTATGATCTTCGGATTTGCAATGTGCACATCTCGGCTTATTTTTACAATGGTTGAATTCATTTTCCGTATCATGTTGACCGGCACAATTGTTGCATCTTCGGTTTCCCTTACATCTTGCTTCATTGTGGTTGAATCTAAGGCATTTTCCACAAGCGATAAGCTTATGTCCGAAAGGTCTTACTTTACTGTAACAGCAGAATAATCGTATACGATCCGGTATTGTGGAAGCTCTGAATCTTACACTAATGCGATTTGCTGGAACTTTTTGGCCATCCACAAAACGGCTTAATCGTTTTACGCTAATGATAGGGACTTCGCATGTCATATCTTCTGTGATCTCGTCTTCGGAGATATCAGTAGGAACTCCATCAACTATTCCCGTTACGGTAACTAAATGCGTTGGCACGTATGCCTTATAACAGTTCGTAGTACTTTTGTTTATTTCCTCTACGAGAGTGTTTGCTTTTGTGTAACTGCTAATAAAAACCAATATTCGATCTCGTCCTACTTGTTTCATGTCCGTTATAAACATTTTAAATTGTTCCATTTTTTTAAGCATGGATCCAACTGAAAACTTGTTTATTCGCTGTCGTCCATCACTGTTTTTCAGCTCGACATATAATCTGTATGGGCCTGTATCCATTTCCGTGTAAACCACGTTAACAAATTCCATTCTTTTAGTGGTTCTATCTCTTTCAGGTAGATCATCTCCATGTAATTCCATCTCATCGTCTGGGAGGCCAGGTAGATCCGGTGGTTTTTTTTCCTCGCTCATTTCGAGGTTATGTGGGTCGCACTAATGGCGCCCGTCTCTCTAGCTTAAACACGTGAAAACTTCACAGTTTTTATCCTTAGCTCAAATGAAGATTTCAGCACACTACACTTCTTAACAGATTTTTCTTTTTATATAACCGTGAGATTAATAAATTCACAAAATCGCTTCGAAAATCGTTCGCACTTTCCGTCCACTAAACACGTCTGTACCGCGTGGCTTGACTATCGAAACTGGATTTTCTTTTTCAAACTTGAATAAAATCAAAAAATTCTTTGGTGTAAACTACATTCACCTTTTCAATTAGTAAACAGTTATGTCAAGTTAATATAGATTGAAATGTGGCAACCCTGCACGCTATACAAAACTGAACAAAGCACGCTAGGTGGGTGCGTTTTCTTCTTCTTCTTCCGTACCATCACGTACCGATCATTTGGTATGACCGTTCGAAAGTTTTGATACTCATTGCCCTATAATTTCGATGATCTCGATGAAAGTGCACAGTGTTTTTAAAGGCACTGAGAGCTTTAACTTGAATCATGATTTGTGAAAATCGGTTTACCTGTTGCTGAGAAATTGAGAAAATTACCCTTGCGTTCGGAAGCGGAAACCGGTCACTAGTAGCCCCAAAGTAGATTTATATATTCACCAACTAACAAGGTCTGTCAACTAGGTGAATTTACCAGTAAATTTTATAAAAATGTGCACCTCGTCATCGCTCGTGAAAAAATACTCATGAAATGGAAAATTTTCACTAATTGCACTGTAATACCGGAAGTCGGATCTTGATCAACTTCTAGGGGACTTTTTAAAGAATTTCAAGACCTTTTATTTGCTGCTTAGTTTGTAAAAATCGGTCAAGAAATTTCCGAGAAAATTGAATGCGCATTTTCTCATAGATTTGCACATAAAGCCTTGGTGTTACATTCCTGTAGTGGAATTTGACCTTCTGTTTTCAAAAAACTTCGCAGCCGATTCAAAGTGTACAGAACCATTGCGTGGCTGGTGCTACGATCCTACTGACACTACGAATCCTTCCAGGTCGGGGCTCGAACATACGACAACTGGTTTGTTAGACCAGTGCTCTATGCATTGAACCGCCAACCCGGGACATAGATTTGCACATATTGTCTTGTAATTCCGGAACCGGAAGTCGGATCGAGGTAAAATTCAATAGCGATCTATGGGGCCATAAGACCTTTCATTTGAATCCGAGTTTTTGAAAATCCGTTCAGTAGTCTCTGAGAAAATCGAGTGACATTATTTGTCACATACACACACACAGAGACATTTGCTCAATTCGTTGAGCTGACTAGAATGGTATGACATTCGACCCTCCGGGCCTCGATTTAAAAGTCGGTTTTCACAGTGTTTGTATAACCTTTCTATATGAGAAAGGCAAAAATGTAACATAGATAACGTTTCACGTCACTACTAAATCTATTGAAAACTAGCACATTAGATATAAATTATCAAAACATGTGATGTCTCGTATCATCTATAACTTTTAGAAAACATGGCATGTAACGCTTGATAACCTATAACCTTACACACACTAAAAATAAATAATCTACAAAAATCAGCACACAAACACCTCGTAACACCTACAACTTATAAACAAGGAACAATTAAAATTTCGTAACATGATTAACTTATAAAAAAGTAATGCGTGTACCGTTTATTAACACCTGTGCCTGAATCAAAGAGTATCACCTCAGGACACCTTTGACTTGCAAAAGAGTTACGTTTTGTAACGCCAACTACATACAAAAAAGTAAAACATGTCACGCTTTGTAACGCCTATTACGTACAAAAAAGTAACGCATGTAACGCTTCGCATCGCCTATTACGTACAAAAAATAACGCATGTAAAGCTTCGTCCCGGGTTGGCGGTTCAATGCATAGGACGGTGGTCTTACAAGCCAGTTGTCGTATGTTCGAGCCCCGACCTGGAAGGATTCTTAGTGTCAGTAGGATCCATAGTACTAGCCATGCAATGATTCTGTACACTTAGAATCGGCTGCGAAGTCTGTTGAAACAGAAAGGCCAAATTCCGCCAAAGGAATGTAATGCCAAGAAGAAAAGAGAAGAAAAGCTTCGTAATGCCTGCTGCATTCAAAACAGTAATGCATGTAACGGTTTGTAACGCCTATTACGTACAAAAAGGTAACGCATGTAACGGTATGTAACACCTATGACTAACAAAAAAGTAACGCATGTAACGCTTCGTAATACCTGTATTGGGTTTTTGGTTTGTACAAAAAAGTAGGGGAAGATTTTGCAACCAAAATTTTTTTCGTAATTTTTCAAATGTCTACCGATTTCGGTTACCGGTACCCCATTTTTTCGAAAAATTGTCAGTGATATGCAGAGATGCCAAGTCTGCAAATTTATCTGGAAATTATCAAATTTCTTAGTTAACATGTAAACCTTTTTTCGTCTAAAGACTTTTTACAGACTTTTGAAACTTCGACTGTTTGGAGACATTCGTCAGAAATTACAGACTTTTGAAAATTGGCGCGATCGTTTCGTGTTTGCTAGCTAAACTTATTGTATTACCTGGCGTCTCGGGTGATATGCAACACGTGGACAACTTGACGGCTTTAATACATCGGTCATATAAGTAAAAACTTTGGTTCTCTGGTTCTGTTAGCGATGGCGACTTCAAACAAATCGTCCAAGTCAAGGAAAATGAACTGTAATGCACTGATTAATTGCAGTTTTTACTTATATTTTTCCATTTTTAGCGAAATTTCTTGGGTGCCGGTAACCGAAATGGCCCAAAAATTATCAATTTACTAAATTCATAATCAAGTTTTGTCAATCGATTGAATCGACTTAGTTTCTTATTCAGTTGTTAGCTAGGGACTTTTGTTTTCCTTTTCCATTCCATGTGCACTTAGTCAGAAGTTATAAGCTTCAAAGAAAAGGGTACCGGTAACCGAACACTCTCTCCTACACATTTTGTTTCATATTTCTTCACATTTCGCCTTCGGCTCAGCATTGCGTATGGCAGGTAAAAGTGAACTGTCATCTCCGTCCTACACACTTAAATTTTTTAGCTGAGTCTCGGCAAAGAAATGCCGAGATTCGCACAGCCGAGTAATCAGCAATCATCTCGGCAAAACTAAAATTACTGAGCGTCTCGGCACCCTCAAATTTGACAAACGTCAAATATTGCCGAAATCGTCAGCATAAGATTTACTGTTTGCTCAGTGAAATGTTCACTAAATATTCGGCAATCCAATAAAACGAAAAAATGAAAAAAATAAATTACCAAATCATCAGTAATTAAAAATCTAGTCAATTAATTTTGTTTGTATTTTCTCAACATTATAAACACGCCATTCAGGATAAAAAATTCATTTTATTAAAACTTAAAGGAGGCTTACAAATTTGTTGCCAGTAGTGCTTAAAGCCTACCTGAAAACATGTAGCATAAATAAAAAGCGGCGTTTCTAGATGCGGCCACCTTGAGTCGAGCTGGAAATATGAAAATAAAAATATATATTGATTTTTGGCTTACAAAAATGTTCAATATTTAATGATGCATATACGGTGTTGTTCAAAAAATAAACTTACTTTGATCTATTGAATTATTCCATGCATTGGGTTATTTTTTCGCATATCCCCTAAAGTTTTGTCTCGAGGACGCTTTGAGCCTCGTGTTGGGTGTTTTTCCCTTATAATCGCGAGTGCTCTGATAAAGTCGCGTTTTATAAAGCGAAACATGTTACTATATTGATTCAATTTTTTTACTTGCAAGTGGTTTCACGCTTCTTCGAAGATTATCCATTTTTTCACTAGAGAATTTCATTAGAAAATAATCGCACAATGCGAAGCGAAAATGTAACGCGGCAATAAATGACAGCTGTTGTGCTGAATCTCGGCAACAGCTAGCGCATATTCCGAAATCTCGGCAAACGTCTCTGCTGATGTCGGCATATCTGTTGTTTACTGATAAATTCAGCAAGCAATTATGCCAAATTTCGGCAAAGTGAAGCATTTTACCGAAATATCAGTGAATGCATTTAACGAAGTTCAGAAACATGCGTATTGATTACTGAGCAATCAGCAAATTTACGTGTTGCTGATCAGTTTCGGCATTTTATTATGCCGAGCTCAAGAAATGGTTTTAAGTGTGTAAATGTTCACATTCTGCGGCGACCAGTAGTCAGTCGTCACTCGTTTTCGTTCTAGCCCTAGGAAAGGATATTACACTTCGGTGCAATATTCTAAAAGTCGTTACATAAATAGTGTAAACTATGCGTCTGCGTAGCGGTTCAAATTGAGCTGCTAAGCGGAGATGGCAGTTCAATTGGAACCGCTAGCACTGATGAGCCGAAAACGAAATGTGAAATAACGATTTATGAATTTTAGTTGGTTTGACGTAAAGTTACCATATAACTAAGTTCAGTTTTTGTCATCTTTTGTGTTAAGTTTTTCATTCATTTGGCTTCTCTAATATATGTTTCCACTCAGTCATTGCAAAAATTGGAAAAAATAGTTTCGTTATTTTATATGGTTCTCGAACTTTTTACTACTGGGAATAGTAAATGAGGCGAAAAAATTACCCCAGGAAACCAATAAATTTCACGAAAAATTCGTGAGGACGTAACTTCAGGAGCATACAAAGTAACAAATCGAAAAAGAGCGAAACTATTTTTAATATTGATTTCTTCAGTCGATGTAAAGTATAAGTGGGAAAAATTGCATAATGTTTAGAGATAAACCAACAGTTCATCGATTTATCAAAACTTGATCGGAAAATGTACAACAATTTCTAAGTAGGAGTCGAAACATTCATCGATATTTTTCTCTATTTGCTGTCAGTGTTAGTTTCGTCATTGTTTGAATAACTATATAATAATTTGATTCACGATATAGATTTAACACTGGCGCCGAGATAGAGCGGTTTTGGCTGTGTTTATAATTTTCTTATGAAGTTTATGTCGTTTTCGCTTGAGAAAACTGAAACTAACCCAGGATAGTTTCACCAAACAAACGCTTTTCACAAAACTGTGTTAGTTTCGCACTTCGCAATGGGGATTTGAGCAAATTGAAAGAAAACATGGCTCAAAATCTTGCCACCTGTGCATTTACCATCGTGGGTTTGATTTATCGTATCGTGTACTGTAATTTAATATTACTCAAAAACTAGTTTATGAGGTTTGAAAAATGACGCGAACTGTTAATAGAAATGTCAAATTCAATTTGTTTACGAGCCGCAGGCAGCCCAGAGCACAGCATTCACTGGAAATAACAACAGACCTAGGACCGCCGAAAAAGTAGAATATTTTGTGATTTATGCTACGCTTATACGGTTACCGGTGAATCTGACAAAAACGTGAGATCATTATGGTAGGAACTGGGGCATCCGAAGTAAGGTCTCAAAGCGATAGCGGAAAAGAGCGTCCGTCAAAGTCGTCACTCAGTTGCAGTGCTACATTTTGTCGCCAGGATTTGGGTTTGGGCTATTCATGTACTCCGTATCATTTTGGTAACCGTTTATGGGGTTTAGGATGCAAACATAAGGAAACGAAGCAAGCGGATCGCAATGTGGAATCTAAACCAAAAGTGCCCGTCGTTGGTAGGTTTGGATTTTTTTTAACTGTTGAAGAAATGAATGGTTATTTTTCTTTGTAGCGAAAAGAGACCTTCGAATGCCAAACCTCAGAGAATCGATTGCACTTCAAATCAATAAAGTTGAACTGGAAGTTCCTCCGAAACCTATCTGTCGTTTTTGTCTCGAAACATCGGAACTAGCTCTGATAGAGATGTTTAATCCCAAGTCGAAATTTGATGTTCCCACACCGGATGACATCTGGCAGTTGCTGGGGATTGAGGTAAAACGATTAACGTACGGTATGGGAGTATTTAAATTAGTTCTTTGCAGGTTAAACCTCGCGACAAACTCCCGAAAGGGATCTGCGTTACATGTCAGTCCAAAATCAACTATATGAAACGAATACGGAAACAGTTTCAGGAAAATGATCGTACATTGCAAGAACAGCTCAAAGCATTAAGCCCGACGGTTGAGCCTGTGCAATCCACAGAATCGGAAGAGCAAAAACCGGTATTTCAAGAAGTTAGCGAGAGCGAACCGACGGAAGCAACCTGCACTGAAAAAGTCGTTAAAGTTGCTGATTATGCGTTAGAAGACGAAGCATACTTCATTAAGCTGGAGCAAGACGAACAAGAACGGCGTTCCGGGAAGGAAGAACAGCTGCTGACTTCGGACCAAATTACGATCGAGGGCGAAGAGCTGGAAATCGAAAGCACCACGATTATCAAAACCGAAGCTAACCCGCTGGCCGAAGTCGAAGCACCACATTTTGGCCTTCTGTACACCGGGAACTTCACCGAAGCCGACAGTGCCCGGATTAAGGAAGAACCTAGGTATGACGATTTCAACGACGACCACGACGAAATGACGGACGAGTCGGGGAACGCCATCGAAGCGGTGATAATGAAACCGGAGAAGCGCCGATGTTACGGCCGGTTTCGGTTCCCCTAGCGCGGAGATTAGTTGGTCAATAAATGATTTGGAAATTTTTTGTCATTTTTTTTTTACGTTTCGCCTTCGGCTGATAGCAATGTGTTTTTTTGGCAGTTCAATTTAGACCGCTAAGCAGACGCAAATTTACATGAATAAACACTGTTTTTTTTTTCGGACTGATTCTATTTGTAGATACGAACAAGCATATTTTTAGAGTAATTTTATTTATTGATTCAGTGAAAGTAAATTTTCCCATTTGCTAAATTGGTTTCGTTTTCCGGTTCGTCAATTTTTAAGCAGATCATCTGCAGAGAACCGATTCTTAAATGCCTTAGAACACGCCCCGTTTCTATTCTGTGCCTAGATATTAACCAAGGATTAAACGCACTTCAGTTAAATAACCCGATCACGGTATTAAACAGTCTTTAAACCGAATAATTACTATTTCTATTACGCTACTGGCTCTGTGCTACGGAACAAGAGTGAGTGAGAATGAAATCTCCCGGACTAATTGAAAGGGGCGGTAATTTGTTTTGTCTATTACTGTGTGCTACGAAATTATTCGAAGTAGAATTAACAGCAGCTATGCTTATTTTAGAGGACTGGAGGCTGCAACCGTTGGTTGGTGAGGGCAATAAAGAGCTTTGCTTTTAACTAGACTGCAATATGCAGATTGAGATGCATTAACACAAAACAATAACGACGAATCATTGATGTACTGACAAAATCACACACAGAAATACACACCTTCCTATATTTTTTTTCTTCTTGCATTCAGTCGATAAAAGATACTTTGCAATTAGGGAGGCTCACGGCTTTGCTTACTTATTTCGCTTGCCCTTGACGACGACCGGGCGGTTCTTGATGAGTCCTTTCCTTCGCTTCGACGTTTTGCGAGACACGAAATCCCCCGCCGGTACAATCCGGTCGTCCGGCTTGAGGGCCGGCCTGTTGAATTCGTGCGGTTTTTTCACCCGGTAAATACGCACCAACCAGTGTTCGCTCGTGTAGGCCTCTTCCAGATACGTGAGCTCGAAGTCCTTATTTCCGATGACGGCATTCCGGGTACGGTCGAAACCGGCGTGGCCTCTGTTGAAATACAAGCGAATAATGAAGCGAATTCTGACCCCGATGCGCGACATACGTACCTGTAATCCAACTTCAATTCACCGAATTTGTAGTAACTGAGTTTGTACATCAAACAGTTCAGCAAAGCCGGTGCCCCCTCGGAATCGATCCGGAATTCGCCCCGATCGGTGAAGTAATCGCTTTCTCGAATATCCTTCGGGTGTTCGCCCTCGGCAATCCGTACCATCCAAAGGAACTTGTTGATGTCGTCGCCGCTATAGCCAATCACACCGCCGAATATTACCAGCACGTAGTCGACATCCAGCGAGGTCATTATTTCGTAGGCTTTGTCCTCCGGAGAAGACATCGCCTTACCAACCAGTGCGATGTGACTGTTGTTCCAGGTGTTATTATCGACCAGCGTTGTCCGGTTGGCCATTCCCGCTATCTGATAACCGTAATCCCACCAGGACATGACACGGGCATCCGGGGCTGTATTTTGCCATAACCAATAGTAAGCCTCACGAAAGTCGTCCAGAATGTTGCGTGTACTGAGCAGAGAAAAGATATAACCATTTTTACTTTTCTTTACGTTTCGTCTTAGACTCGTCAGTGCAGAGCGATTCAAATTGAACTGCCTAGTGCAAACTAAAATGACGAAAAAAACAACCTACCCATCATTGCTGTTGTAAAAAGCTAGCACAATCGACGGACTGCTGTAGGCATTCGAGGTAACCCAGGTGCAATGTACGGCAAACATCATCAGCAACATCAGAATTGCCACGATAATGATACTTTTCACGTTCGAACCCAAACCGACATTCTGTTCGCCGTGTGCTCCATGTGCCGAACTGTCATGCTTGGGCCGATGCTTAAGCTTTCCTGCCTGTAATCCAGAAAAAAACCCGCATCATCGAAAAACTTTTCATCAAAACAAAAAACACCTCACCTTATCGTACAGCTGCTTCTTCTCGCCAGCCGGTTCTTCCTGTTCGGAATCGTTTCCTTCCTTGCTGTTCGGTGTGGCATCCTCCTTCAGGAATACCTCCAACAAACCGGAGAAAGCTACCCCGGCCAGGATACACACCACCGGAGTTAGGGTCAGCATCAGTCGAACCATCACTCCGGCAAAGTACACGGCACTGATCGCATACAGAATCACAAACACCCGTTCGTCGTTGATTTTCTTGATACAGTACCACAGTCCGACCGGGAAGGTACACACCAGAATGTGCAAATCGAAAAAGAACGAGAACCACGTCGTCGGTTGATGTTCCGACACGGATGCAATGATAGGAATGTGAATTTTAGCATAACCGGTGTCCCACAGCGAATAGAACCGGCCACTCCACGGGGCAATCACACCGAGCATGGTCAGTAGAACTACACCGGCAAACACAACACCGGCGGCGGCTAGACCACCGATGATAAACAATTTCTTGAACTCCTGCTTGGACAGGACAGTTTGCAGATGCTTCAGTGCTGCCACAGCGAATAGCAGCAGGAAAACTCCGGTGGCAGCCATATGTTCACTGGTACGGATCGGTTGGAACCCAACGAATGGAATCTGCATCGACAGAATCAAACCCAGAATGTAGAAAGTAGTGTAGGAAGTGAACAACCGAGGAGAGTAGCGACCCATCATGAGCAGAACAAATACGTGCAGAGGAATCAAGTTGATGATAAAAACGTATCCACCCCAAGCGGAAACCATATAGAAGTAGGACAGGGCGGCACAAACGGCCCAGTAGACACTTCCCGTTTTGACTGACTTCACCCACAGGTAGTAGGTAAACTGCAGGGCAAAGATGGCAATACCCTCGTTATCGTACGAACCGGCAACCGATCGGCTTATGTAACCGGGAACAATGGCAATAAAACTAGCAGCAAACAAGCCAGCACCGGCGGACCACAATTCCTTCGTCAACAGGTACGTCGATATGGCCGTCAACCCACTGAAGATGGGTGCCAAAAAGACACAGATATCACGAATGTGCACAGGAATGTTGAGCGTGTGCAACAGCCAGTGAATGCCTCCGGAGGTTATCATCAATCCGGGGTAAACGGTTCCTCCGACAATTCGACCCAGCGGATACCACGCCGATTCATCAAACCAGTTGAGAAACTTGTAGAATCCATTCTCAACCATGTGGGCCGTTGCACGGTAGTTAAACCTGCAATTCAAAACAGAAAAAATATTATTCAACGCCATCCCATCATCTTATCGGAAGGAGGTGAGACACGCCTTCCATCTTCAAATCAAACGCATTTCGCAAATAAACAAACGAACATCGAAAACATGAAGTACACGTAATCTCAAAACCACCTGGCCTTTTTCACCACCCCTTCCGACAAGCTAGACAAGAACACACATCCATTCACTCATCAAACAAATGAAGGTGGAACAAAAAAAAAACTTCCAACTCACCAGGGATCGAACTCATGGATGATGCTCTCGAATCGGATGACGGCGAACAGTCGACTGGAAAATCCGCATAACCAGGCCAGTAATAGTACGGCGAAGGTGATCAAACTCGAATAGCCGGCAGTCTTCCGATAGTTTATCTTTGTTGAGCGATTCATTTTTTTTTTCGTTCTTTCACATTGGCTTTCCTCGGCTTCGAACAAAGTTAGCTGCTGCTTCTATACAAGCACGACCTGTTCCTTTGTCACGTTCACGTTGTTTCGATGCTGACGGAATTGAATCCACGGATCAAATACGCATTCCGCCGTTCCGTCCGATGGATATCTTCGGCACTTTCGGATTGAACCGGGAGCGAACAGTGGAAAAAAAACCAACAAGAGTTTGTCGGCAAAACGCGACGGCGAATGAGATGACACGTAGGTGGTTGCCAAAACATATGCGCACTGTTGGCACTCGGTTGACATTTGCTCGACGGCGCCATAGGCGCCGTATTTGGCGGGGTACACGAGGGCTAACTTTAAGCATATCTCAAACAAATATGATTTCGGTAAAAGAAAATATCGAAAATGCACAGTTTCCTCGTATTTTTTTTCGAATTACGCGAAATAAACTATCTGTACCCACTTTTCAAAAGAATTCCGATGGATTAGCTCGTTGAGAGCTATAGTCATAAAATCATTAATCGAAAAATATGTGCTAATTCTTCGTCTGGTGTTTGAAATGTAGGGTAGCAGAGGTATTTTGGCCACCTCATATATTTTGCCCCACCTAACAAACTTTTGGATTTAACCGACGTTAAGTTACCCATATTGCATAATTTTGAAGCTAATAACATTAAATTGGAGAGTTATTTTGCAAAGACATTATATCATTTTCGAAGATATTTTCACGAAAAATCAGCTAAGTTTAAGTTTGGCAGTCAGTTGATACCTACGAATTACTAAAAATTAAAAAGAGGTTGAATTTTCGCAATCACTTTTTCAAATGACATTACATTTCAAATACGACGTGTTTTGCATGTGTAATGACGTAAGCCAACAATTACTAATTACTAATGGCAAAGTCATCTTTTATAATTAAAACTCACACCATGTCCAAAATAGCTTCCATATTTTAAGAAAAAATGCATTTTGATCATATCACTTTTATTATTGTGTTAGGTGACATTGTCAACAACAACTCCAAGCAAAGACGGTGTGCTATTCACATTATCTTTGAAGGTTAATTGTGTTTGTCAACATTACTTAAATATATCTATAAATACATACTTAAGTACTTTGTTTTATCGTAAGGTTTTTAAAAAGAATTACACTTCATTTGATACACATAATTTTTAACTGAACTCTGAATTCTGGAATCGCATTGACTAGTCTGTTTTACATGGTTGTTCGTGAGACCCGACTACTTAGCCCTAAACTGTTGTATAAACAGTTATCCTGTCCGAACATGTCGAAGTCGTCGTTGCGGCGTGGGGGTTTCGACTGATGCAACCATGGTGTTCAGATGTCTGCTGTAATGTCAGCGTTTCGATAATTGGTAACCTTACTGCTGGCACGTACTTTGCTGACGTCTGATAAGCAGCGATAAGCAGCGGAATAACTGTGAGATAAGCAGCGGAATAACTGATCGCAGTGCATGCATGCACTTTGAAAAATCTGCTATAAAATTCCGCATGAGTAAATATTATAAGCGAAAAAAATCAGATCTGGACTACCTACTGCTCTTCGAAGAAACAGAACTGGAATGTCCTTGGCATCTTAGAGCTAAGGCAGTGTGCCTTATTAAATATATCATTGAAAAAAAAACAGAACTGGTTAATTGGGTTTTTAAAAGAGTTACTAAGTACCGGTTAATAAATAGAGCGTAGTTTTTTATTCTTACATAATAAGATTTACTTTCCGTATTATCAGCAGATAGCGCTTGGTTTAATTGCCTCACGAGTCAGCATATTGAGTTTTTTTGTCTATAAACCAGAAAGTGTTACAAATGCTAGTGCCAATGCTACAGAGCTCGGGTTCAAGGAAGTGTCAGTGATTTTGAAAGAAGAGGGGCTCTCTGTCCAATTGTTCTTACTGCACGTCGTAGATTCCAATATGTAGCGATACCTTTTTTGCATTTAAATACAGATTTAAAAATTACGTTCTTCGCAAACAATTGAATTTGAGAATACATTGTTCTATTGATAGCTAGAATAGTTTTGCAATAACACTATAGCCTAATTTTAAAGTCGAAATGTTTTATTTTAATTAAAAAGATCATTTTCAAAGTGGCGAAAAGAGAGTTGGCATCACTGGAAGTGCGATGCGGCGTCCTGGTGCTGCTCTCGAAAGAGTATAATTTCGATGTGTTGTTTGATACATATAGTTAAAAATTTGGTTGAAATAATTATTTTGAGTGATAGTGCAGGTGTGGCAAGTGTGTGTTTAGTGGTGAGAGTACTATTTATTGAATAGTGCTGATTCCAACGTTGCCAGGTATACCGATTTATCGGTATTTATACAGATATTTGACCTCTATACCGCAATACAGATATGTACTCCCAAAATACCGATAATTCACGGATCGTACAGATAAATACCGATTTTTGTTGATAGCATGGATAGACAGGAGAAAAGGTTGCTACGAGACCTTTTTTTTTTTGCTCACCAAAATGAGCTTTTGTCACATTTCCGTGAACTTATGTTGACGAGATTCTGATACCGATATGGTACAGATAGATTTTTGGCGCCGAATACAGATTTTTGGAAAAATGACCTGGCAACGCTGGTTGATTCGCAAAAACTGAAAATGCTCAAGCGTCGGATACTGTGAGTTTGCAGCCCCAAAATTCAACGATGTTAACCTGTTAACCGATCGAAGCGCCGTCTGCATGCCATTGTCGGTGTTGTCGGATTTCTGTGGAATGTGTAAAAGTTTACAAGTCGATCGTGTCATTCGGACTAAGGGTCTAGGGTTGGTCTGCAGCGGACCAACTCGCGAGTGTTTTTATTTTATTCATTCAGTGGTTGTGTTTCATCTCGCGTTGCTGACAGCAGAGCGAGCAGGAGAAAAGGGATACTGGTAAGATCGTTTCTTGCAGATATTTTACATTTTTCTTACTTATTATATTTCTCCTGAGTATCGAAAATCAGGTTTTGTTGAGATCATATTGTTTACCAAAACATATCCGGATCTCTTTCCCTCCATACTAACAAATCTCCTATCCCGTGATGCTCGTGGAGATACAGTGGTACCCGCGGTCTCTAGAAACAACGAGTATCGGATTAACATTCCTTCCCTTCCTCAGTAACACATGCTTTGGTCGTGGCCGGCGTCGTTATTGATCATTTTATGTAAAGTTTTGAATCAGTGGGTATGCACAGTGAGAATGATTCGCCTCTCCCAAGCATCATTTTGTTGGTTCATTGTACATTTTCACTCATTCGGTCAATCACGAAGTGCAACTACGGCAGTCTACTTCAGCTCAGCTCAGCTCATTTTTCAAAGTGGCGAAAATATAGATTATCCATATTTGCTATGGCCAAAATATACTTTCGCCATGGCAAATATATAATCGGGGTGGCGGAAATAAACAAAAAAGTAATATTTTGAATCGTTAATTACGAATACAGCTTCGATAGTATTATCAAAGACAAACTCAAGATGGAATGATCTATGATTTTTCATATACCAAATTGGACCCCTTAGTGAAATCGGTTCATTCACCGTCGGTTGCAGTTCAATTATTATTAGAAACAACAAGTGTCGAATCGCTACATGCGTCGTAACTATGGCAACGTTTGTTTATGTAGAATGAATTTTAAGTTGCAATATGAAAGAAATACCAGTATTTTGCTGCACATCGAGTGGATCTTGAAACAGGAAAGAAAGAATCAATTAGAACTATTTTTAAGAATCTGTATAATTTGTTAAATTCTTATCTTACGAAGCATTAAAGTAAATGGAAGTAACAGAATATTGTGTGCGACATGTTTACATATGTTTACTTCCTTCCAAACTTGTATTGTTGCTATAGAATTTTATCATCCTTTTCCAATGTTTATCGACGCTTATTAACAAAGGGTGAACAACATTGCATTATTCCAAAGTTTACTGGTTCACGATTACTGATCCAACTTTTTTTTTTGATGAACTGTATGGGACATTGTACTCTTGAGTTTCTCTTTGATATTATGTCCAAAATGTTTCATATTTTAAAAAAGATGTGTATCAGTCATTTCTATTTGAGATTTTACCATACTGTATGAAATTAATACATTAATTTCACAATATTCTGCAACTGCTTCCTAAGGCGGGTCAAAATACCTCTGTTACCCTATATTATGTACATAATGTCCACGTGTCAATTTTTATCAGTGTATCCCACTGTTTTCCCACGAGACGTATTTCACTTCCTCATTGATTGACGTTTTCATTTTTTTTCTTTTGTGCATTTAGGCGCCAAACAGTGTTTATTGAAAGCGCGTTCAACACCGTCTGCTGTGTCGTCGGATTGGAGACCTCGGTTGTTCATAAAACATTTGAAAAATATTACTGAACCTTGATTAAATAGCATTGCTTGATTTGATTTGCCCGTATATCTGAGAACGAAAATACTATGGAAGGATTTGATGATGTCGGTGTGTTCTTTTCCGATAATTTCGGTGACGATGGCCAACAGCAACAGGGTTCAAACCAAATCAATCTTCAGCAGAGTAAGAAAAAGTATCGCGAATTCATTCGAACATTCTGTGAGGCCAACTTTAGCTATAAATACCGGTAAGTTAGATGATATCTACGCTGTATACGGAAAATCTAAAATTTAAAGGGAAATTACAGTGATAACTTGAAGCGTAATTATCTGTTGGGTCGGTACTATTTGGAGGTTGAAATCGAAGACTTAGCTGGTTTCGATGAAGCGTTGGCGGATAAACTGTACAAGCAACCCACCGAGCATTTACAGATTTTCGAAGAAGCGGCCCGTGAAGTCGCGGATGAGATAACCGCCCCGAGACCGGAGGGAGAAGAAGAAATGCATGATATTCAAGTTTTGCTGACCTCCGGTGCCAATCCGACTAACATCCGCGACCTGAAGTCGGAAAGCGTTTCTCGATTGGTGAAGGTGGCCGGTATCATCATAGCTGCTTCGGGAATAAAGGCAAAGGCAACCAAAATATCGATTCAGTGTCGATCTTGTAGTAATGTGATTTCAAATTTACCGGTAAATCCGGGATTGGATGGATATCAGCTGCCCAGGAAGTGTAACACCGAACAAGCTGGACGTCCCAAGTGTCCACTCGACCCGTATTTCATTATGCCGGACAAATGCAAATGCGTTGATTTCCAAGTATGAGTAGGATTATTTTTGTTACTCGATTCGCTAACCATTTGCTTTGTGTTTCAGGTGCTTAAGCTACAGGAACTGCCTGATTTCATCCCACAGGGTGAAATCCCTCGACACATGCAGTTGTTCTGCGAGCGTAGCTTGTGCGAACGGGTTGTACCGGGAAATCGTGTTTTGATCCATGGAATATTTTCGATCCGCAAGATTGGCAAACCGAGCAAGCAGGATGGTCGAGAGAAGGCTATCGTGGGAGTACGAGCTCCCTACATGAGAGTAATTGGCATTACGGTTGATACGGAGGGTGTGGGGGCCATATCTCGTTTTAGCAACATCACTACTGAAGAGGAATCCACATTCCGCAAGATGGCCGCAAATCCGAATATCTACGATTCACTGTCGGCCAGTTTAGCGCCAAGCATTTTTGGTTCGCAGGATATAAAGAAGGCAATCGTTTGTATGTTGTTTGGTGGAGCAAGAAAACGAATGCCGGATGGTTTGAATCGTCGAGGTGACATCAATATTTTGCTGCTGGGAGATCCCGGAACGGCCAAATCTCAGCTGTTGAAGTTTGTAGAGAAGGTGGCTCCAATAGCGGTTTATACGTCCGGAAAAGGTTCCAGTGCTGCTGGTCTGACGGCCTCGGTAATGCGTGATCCGGCAACAAGAAACTTTGTTATGGAAGGAGGAGCTATGGTCTTGGCGGACGGCGGTGTCGTTTGTATTGACGAGTTCGACAAAATGAAGGAAGACGACCGTGTGGCCATTCACGAAGCTATGGAACAGCAAACCATCTCGATCGCAAAGGCTGGAATCACTACGACATTGAACTCGCGCTGTTCCGTCCTCGCAGCTGCTAATTCCATCTTTGGTCGCTGGGACGATACCAAAGGGGAAGAGAATATCGATTTTATGCCGACGATTCTTTCTCGGTTCGATATGATTTTTATCGTGAAGGATGTTCACGATCAGGCGCGGGACGTTACGCTCGCCAAACACGTTATGAATGTTCACATGAATGCCAACAAAATCCAGGATGCCCAGGAAGGTGAGATTCCACTTGCTGTGTTTAAAAAGTACATCAACTTTTGTCGGACGCATTGCGGGCCGCGGATGAACGAGGAGGCTGCGGAGAAGTTGAAATCTCGCTACGTTCTGATGCGAAGTGGTGCCAGCGAACAGGAACGGCAATCCGACAAACGCCTCTCGATCCCGATCACGGTGCGTCAGTTGGAAGCTATCATCCGCATATCGGAGTCGCTGGCTAAAATGCAACTGCAACCGTTCGCTACGGACGCCCACGTCACGGAAGCTCTTCGTTTGTTCCAAGTGTCAACACTGGATGCGGCAATGTCCGGCTCGTTGGCCGGTGCCGAAGGGTTCACCACCGAAGAGGACACCGAAGTACTGAATCGGATCGAGAAACAGCTGAAACGTCGATTTGCCATCGGATCGCAGGTGTCCGAACAGAACATCATACAGGACTTTGCACGACAAAAGTATCCGGAACGTGCGGTCCTGAAGGTGATCCATACGATGATCCGTCGGGGAGAGTTGCAGCATCGGATGCAGCGGAAAATGCTGTACCGATTGTCCTAGAGGGATTACAAGTTTTTCGGAACTCTACCATTTTTTTATTGAAGTAACTTGTTTTTAAATAAATTTTTGATAACCGAATATTTGATCTTTTGCTAATGCATAGGGTATGCTAGTAAGAGTTCTGTTGCTGCGGTTCGCAAATTTTCATTTCTGCTGTTCTTCCCGTCAGTTGTTTTCCAATCTAGTTTACCCGTTGGAGGCAGCTAAAAGTTAAACTAAGCTTGAGACGAATTTACGCCTTAACAAACTGAAGATATCATTATCTTTTAAAATTAGTACGTCCGATTTCAGTATTCGAAGAAACACTTTTTTCAAATGGTGAGTACTATTCACGTAAAATAAAGTTTCTTTTTCAAGTTCAATACATATCTAATAGAAAAAATATTCGCTCAAGCAAGCTTACTTTAAAGGGAATTGGGCTGTTGGGTAGAGTTCTCGTATTTTGGGAGGGTCCGTGTCCTGATGTGCGCGATATTCTACTCCGTGGCCTTTATTTTTCGTAACAACGTTCGTTCTTCCAGTTTCTGTTCTTCATAACTTTCTTGGTTGATCCTGATGGAAATGTCGCTCTTCAAGCTACAGGAACAGATGGCCTGCCACTTCGTGAACTTCGAACTTCCTCTTCTGGTGTCGTATAATGTTTCTGTCCATGAAGCCTTTTAAAATCTTTTTTGGCGAAGATTTCATAATCCACGCAAACTAAATTGATCGTTTGTACAGCTTTCGCGACCATACTCTGGTTAAACTTCTTTTGCTCATAGTCACGATTTGGAGTTTGGAGTCCGGCATTATATTTCCCTCGATCTAGTCTTGCTGGTAATCGAAACCCCGTTTTCCGAACAATTCCATTACTCTATATCCACTGAATAAATCTACGTAAATAGTTTTGCTTGTTATTTTGATTGTAGTATTGTTTATAGGCGATATTTAATTTCATCAGAAAAACCTGTTTCAATTCACCTAGTGGTGTAATGATGCCTTTCACATATTACTTATAACATCAAAAATATTACTGTGGAGTTCGCTAAAACAACTGTTCATTGAATAAAAATAGTTTGTTCGGACCTAATCCAGAAGTTCCACAATTACTTAAAAATTCCACTTTCTTGCTGCTTAAAAGTACACGCGGAACTTTTGAGAACTTGAAAGTACAGATTAAGTTCCGCGTGAACTTTCTAGCTGCTTAAGAAAACACGTGACAATTTTTGACATTTCGAAGTACAGAAAAAGTTCCGCGTGAACTTTTTCGCTGCATAGAGCTGAACAATGTATTCTAGAATTTCAATCTCATTTACTTCGTCTTAAGATTCGTTTTTGTATGTACATGCGGGATTGATGAATATCAATTGAAGTCGAATAAAAAAAAGAAAAAAGAAGGAAGAGAGAAATAAACAAGACACGTACGGCGAGATAATGACGCAATTTCGTCTGAACAATTTTGACAGCAGCCGGAATGCAGCCAGTCTTCTGACGGTTGCCAGAATTCCTCACAAGCGGGCGCTTGAGAAACCTGGAACTGTCCCAGTGTACAAGCTTAGGAAAAAATCGTGTAAATTTACGTCTCTGTAGATGCACATAACAGAAGCGTCGCAACACACTTAAATGTACATCGCAGAGCTAGAAAAAATGAATCATATCATTAATTTCACAGATAATTTAGCTGAAGTTGACATCAAAACAGACACACTATTTATATTTAAATATTAAAGGATGTAATACTTTGTCATCATCTAAGAAATTACGACTTAAATTCACGCCAAGCGTAAATTTCATTTTTCAAGGGTGTAGTTTTATCAACATATATAATTTTCACGAATCTGAGTTTGGTTTGCTGAATCTGACATAACAAACAGGTTCGAAACAGATCCGAGTTTTGGTTCACTGGCGTTCTAAAAATCGTAGTAGGCAAAAAAACGTGAGTGCAAAAGAATTGACAATTCGTGCAATCTGTTATAGCAAAAAATAGAACACCAGAATGAGTTGCACGAGGTAAGTCGTCTCATCTGTGCTACATGCACTAGAGGAGTCAGTTGGAAACAGGAAAGGACACTAAAAGACACATCACGTTGTCAAGTCAGGCTGAGTAAGGCTCAGCTAAATTCATTCATAAATCTAGGTTCGCCTGAACAGCTGATTTTATCCCATTCGACGAGAAATGAAATGTTTCTATTTCTATGTATCCAGCATAGGTTTACATTTCCAACGGGAGGGAAGGATACAATTTATAGTCGGTACCTCTCATGATTGGCCCTTCGTATGTGGTGTGATTGGTATGACGCGGGTCAGTACATTGTCATGTAACTGTAGACGAGAGAAAGAAAAAGTTCAATTTAATTTACCTTCATTGACTGCCCGATGGTTGATGCTGGAGTCAGTTGCTCGGGAAGAGTAATAAAACAAAGATCGAATTGTTCAATGATTCTATTCCTTTGGGTGCATAACTTCCACGTTAGAAAGGTATTCATGAACGTTACCAGATCCAGGAAATGTTTACTTTTGGCACACTTTAGCAAAAGTTGACAGTGCAGCTCATCCGAACACCGCACTCAGTAGGCCGTGCAGAGGACGGTGGGCGGATGCATCACTCAAATGCCAAGGTTGAAACAGTAATTCCTTTTTCTCCTCATTAGACAGGACAATGTTATGTCGGAAAATTTTCCTCCGCTATATTAGCATGACCCAAAAAAACTCACGTCAATCATTGCTTTTTTCTTCTGCTAGCGCTAACGTCATTAAACAAGATCATATATTTTTGCGGTCACCATTTGTTTCATTTTTTTTTTGCGATTCACCTTCGCATTTTGACACGTGCGAACACAACATCAAATTGCCACCACGGTATCGGAAAATTTGTAACTATGCGTCAATGGACGGGTAATGATTTTCCCTTCGTGCCAAAGCCGCGAAATATTTTCTTCCTATTCGATATATGTTTTATTTTGTGAACGGATGGATGATGCGCATCTTCATTATGGACCGGTAGGCGGTGCGGAAAAAAACATCCTCGTAACTACTTTCTTTCTCTCGGCTCGTAAAAATAGCCAAGCACTTCGCGTTTTGGTTCGTTGCCGAGCTATAGCACACATTTTCCCTATTGGTACCGCAGTCATTAGATTTCCCGTGCGAACAGATTAATCAGACCCGATCGGTTAAGGTGTCATGTGGTCATTTCATTGCGCTATCTATCGGACAATGTGAGTACTCATGTTGGGTTTGTTTGACACGTGGCGGGTTTGGATTATTAGCAAACAACAGCATCGCGTGTTGCATCTCGTTTGGTCTGTGAAAAATCCACTCTACACCGGATTGGCACTGGCAGTTGCACTCGCTACGAATGGATGCCAAAAATTACTGTTCACATTATTAAAATTGATAGGAAGTCGGTTGAAAGCATTCCAGACAGTCGATTCGTATTAATTGGCACTTGAGTGAAGTTTTTCGTTCATTTGCACGAGCATTCAACGTCAAAACAATTTCACGAGGACTTTTTTCTTTGTCTGGTTTTAGCCAAAAATGTTACACTGGTGAGGCAGTTCACGATGAGAATCTTGAAACTTGACCCTTAAATACAATTTCGCAATAAATGGAAAAAATCTTATAACTGATTTGATTACAGTTCTTCGACATTGAAACAATAATAAACGTCAAGTATATATTTTTACAGTTTTAACGTTTTTACAAAAGATGGCGCCAGCAGCAGATTCCAAGCAGAAATGTCAGATTACGTGCCTCAGACAGCATTAGAGCAGCTGTCACTACATTGCGTTTGGGCATTTCAGACGAAACCATGGCAATAAATTGTTTCTAATATGTAGATTATTCGTACAAGGTCAATCATCTACTCCTTGCAATAAGCGCTTAGACAGGTCAAGATTTCGTGAAGACGAGGTATAGGGGATTCCGGGGTAAACGCGTTTTGATGCGATAGATAGGCGTCGGTTAGCTGGATAACGCTAAGCCAATTCCATTGGCGTAAATCGTGTTGCTAGTGATTTCAAATGCTCATTTCATGCTGAAGTATTTATTGCATCTCGAAAATGAATTGTCTGTGCGGGGCTAAATAGAACAAAAAAAAAACGTGGAGCTCAACCGGACACATTATCGACTTGGAATTCCTTACGAATTCCTGAAGCATACCTAATTTTTGAAATCTGTATTTCCATTCTACTTCTTATCACTTATTAAAACTATATTCATTATAAATTTAAGCAAAACAAATAGTTTTCAATTATTTGACACTGCAGGGCGTAAAGAGTCGAGACTATACCTAGATTCCTAGCGAGCAGGATTATATCTCACGCAAGGTTGAAACCAGCGGACAATCCATTTGAATACGGTTTCATTTTCTGCGCTCTTTAAGCTATCCTAAGATTTGGCGCCCTACTGTATTCGTTCTTCATTTTTGTGTGAAACTTCATAGTCCGGTTTAGCTCCGCGGTTCCAAAATATTGGATATTGGACCCCGTTCTCCCCTATTCTCCAGAGGTTCACTCGAAAGGTTGGAAATTAGGTGCTAACGAACGATTTTTAACGAATAACGAAGACTCAAGAATTTGTGATATATTCCTATGGTTTAGAATCCAATTTTTCATCAAGAGGGAATGCTCGGCAACATTTCGGACTCTGCAACTTATTCTGAAAAACAGCCAGGTAAATTTTGGCTCTCGTTATCTCCGCCTCATCGACTGGAAATGTTTAATGGCGCAAATGTTTAAAGAAAGCATTTTCATTCAGCTAGCGTCAATATTGATTAAATTCGCACACTATTTTCCAAAAGTGTTAAAAATCGGTATTTGGTACAATCAGAACACGTCCCTAATATTTAAATTAATACAAGGCTACCTACATCGAGCATTATATCAAAATGATAAATAATCAAATATTAAAATAAAACAAAATTAAACAAAACATAGGATGAGATCCAAGAATTTGTCACGAGAATGTGTTTCTTAGACCGCGCTCTTTGAAGCGTGGTGAACGGGTAATTTGGCAACCATCATCATATCATCTTTGGCAAATCAATCGTTTCTATTTTGAAGAAAAAACTTGAGCCCATGCGAGTCCATGTTTTACTCAAGCATCTCGAAGTAGGTCAACGTGAATCAACCTTAACTTTTACTATGCATTAGCAAACGTTAGTTTCTGTTTCAACAGGTTTCACCGCCGATTCGTAGCGTACAGAATCATTGCATGGTTATTACAACGACTCTATTGACATTAAGAAACCGCCAACCCAGGTCTACATACATGAAATACTACACGGAAGCGGAAAACAACCTAATTTTGAGTATTTTCCACCTAACTACGGGGCTTCGATCAGTAATCTTGTTTTACTCAAAGTGGCTCTAAGTAGTTGCCGCAAGGTAAACAGACAAATATATACTGAAAGGTGAGTTATAGCAGACCCTGTCAGCTTGGAGCGATCTCAATCTTCAGTTCAGCAACGCCATCGCACGGCGTCTCATTCAACATGTCATGTCAATTGTATGGGTGCACAGCAGGGATGCCAGGTTCACAGATTAATCTGTGTTTCACAGATTTTCAATTTTCTGCACAGATTTTAAAATGACACATATTTTCACAGATTTTTGAAAATGATCACAGATTTTCACAGATTCTGGAATAAATCACCGATTTTTGAAATCGAGCACAGTTTAACACCAATAAGTACAGAGCGGTTGAGGAAAAAGGTACAGAGCGTGTTGGTAGTGAGTCTTTTTTTTGCTCACCAAACTGATTTCGATCTGCTGTTATGGTACGGGGACACTTGCACAGATTCTCACAGACAGATTTTTGGCTTGATCACAGATTTTTGAAAAAATGACCTGGCATCCCTGGTGCACAGCCCTGCTATTTTGGCGCGCATGAATTTGACATTTCTCTCCTCTACTTCTATGTATGAGGTTCGATGCGGGCTCACCTGAGGGCGACATGCTCGCAAAAAAGGATGTTGCCAATGATTTGTTCGGGAAATGTGAGAGCTGGATATCTTGTTAATATGATGTCTTTGGTTATAGGTACCTACTCAATAGTAAGTTTTATGTACTCAACTGATGAGTTGAGATTGACTCAACCCAGAACCTGTCAGCTTGGAACGAAATCAATCTTCAGTGCGCATCCTTAAGCAGTACTGCTTTTTTGCGCGTGCACGAATTTGACATTTCTTTCACCTACTTGTATGCCATGTACTAGATTCGAAGCGGGCTCGCCTGAGACCATGAAAAGTGACAGCTGGATATCGAACATTAGGAAAGGTCCCAAGTGCAAATGACAGTTTCTCTTTACATAGGATAAGACCAAAAACTATCAACTTTCGATATGCACTGTAGAATTTAGTGGAAATTACTGAAATTTACTGACATAATTGATAGAGAATGTAAACGAAGAGAAACTGCCATTTGTACTTGGGACTTTTTCTAAAAGTTCATTGGACTATAAACGAAAATTAACTGACAATATAGCCTTAGTTGCTGTGTCATCAAATCGGCGTCATCTCAAGTGAAGTAACGCCAACCAGAAGAAAGAAGATTGAGAAATGAGAAATATGTCCAATGTGCAATGGCGTTGCTGAATTGAAGACTGATTACGCACTGAGCTGAAGTCAAATAAAAAGCAATTTCTGTATATCAGTTCAGGCTTCGGGTGCTATAATAAACAGTTCACATGAGCCCTGCAGAAGACTTCCCACTTAGAAAAAACGTTCAAAGGTGGTTCTTTCTTTGGTCCAATAGGTTGGATCATTGGTCCAATGAAAGTCCAATCAATCGTTCAACGGGAGGCTAACACGGGACCTTCGTTTGCCGATTTTGAAACAGACCGTTGAACCGAATGCCATTTTTTCGTTCAACAAACCCGGCAGACAGAGGTCCATTGTTGAGCCATTTTTAACATGAGGAGTTGGAGCCCCGTTGGACTAGTTTTACTACTGAATTTCTGAAGTTTTTTCCACTTATTTGTTTAAACTAGCAATACATACCTGCACGTAGAACAACAACACTGTACTTTACGTACAACAACAACAAATTTTCTTTCTATGTAAAGGTAACACTTAATTTTTACACTATTTTTGCAAGAAAAAAAAACAACAACAAACCGTTCCAACAAATTGAACGAATATTTCGTGCAATTGAACGGCCTGCTGAGAGGGTTATGTAGCTAAACCGTGCTGTCGTCCAATTTTTTCTCGGAAAAAGTGTACGTTTTATTCTGACAGTAAAGCTGCCCTTACACGAGACAATATTATTGTCAATACAAGGAGTATTGACAATACTTTTGATCGTGTAGTGGAAACTTCATTGGATTGACGAAAATATTTTCAAGAAATCAAAACTGCTCATCAATCCGACAATACTTTCTCTACAGAGAGGAAACTGCCAAATATGTGCAATGAACTCATCTCTCAATATTTCAATGTTCATTTGCAATATTTGAAGCTCCAAACGCTTGATTTTCTCGAAAAATGCGGACTCAGTTACCAAGTCAATTGGATTGACGGTATTGACAATACTTTGGATTGACAATAACATTGTCACGTGTAAGGGCTGCTTAAAATGAACGAATCGCAGTAGGCGTGTACTTCGTAGTCTTTAGCAGCCCTTACACGAGACAATATTATTGTCAATACAAGGAGTATTGACAATACTTTTGATCGTGTAATGGAAACTTCATTGGATTGACGAAAATATTGTCAAAAAAATCAAAACTGCTCATCAATCCAACAATACTTTCTCTCCAGAGAAGAAACTATCAAATATGTGCAATGAACTCTCCTCTCAATGTTTCAATGTTCAGTTGCAATATTTGAAGCTTCAAACGCTTGATTTGTTCGAAAAATGCGGACTCAAGTTACCAAGTCAATTGGATTGACGGTATTGACAATACTTTGGATTGACAATAATATTGTCACGTGTAAGGGCCGCTTTTGGACGCAAAATTTATTCGCTTTTTTCAACATCGTAGAAATGTTTGAAATTTTCGCATATTTTCTGGTAAATTAGAGTGAATTTTTAACACTTGAAAGTTTACATTTGAGCTAACAGTTTTCTTAGTTATTTCATACAGAATAGAAGTTTCGTATTCAGTTGAGATTCAGCATGAGACGGACGGATGAACTAAAATTGCATTACTTTCAAATGGACGTAATTTTTTACCCATTTTTACCTCAAACAGAATTTTGTGTGCAAACTATTGTGTACGTGACAGTAGTAGTTTTGTAATTGTTGCGAAGATGGATTCGGAAGTGGCGTAAAATAATTTCTCTCTTCGGCAAGAAGTCTCGAATTCAGCAAGGATTCGATGGTACAAGAAACGTTCAACTGTAGACCGAAAGTAAAATAGTGACCGAAATGGATTTCCGTATAGTGAAAAGGATCACAAGCGGGTAGATCAAGCTTTCAAGAGGAATTCAAACAGTTCTGTAAGAGATGCTTACTAACTGCATTTTAGTAAAACTTTCGCACAGGACGCAAAAAAACGTGAGGGGCTACACACGTACAAAGTTTAAAAGGTACCTAATCACAAACAAACAAACTGCAAAATACGATGGAAAATGTACACAGAAGCTCTACACTCTGAAGTTTCCTTATTGATAACGGAACGTATTGTTTTTCATTGCAGATGTTCGTAAAGCAGATGCTAAAGTTTCCCAAAAAATGCATGATTTGGAAATCAATTTGCTCATGTGGATGCTTTCAAAAGCATCTTCTTTCACTTTTAAGGGCTCAAAACGGTTCTACGCTTTTCTGGTTGAAAAATCATGCAGTGAAAGTTCCATTCAAAAAAAGTAATTATTTCGCGAGGTCAACCTGGATTTGATTTTCAAACCTACTGAAACATTTCGAAATCGGTGCCATTTGCACTTTGCGAACAATTCTTTCATTGTTCGACATTCAGTCCATTCCGAAAATCGTCCTGCAGCTTGTACCTTGTGTACCGATGAGATCGCAGTAAACGGGAGAGGTTGCGGTCATTTTTTTAAATAAAAATTACTGAACAGTCGGAAACAAATTCTTTACGGTGAGCCAAGAACAAATATTCACATCAGCAATGAAAAAAGAAACAGCGAAAGATGTGCGACCTGCCGTTTTTCCTCATTCGCCTGTCGGAGCTCGGGACGCCCGTCGGTAACGTCCAAGCGGGCGAAAAATTATGATGAAAATATGCATTTCCCGGTCGCTGTATTCTCACGTAAAATATTTCACAAACAACCGACTTGTGTTCAAGTGCAAGTGCATCATCATCAGCATCATCATCGTCATCATAACCGGTCACGTCTTTCCCATCAAGTGGGCCACGACGGATGTGCATGGATCTCCTCCCCTCTGCCTAGCAGACCCTTACCGAAACCGCATCATTCTAGCAAACCGATCACTGAGCGGTCGTTGAAATCCGGCCGCCCTATAATGTGGGTTGGGAAAATAACACATCTCACATCGTTCCTCCGCCTTCACCATCAACCGTGACTTGAGTCGGTGACGATCGCCAATTTTCGCTTCGCATACTTCACCATTCATGCCTCTGACAGGTAGAAGGTACGTTCGAAGGTTTCTCTCTAGTTCAGGTTATGCACCTTACGGATGATCGTGACCACGGGTCCTTCGGAGGAAAAAAAAAATGAACGACTGGTACTTCACGGGAGGGTGTTGGTTTTCCCGCACCCCAACGAACCTGGTAATGACTAAATAAACGAGCATCACTTGAAAATTGTCGATCGGATATCGGATGGGTTCTTCCAGGCAGTTGTACCATGCGTATCCTTCATATGTTGTCGTTGGTGTTTTGTGAAATAAATCAAATGATTGCATTGCAATGATATTTTTAAACACCTTTTTAAATGATTTATTTTTAAAGTTGTTATGAAAACGGTGCATCAAATAGAATATTTTTGTTTTGAGCTTTTTTCACCAGACCAGGTCATTTTCCTTAAGTCTAGCACATCATAGCGGAGAGAATGTTCGTTAAAGTATCACGTGTAGGAAATATGATTCTCATTTTGCGCTGCATTTCTTTATGACGATTGTCTTGGCGAATTACATACTGATTTTAGTTTATTTACTGCTGATTGACTAATAAGAGTTGCTCTTGAATGTTGACATTGATAACTTTCTTACTTATATTACAGTAGCAGTTGATGGAAGGACGATTGTTCATCAAACAATTGAAAACAGTTAAATTTGAAAATCAGATTCAACGTTGTTATTTAATCCGGCACCATATATGTATCCTGTTTCAACTACTCGCTAGCGCTTTTTGCAGTGTTTTTTCCACTTCAAAATTTAAAATTTCAATCTTTATTTTTCTCCTATTTTCATTATGTTGTCTTCAGGCTTGAATCTTCAATTATGAGGTTTCTATCGTGACAATTAAACATTTCACATTTTTGACACGACATCTGAATTCAGCTTGGTTAGTTCACACAGGAAAAATTTTCTACTTTCAACTAAGCGACGCCTACTCTGTTGTTTTGCATCTAGGAAATATCAGTCTCATTCCACATTTTATTGATGCTTCTTGATCTTCTTGAAATTCTAATTATCAATTTTAATCTTCAAGGTTTGTTTTTCTGTATCCTTCGACATTATTTATCCAAAAACTTAAAAAAAAACAAAAAGTAAAATTCTATGACTAATTCAAAATTATAGCTTCGTCAAATCAAAGGTACTAAAAACCGTATTGCGAACATTTGTCACTTTGTTATGGAAACAGTGGCGTTTTCATTTCACACTGATGGACTAAAAAGAAAATATAAATGATTTCTGAAACCCAACAGAATATTTAGTTCACAGTTTTAAAATTTCGCCAACTCATGAGTACATGAAAAATGAACAATAGTATTAAAAAAAAATTTGGCTGACTGTACAAATCTGCACCACTGTGGGTTAAAATAGAATAATTACAAGACAAGCATAAACGAAGGAATTTTCTTATCAAAAAGTGATTCAAAATTACCTTATATTAGTGTCAGTAGGATCCATAGTACTAGCCATGCAATGATTCTGTACACTAAAAATCGGCGGCGAAGTCTGTTGAAATAGAAAGGCAAAATTCCACAACAGGAATGTAATGCCAAGACTTTGCTTTTTTATATTATTCGAAAAATTTTTTAAAATATTTTAAAATCGACAAATCGCAACACGTTCAAACTTGTGCATATCTTTGAATGTACATTACTCATGCAGCTACTTCCGGTGTTGTTTTGATTCAGTAGTTTATTTGCCTGTCTGTGCGTACAGTATGCAGTATTCACGAAAATTGTAGGAACAAAATTCTGCTAATCAAATCTGTTTTATATAAATTTCAAAATTTCCTGCCGGAACGCGCACGTTCACATATGTCTCAACCGATTTTTACCATCTCAAATTCAAGAATATCCCGATTTTTATTCAGATTCAACTTTCGGTTCGATCCGGAAGTTTAGGGTGCTTAGAGCAGGGCTTGTTTTATGAATCTTCAAACGAGCGAAGCAACAAAAAAACAACCGCTGTGAAAACTTTGCTTGACATAACTGAATGAGAGACCTATATTAGAGATAAACTGGATGCGTAAGAGTATATGCTACTGAGCAGACCAATTCCCTTGTTTGGTAAATTGCCTGTGCTGCCAGTCTCAGTTACACATGAACTAAGCAATCCATGGCAATGCAATGAAATGAAGGGTTCAATCTCGTTAGTACTGTACGAGAATGAAGATGCGAAGAAAGGTCATACAGGCAATATTTACGGTGTTTTTTAGTGTAGGTTTACAGAAACCATTTTTGAACATAACGCTTGTACTCCAAGACCCAATTTGATCACATTTCAAAAATATTTCAAACTTTGTATAGCATAAATTTTGCATTTGAGCCCGTTTTCAAAACGATCAATTTATTTCTTGTAAGTTTATACTGTGTATATATCCTAGAAACACAACAAAGCAATTCTATTAATATTCATCGGAACTAAAAAATATGAATCTAGTTTTCTATCTTCAATATGAGAACCGTTCGTCAAATTCTAACCTCATGAAACATACTCATCAGCTGGCGCACATCTTCATGAACTAATGAACGAACGAAGCAGCTCTCCTTGCTTGGGTTGCGCTGTGAATTCTACCTGACGTACCAACGTGTGTAAATAGAACAGAGGGTGAAACTCTTTTGTTAATATTCGTTACTTCAATTTGCAAGCCCTGGCTTAGAGTAAGAATGTCAATTTCTAGAGTATTGTTTCATAAGCAACCATGTGATGAGTAGCGAGTTCTTTAAATTGGTTAATAAAATTCTAATTTGCAGATCAAGATAGTCTATGGCGCTAAATAAGCTCATATCAGAATTTCATAAAATCAAACTCAAATCAACAGGTCGGAGTCCCAGGGGAAAAAATGTCCAGTCCTACTTACGGTTCTAGATCAGCAAGGTGATAAGTTTTCAAGAATTCAAACCGTCATAGAAAATCGTAAAATATCTTCCAATTTGTAGGTCATGTGTTAGTTTATGACCATGCGAACAGTTTTTAGTTATACTGAACCAGTAATTTATTTTTAAGCGCCATTTAAATCGAAGATACAGAATATTATTTGAAATTGAGCTCAAAATTGTTTCAGGTTGTAGTTATCTGATGGTTTACTGCTCCGAATTTCACTATACTGGTATCTATATACAGTTTCCGGTGCCGAAAATGGTGGTCAAAATATTTAAAAAGGAGCTTCATTAACTTGAATTGGAATGCCTTCAAAACTGGTCTCTAATCTTTTTAATTTGTAGTATTATTTTGCAGTAATGTATAGGAAATAATGCAAAATATGAGGAAGGAGTCATTACACCACCAGGTGGATTCAAACAGGTTTTTTTTACAGATTCGATGAAATTTCACATTTTTGACAACGAAATATTCGAAAGTCAAAAATGGCTCATTTTCGCAGTTGATTTTACACATATTCAATGCATCCTGACATATATGTTATATGTATATATGAAAATTCCATCATTTTTTGCTGTGTCCTACAATGAAATAAGTTTGCCATTGAACTGTGATGAACTTTGGATCCTTTTCTTTCCGTAGTCAAACAAAAATTTTTACACAAATACCAGAGAACAATGATAAGAAATACTAGTAGATATTCCGGATTTAAAAAACGTTCACTTAACGTGCAAATCAGACAGCAAACTGTCATCTGTAACAGTTCAGGACATGGAGCACTTGACCTTCTGAAAACGAGTAGCGAATGTAAAAAAAGTATCAACTCAATTCGACGGACTACAGTAGAAGACAAAGCCTACTACTCCGGCCTATTCTTGAACAGAATGGATGATGATGAAAACGCACAGCTTTTTATCACTAGAAACTATCTTTATTTAAACTAACAAAGATTTACATTATTAGCAAATATAAATACTTGTACGAAATACATTACGTTTAATTTTTAATTGCTTTCATATTGTGTAGAAAAAGGCTGCAAGAATCACTGTTGTTTGAAAAATGATCATCAGTAGAAAATACGATTCTTTTTTTTCACGGTTGAAGGTCTTTTGCCTGGATGTTGTTTGTATCTAACTGTTTCGGTTTTTTTTTGTCCGTTGTGATAGATTTTATGTTGTGATCTTTCCGCTATTTTTCCGCCGCTTTGGGTATGTTCTGAGCATCTTCCTGCATGCGTGGATCAATGTTTTCAAATGGAGAAAGAGAAAACAATTCTCATTCAAATACCTCCAGTGCACGTTAATTTTTTTTCACTGTGATCAATGACGGACTCTAATTATAGAGTATCTTGACCGTCTGGAAAATGGGGAAAAATGAAAACTGAATGAAACTCCGATTTTAGTCAAAGTTTAGGGTATTACTGTTTTTTTTTTCTGAATCTGTTTTTTAGTTTACAAAGATTCCCAACCAAAACATGGTTTATACTGGAAAAAAAATTATATTTATCTCATCTCTTATTAGGGGTACTTCCTTCCACGTCTATAAAAATGGGAAGTAGCAAACAGATCACATAACTTAAACCTATAAGCAACGAAGCAACACTTGTTTTTTTCCTTCATCTTCTGTTGTTGAGAATCAGTAGCAGAGTGCCAGATCATGGCAAAATGGTCAGATCCCACTGTGAGTAAGCAATAACCATATTCGAAAATCAGTTCACTCTCTTTCTTCTATCGTAGTATGTCGGGAGTACCAGTTCCAGAACATCGCTGGAATTTGTTATTGACCGTCCGGGGTCGAGACTCTGACTCACAGTTTTTGTTTTTTTTTTCGAACTCTTCAACCTCTTGTCACTTGTGGTACAATCTGGGTAAGATTACTGTTTATGATTCAAATGTACAACATTTCTATCTATAAAAAAAGTCACACTGCTAACTAACTACAATTAAAATAGGTCTCCGTTTCTTTGTGGTCACTGACTGATTCGGCAGCAATTCTCTGGAATTGTTCGCGAGGTTCGCTCTCATTACTTCTCCGTTTTGGTCGTTTTCAGGTCCTTGCGTGTTTTGAACCCACGAAAGCTAGCCTGAATCTTGGTGGCAGCTTCGGTGGCCACTTTCTGTCGCTTACGCACCAGAAAGCCCCGTACTCCGGCCTGTATCTTCACCGCCGAATTGTCCTCTAGGCTTGCACCGATTTTCTTGCCGACCTTCGGTGATCGCTGCTGACCGTTGGATCCGCTGGCAGTCGACGATCCATTTCCGCCCTTGTTCTGACGGATTTGCTTTCGCACCCGGTAGCCACGGAATCCGGCTTGGATTTTCGTGGCGGCGTCATCCTCCGACTGGGACGAATTCGGCGAGCTCGGATGAATATGCATCTCGTTCACCAGCGGCTTCAAACTGTCTACTAACGTGTCCAACGCGTTGAGCCGCTGTTCGTCTTTCAACGTGATGATGCTGGCTTTTGGGGGTTGTTTAGCTCACAATAAATCTCGGCCGAAGTGTGCGCGATCGTCCGTAACGCGGTCTGAATGAAGCACTTGTAAGTAGGAACGTTTCTGACTTTTTTTGCGTGTTCGTACGCTTCGAGCGTTCAGTGTAAACTAAGATCACTAGACCTGGCAGCGGCAGAAATGCGATTCCCATGCCCAACCAGAAAAACCGCGAGCGATGATGGAGAATCTCGCGTGAGCCGGGAGAGCTCGCGCGATGCCACAGATGGGAACAGACCGAATTGTTTCCAAAATACCGAAAAAAGTAATATCAAATATTCTAATTCTTTTTCCAGAAATTCTTTCTTTTATTTTTCATTTGTGACGAATAGAATCGCTTTTTATTGACTTCTAACTAAACTAACTGTTCTGTAAAACTTTATTTATTTATCGTTTATTCATACCCGTCTTTAACCTTTTGGTCGTTCGCCAGGTCAAAAAACTTCGTCCCTCTCCAGGCGCGTACACAGGGGGGGGGGGTTTTAGGAGTTCAAACCCCCCCCCCCCCCCGAAACAAAAAATTATAACCCATGGGAAACATTGTGATATAAATTGTACATGTGTTGATTTATCACCATGTTCTAAAACCCCCCCCCCCCCCGAAAATTTTCTCTGGCTACGCGCCTGTCCCTCTCAATATTCATGTGTGGAATAATCAAAGAGCCCCAGTGATTCACATTTCATTTCAAATTTAACACATTTTTCAATTGAATCCAGTACTTTGTTTGTGTTAATCTAATAAATCTCAAGCGCTATCCCATTTCAACATATAGCCAGGAAAATTGTTGGAATAATTGATGGATTCGCAGCAAATGACTGATGTTCAAATCATCAAACGGGATGCAGAAAAGTTCAGTGAAATGTTATTTTTGTTGTCGGATTTATTCTACGCTTTTCTAAAATATCTATATTGATTTCATTATTTTAAAGTCAACATTTTACGTAACCAAATTTAGTTCAATGGTGAGAATTTGACATCTTTGTGGCCCCAAACGACATTTTAGCGTAAGGAGTGTATCCAAAATAAGCTATCCAAGATACATTTGTGTTGTACGCATGAATTTGTGATGGTTTTTAATGCTCAGATCACAGCATGCTGTGCGTTTGGCTGTCAGCTTTCATTTGTTAACTTGTTTGTGCGGTTGAGAATCTGTGTTTTTTTTTCAAAATGTCGCGTATTGAAAAGGAAGTGAAAATTATGGTTCTGGACATATGGCTAAGTGAGAAGGGTATTACTATGCGAAAATTAGCGAAGCGGTTTGGAATTCATCATACCAGTGTTAAAAATCATCATTAATAAGTTTGGGGAACACTATTCTTTGGATGAGCTACCAGGAAGACGCAGAAAACCCGGTTCTTTCAACCCGAATCTGGACCAGAAAGTGTTATCTCTAATCATGAAGAACAAATCAATACGTGATTTGGCCAAAAAAGCAGGAACGAGTGTCGGAATGATCCAGCGTATCAAGAGGCGAAATCGCCTGAAGACCTACAAGAAGCAGAAAATCTCGAAACAAAGTGTAGAACAGAAGAAACGAGCAGCAACAAGAGCCCGGAAATTGTATTCGCGTCTTTTGCAGTGTCCGGATGCATGCGTTTTGATGGACGATGAGACTTATATAAAGGAGGACTCAAAAACCCGTCCAGGTCAACAATACTTTACGATCGTCGTTGGGGAGGGTGTGAGCGATGTGGACAGGTCGATTCCAGTGGAGAAATTCGGTCGAAAGGTACTGGTATGGCAAGTAATATGTTCCTGTGGTTTGAAGTCAACCATTTTTTACACTACCGGAACTATAAATGCAGAAATTTATCGATCTGAGTGTCTCCAGAAGAGATTGCTGCTTTTATATAAGAAGCATAGTACACCTCCACTGTTTTGGCCGGATTTAGCGTCGGCTCACTATGCCAAAACCACTTTCAATTGGCTTGCGGAAAAAGGGTAATTGCCCTCAGCTTCGACCCATCGAACGTTACTGGGCAATCGTGAAGAGGGTCTTCAAGAAGATTGGTAAGGCAGCTGGGAACATGCAGGAGTTCAAAAAATTTGGGCTCAAGCGTCCAAAAAATGCGGTGCAACACTGGTCCGGAACTTGATGAAGAGCGTTCGATCAAAAGTTCGAAAATTCGTGAAGGAATAGCATAAATTTCATCCGGTTTTCATTATGTTTACCTTCGTACAATAAAGGATCAATTTTACCTTAGCTCTTGATATTTGATGTTCTGTTGATAAGTGGATAATATAATCAATAGTGGTGATGCATTCGAAATTTATTCAATAAAACCGTGGTGGTGGAGTGATATCATCAATAGAAGCAGCAAGTGCTGTGATTAATAATAGTTATAATGATAATACAAACATTTTTAAAAAACTATCACAAAGCATGTTATGCAGCTGATTGAAAGATATTACCCAGTTTAGCTTGAATATCATGCGCAGAAGTAACAGGAGCGTAGGTTATCGCTACGTCATTCAAACGCTGCGCCTGTTGTGTGCTCGAGACATGTAAAATGCTGCGCTCCTGTCAAATTCATGCTAAATAGCGTTTTATTAGGTTTAATCTAAATTGTGCAGTGTAATAAATACAGCCTTTCGTCGCTATAATCTCTACTATAATAGCCGGCGTCGGTATTGATCAGCATGCAAGGATCAGTGCAGTTTACACAATGTGGAACTACGTGCTATTCCCAAACAAGTTGTTTCTGAAAAACTATTTGGCTAATGCTAATGCTAAACTCTTCTGAACAGATTTTTTCACGAGTGATAATGAAATGAACTTTTTCTGATCATGATTTTCCCGAAACTGTGAGCAAGATCGGAAAATGTTAATCAGTTATACAAAATTGAAGAACATAAACTAAATACGCGATGATTGCTTATCATTTGCGAGTGATCGAAAATCTTTCTGTAATGTTTGAATCTATTTGATGCAAACATTGCATTCAGGCGGGGCTGATCGATGGAACGGTGATTTCGAAACACGATTTGCTCTGTATACGAAATGGATCATCGGAATACAGTTGAGTCACTGAGTTCTGGACTAAAGTTATTTGTTTGTATAAAAAACACACGGAAATATATTTTTCTCCGTAAACTGCTGCCAGCCAGTGGGACTTGAGATAGGTCAAGAGTTACAAAGTCTTCGTCTATCTATCCGAGAAAAAATAATTGATTGTCATACTGAAGACGTGTACAAAGTTTTATCCAAATTAAAGAAATTCGACCTTTCACACTTAAAACCGTTTCTCGAGCTCAGCATAATGAGATATCAAAGAATATCGGCGAAGTGAAATTTTACTGATTGTTCAGAGATCCAAACGCGATTTTCCGAAATTCATTAAAATTATATTCTTGCCGCAGTTTGTCATTTTAATTTCCCGAACTAGTCATCAAATAACAAATATACTGAAATCAGAAGAACAAAACGTCCGCTGAGATATCGCTTTTACTGAAATTCGACGAAACATAGTAACATGAGGATTTTAAAAACAATTTCTTACCAAAACCCTAGCATTTGCGTTCATTTTTTCACACAATAATTCAAGCAAAATCTTTTCTACACTCAATCACTGATGACTTGGTAACTCATGATTAGTTTTCTGGGTGCGTTTTGTCGAGCCAACAGTTTTTACTGACAATTTTAGCAATAAATGACAATTACCATACATTTAGGATTGCTGAGATTGCCAGTAGTTATACATTTTGCCGAGGTGATTTCCGAGCAGTCGGCGGTGCAAATCTCGGAACATTCAGCAAATTTAAGGAAATTGTTTTGCCACCTTTTCTGCTGTTTAATTTTGAAATTACTCAGTCTGAAACGCCTATTCTAATATAAAACTGCGGCGGTCGTGCAAATTCTAGTCTGATGTTTTTTCCGGTCATTTTAGGACACTTTAGATAAATCCGATCATTCTGGTACCTGCAGCTAACTAGTTCAAACCTGTTTTTTACCACGCGTAATTTTTTTTTAAATCGTCGGTTGTCGTCATCATCGTAGAAATAAAAGCGATAAATCTGTTTTTATCTGTGATCAAACGTTTTATTCTCTTCACCGCTCATTCATATTCGCCTTCCAACCAACATTCATTTTTGTTTTGCATCATTCATATTTCCCCCTCGTGAGAACTGAGCGGCGACTGATGGCGTTTTCGTTTTTAATTTGCACTACACCGGTGCAGTGCTACACTGAGGTATGAATAAACGAACAAAAATGACGAAAACATAAACAGTAACCATTGGCTACAATAGACGATTCCATTGCACAGAGCTACACCAAACTTTTGATGAGTGCTACACCAGTGGCATCGGTGCAGAAAAAGTGTAGCACTGGTGTAGTGCAATTGGTAAAAACGAACGGTTTCAGTGCAGCTTTCGCTACACCAGTGTAGTGCAATTTAAAAACGAAAACGACATGAGAGATACAAACCAGATGACCAGCAACCCACAAAACGATGCTAGAAATCAGTTCAAAATACGACCAATTGTTCCAATACTTGGTCTGCTAATCTAATTACTGAATTCACTGAGGATAAAGAATTAGAAACCATTTCTTTGGGAACGGTCACTTTAAATCACCAAAACGTTTTAAATTGACTGAACCGCGTGTCTAAAATGACTAAGCTGTCAGTGAAAATTCGCTCGGGCAGATGAAGAACAAGTAAATAAAACACCTTTTTTTTGTTCGCCAGATCGTAGTAAACCGGTCCAGTCGGACCAAGTTTTATTGTGAATGGCGCTACCCGCATATGCATGGCTGTCAGACGGCTGACTAAAGGCTGCCAGCTGGTAAAATATAGCTGGCAGACATTCTGGTGACCGACTGCCTCACCGCTGGTAGTTATACAACTCAAACGATACAACCGTATCCACCAGGATTTTTCCACATTGAAATCTTTGACATTTTCAGCGAAGGTGAGAAGATGAAAACGCTCGGCTAACTTAGATACAGGCGACATTGTTTTGTCAAATAGGATTTGACAACCGTCACTGAATCAATTTTGGTAGCCGTCTGGTGGCCATGGCTGCCCAGGTAGCCAAAACGCTATGCGGGTAATGATGTCGACCTACTGCGTTTTGCGTTGTGCGATGAACCAACGCTAGGCGGAGGCGTTTTATGGGCTTATGCGCATTGCAGTAATAGAAAATTAGATGCAAAAAAAACACGTATTCAAGCAATGTTTTGTCTTTCGTCATTGTTTTGTTTCATTGATGTAAAGTATGGAATGTTTATGAAATCGTTGAAGTAAAACGGAATTTTTGTTTATGTGGGATCTATCCGAATTGTGCATTCGAATGAAAAAAAAAATGAAATGTATTAAGCCTATTATAGAAAAACAATCGTAATCTAAATTTCTGGAAATATATACAATTTTTAAACACATAATTCACCATGAAAAGTCAGCAGGTAGAAAACTTAAGAAATGGGTGTTTTATAGTGTTGCGTGGCAAATAAAAACCAAATGTTACGTTAGAATAACTGATGAATAAAATACACTGAGGTCTTTTTTTATGCGGCCTTTTTTTATGCGGTTTTTTTACGCGACTTTTTTTATGCGAATTTTCAGAGTTATGCGGTTTTTTTTATGCGAAGTTTCAGAGTTATGCGGTTTTTTTTATGCGAATTTTCAGAGTTATGCGGTTTGCCCTTCTGCGGTCTTTTTTTATGCGAAGTTTCAGAGTTATGCGGTTTTTTTTATGCGAATTTTCAGAGTTATGCGGTTTTTTTTATGCGAATTTTCAGAGTTATGCGGTTTTTTTTATGCGGTTTTTTTATGCGGTACGTTAATTCGCATAAAAAAAGACTTCAGTGTACACATTCTGAAAAATGACTCCTGGCATCAGTATTTTGTTCTAGTACGAAGTGAGAACAAATCAAGATTGTCGAGCCTACAACGATTTTAGTAGATTGGTAGGTTTGATCGCAGACAGCGTAAAGCGAAACGTGCGACTTTTTACTGAATAGCTTCAGTTCGCAGCTAATTGGTTTGATAATTTGATAAGAAAACAACGACAGAACACTCAAGGATTAAGCAAATTAACGGAACAGGAGCCGTAGCATCCAAAAAGCTTTGGAGATAGTATATTGAATATAAAGACTGTCCCAGAAAGTATGGACGAAACAAAAAACCGCTGCCATTTCCCAATGGTTCAGAGTCTGTCAATTTTTATGGCTGCGTCCTGTTGTTTACACTCTACTCTAACCACTTGTGCAGTTGTTTATTCGTTTTCATTAGTTTGTTTCGAAATGCGTGGACTTTCAGCAGAACAACGTCGAAAAATTGTGTACAAATGGTGCACAGAACGCGGACTGTCACTGAGAAAGATAGCAAAAATGGAAGGAGTAAGTGAAAAAGCCCTGCGAAATGCAATCAGGAAGTTCGGTGAGGATAACACCTTTTAGGATAAACCGAAAACGGGTGGAAAAAAGGTCCTGCTAAACCTCAGTTAGATAAACGTATACTGAAGGCGTTCGAGCAAAAGAAAGAGATTTCAGTTCGGGATGTGGCCAAAAAAGTGGGCACTTCGAAGCCAAATGTTCTTCGTGCTAAAGAACGTTTGAATCTTCGAACCTATAAGAAGCAGAAACAACCAAAACGGAGTCCGAAACAAGAAGCATCGATCAGGTCGAGGGATCGAAAGCTGTACAATACGATTCGTGCTGGAAATTTGAACTGCATAATCATGGACGACGAAACCTACGTGAAACTCGATTACAAATCCTTGCCGGGACCACAATATTATACGGTGCGAGAAGGGCAAGTGTTAAACCAGTTCGAGACATCGATTGAAGTCGAAAAATTTGGCAAGAAATGGCAAGCAATTTGTAGCTGCGGTAAGATTTCGAAACCCTTCATCACCACTGCTTCAATAAATAGCGAAATATACATCAAGGAATGTTTACAAAAACGACTTCTACCCATGATTTGAAACCACAAGGATCCTGTTGCCTTCTGGCCAGATCTTGCTTCTTGCCACTACTCGAAATCAACGGTAGTATGGTAGAATGTCACTTTCGTCCCAAAAGACATGAATCCACCAAATTGCCCACAACTTCGACCAATTGAGGAATTTTAGGCATTAACGAAGGCACATCTTAGGAAACATGTCTCGGCAGCCGAAACCATTCAACAGCTCGAAAAAGATTGGAAAAAAGTGTCAAAACTTGTCGCCAAGAAGTCTGTATGGAATTTTATGAGGAACGTTCGCAAGAAGGTGCGCCAGCTAGTCTACAATGGCTAATATTATCAGTATATCGAATAAAATTTGAATTATTTACACTTGTGAATTATTTACAGCGAAATCAAAGTGCGTCCATACTTTCTGGGACAGTCTTTAATTCTGTTTGATTTGGATACGTAAAGTCGATTCGACTTGGTTTCATAGTCTCAACCTCAAATTACCGAACTGCGGAAGCAAATCAAAGTGTGCAAAACCTTTTTCATTCGGCAACGACTCACGGCAATTAAACATCATTTTAACTGAAAATGAGACCGAAAATTAATTTACACAATCGGTGATCGGTGATAAAAATCGAGAATCTCGTTTTTTCCTTTAAAAGCAATCACCATTTACAGTAACACACTGGTACATACGTTCAATTACTTTACCGACAGTATCGGATCAGGTAGAACATTACGGGACGGGGCAACCAATTATTCCAGCCGTGTTATTTTACGTTTTTTTCACCATCAGGCTCCGTTTGGTTGCGCTCCACTTGTCGAACTCCATTTTCAGAAGATTTGTTTCGCGTCACAACAATTCAACCTCAAATTAAGAGTGTTTTATGTAAGGTGAACTGGCTTCGACAATCGGCTTTTTCTTATCTCGAAAAGACGAACCTTTTGACATTTATGACCAGATCCAGATATTCGAGAATCTGTTCGCCGCTGTTTTTTGTTTTGTTTTGTGCGATGCACATTCAGCGCTAATTTGACACGAATGGTCTTAGCAAACCGGTCTGGATAGGCGAATCGTGTTTTTGATCCCCAGTACGTCACCATCACCGTCCAGCAGACTGGTAACCCATGGTAACCGTTTCGTTTGAAAGCCCGAAAAAAAAATAACAAAACAAAACAAAATAACAAGTTTCTTCAAATCGCCATCGGAATCCCACGTGAGTGTATTGAAAATTGTCCAATCGGTAGAGAGTTAGTGTAAATGGTTTCTCGTTTTCACTTACATGGGCAATTTATGCCGTTGATGCATTGCATTTTGCCCCCCATCGCTACAAAGAGATCAGACGGTTTAATTGTTTTCGCGCATATTGCTTGCTTGCTTGCTTGCCTGATCGTTCGTGCGTTTAGCCCCCCATTGCATTCTACAAAGCGACGTTGTATGGCTAAAGCAAGTTTAATGCTCTTTCAGTGATGCATCATTCCGTTTTAGCTTCTCTGCTGTTGTTGAGAGGAATCACACGAATACGGGGGAAGAGTGTCAATTGACTGCCAGTGTATTGTACTTCGAATAAATAATAAAAACATTGCATTTATCACGGTTGTTTTTGTTTTCATGCAAAAATGATTTGTTCTCTTTATCAGTAGGTAATGACTTCCGATAAATTACTTGAATACATTGTGATAAGAAGATCACGCATCCGTTACTCATTACGGCTAAATATATGCATTTTTGCAGCATCGTGGATAGCCGTCAAGTTGTGAAAATAGCGACTCATCAGCTTAGTAGGCTGATCTAACGATAAGTGGAGAAAATAAGTCTCATTTTAGCATTTCATTGATTTTACATATAAGATTCTTTTCAGATTTTTTTTTAACTCCAATCCATTTCCGTTTCAGATAATTGTAGTACCTAAGATTAGTCTAGGGTTGACAATGTTCATCTATAACGCAATGATTGAAGAAACGGCCTTTAGTTCGCAACTCAAGGGCTGAGGCCAGTGTGTTTTAGGGTGATTTAGATGGCTTTATTCACGCTTCAAATCTGATTTCCTCAGAATCGGTGACGAATATAAAAAAAACTAACTGACAATCTCTTAATCTCTTAGAAAATTAGTTTAGATTATTCTGTGAAAATTTCAGAATGATTCATTGACTTTAGCGTTCGGGAAAGTCTTTTTCTGAAGGAAGAATTGCATAGCTGAAAACGCAGTCTTTCAACTTGTTCATTGAATATCTCGCCTTCAAAAGCATGGATCAAAAATCTATCCTGACAATGTCTAGATAATTTAGTTTAGATGCGATTAGTACATAAAAACATATATGTTGTCGCGATAAAAATTAAGCGAATGCTATTTTTGTGAAGGGAAGTCCATTTCTATGGCGGTGCCATTTTTTTCTGCTCTTGAATCCTGGTAACGTAACGAAACATGAGAGAGAAATAAAATCGGCTCAGCAAGGCTGCCAAACAAGCGGTAGCTTTATTGGATTTTATGTGATGTAATCAAACTTGTAACCGAAAATTTCAAAACTTTCGGCCACATCGAGTCACTCTACACATTTGCGAGAGAGCATGGAGAGAAATGTAATACGCACAGCGAGCCACGTGGTTTTACGAATTCTACTGGCCTTAACCCCTAAATACCTCGCATACTCGCGTATCAGTCCCATACCACTTTTTGTCATTTTTGAGTTAGCTTGATAGATCAAATATATTCTCAATGTCATTTGAATGTGGCAACCCTGCACGCTATATAAAATTGAACAAAGCACGCTGTGTGCTAGACGGTGGTGTTTTCTGCTTCCGTACCAGCACGTACCTTTTAAAACGTAACTGTCCCGCATCGACGCAACTACGTATCCAAGTTTTTGGTTCTCCATACATGGTTGGATCTGTGTATGGGTAGCTAAAATGGAAGGATATTCTATCTTTTGCGGTAAGGAGCTATAGTCAGATGGATTAATCGTTCTTCCTGGGAAGAATGAATCCTTTCTGTATTGTATTGCTTTAGCAGATTGTTTGGTATCTCTTATGGGGTGCCGAATTTAATTCTGTTCGTACACACTGCGAATCGTTCTGCATTCTTTCGGGAATGCAGAATGGTGTCGTTTCTGTTAAATCTCTAAATCCTCTCGGGAGGTGAAGGTTTTATTGAATGTGCATTTTGACACCCTCTCCGTGGATGCAGAACGATTTCTTTCATTTATGTTTTGTACTGTTTTTCCACCTCACCCACTTCACATTTCCCTTCCATGTTGCTTTTATCACTGCCTTCCCATCAGTATCAGTTTCCCATGATGTGTACCAAAATCAGAAGGTATTATCTTTCCGGTAAAGACTGTCCCAGAAAGTATGGATGCAACCAAAAACCGCTGCCATTTCGCAATAGTTTAGAATCTATCAATTTTTATGCGTCCTGTTGTTTACACTCTACTCTAACCACTTGTGCAGTTGTTTATTCGTTTTCATTAGTTTGTTTTGAAATGCGTGGACTTTCAGCATAACAACGTCGAAAAATTGTGTACAAATGGTTCACAGAACGCGGACTGTCACTGAGAAAGATAGCAAAAATGAAAGGAAAAGTGAAAAGCCGTGCGAAATGCAATCAGGAAGTTCGGGAGAATAACACCTTTGAGGATAAACCGAAAACGGGTCGTGAAAAAGGTCCTGCTAACCCTCAGTTGGATAAACATATACTGAATGCGTTCGAGCAAAAGAAGGAGGTTTCAGTTCGGGATGTGGCCAACAAAGTGAGCACTTCGAAGTGAAATGTTCTTCGTGCTAAAGAACGTTTGAATCTTCGAACCTTTAAGAAGCAGAAACAACCAAAACGCAAACAAGAAGCATCGATCAGGCCGAGGGTTCGAAAGCTGTACAATACGATTCTTGCTGGAAATTTGAACTGCATGATCATGAACGACGAAACCTACGTGAAACTCGATTACAAATCCTTGCCGGGACCACAATATTATACGGTGCGAGAAGGGCAAGTGTTAAACCAGTCCGAAACATCGATTGAAGTCGAAAAATTTGGTAAGAAAGCTATGGTCTGGCAAGCAATTTGTAGCTGCGGTAAGATTTCGAAACCCTTCATCACCACTGCTTCAATGAACAGCGAAATATACATCAAGGAATGTTTACACAAACGACTTCTACCCATGATTCGAAGCCACAAGGATCCTGTTTTCTTCTGGCCAGATCTTGCTTCTTGCCACTACTCGAAATCAACGGTAGAAAGGTATACTACCAAAAATGTCACTTTCGTCCCAAAAGACATGGATCCACTAAATTGCCCACAACATAGTTAAAGTTCCAGGTTCAGAATTCAATTCCAGATATAGAATCCAGTTCAAGAATCAATCATTCAGTTCCAGATTTCAGATTCAAATGGAGATCTTGAATTTATCTTGTTTCTTCAACGTATCAACTCAATAATTTCTCCACGTCATCGGAGATGTGATTAGCAAATTGTGATAGAATTTTCAGTAGTATAACATAATCACAAATAACTCGAACTCAAAGTTTTCAAAAATGTTCACTAAGTAAAGCATGCAAAATTGATAATTCATTCATTCTAGCCTGTGTAATAGACTCGTTCAGTTCAGTTTCAGGTAACAAGAATAGGATTTTTTTTCACACCCAGAATCCAGATCAAAAATTCAGTTTTTCGTTCTGAATCAAAGGCCAGAATTTAGAGCCAAGGTTCTGGAAGTTTTAGAACTTGAATCAGAGCCTAGATTTTGGAACCGAAATCTGGAACTGAGAAGTTCTGAAAACTAAAATCGAAATTCAGGACCAGAAATCAGATTAAAAATTTAATTGTATTCACCGAATTCAATTCTTAATGCATTCCAGAATCCAGATTAAGAATTCAGCTCCAGAATGCTGGTCTAAAATTTGAATCCAAAATTCTAGAAGTTCAGGATCAAATTTTAGATTTTGAAGATTTTTGAACTGAATTCTGGATCGGTTTTCTAGAAGTGAATTTTGGAGCCGAATTATGGATCCGATTTTGAAAACTGAATCTGAGTGAGAATCGGAATTGAGTACCTAAAATTCAACTGCCGACCAGAACCCAGATCCAGAGTTCTGTGTTAGGATTCTGGATCAAAATTCAATGCCAGACGAAAATTCTGGTCCCAGATTCAGGTCCAGAGCACAGGTCCAGTGATCAGTTCGACATTCCATTTTATTCGTATTCCCGTCATTCGGTTATGTCTCTGATATTAGCCATCCATTTTTTGTTCGTTTCTCGCTGTATAGATGTATTCCAATGACTGTTTTCGGGAACGGGCAAAGCATACTGAAAAAGACCATCGTCTTTCACGCAGCCTACCAGGGTTCAGTTCGCAACTACTCGCATATAGTTTTTCTGACCCGAGAGACGAGTGAATAAAATTTCTATAATCTAAAACATCTTTTGTAATCTCCGAGTCCGGTTTTGGTTCAACAAAAAAGTCTACGTCAAAGGATGGGAAGAGGAGGTATTGAAAAAACTCTCCGAAGGTGGACAAGGCGGGTTGAAAGTTTGCCAAATATCTCCTGTCTACGGGAGGTTCACGATTGGTTCCAATGAAGTAGGGCAAGTAATATCCTGTCGCTATACGCTTGATATTTTAACACCTGTTTTTTCGCAGCGATCATCGATTATTTTAGCTCGGATAGAAGCGCATTTTGTAATGGCGTTTCAAAATCAATCTTTAGAAGAACTTTGCATTGAAATTTATTCGGCAACTGATATCCATAGCTCAGAACTGATTTTCGGGTGATCTCGTCAAGTTCAGAACCCAGCAGGCCGTCGGTCGTGGAAGACGGACGACGTTCGCCGCAAGCTGTGAGCTCAAATGCGTAGATTCACCAATGACGTCAATTCAATTTATCGGTGCCTGTCGTTTGAACACAGTAAAAGACAATCTCAACTGTCGGGGTCGGAGAACACACAATTCACAATTTGTACCCTCGGTTCGGTCAGTCCCGCCACAGCAGCAGCCTCACCCAAATTGGCCATGCAACAACAGTTTGAGAGTAAATTGAGTATGACGTCCATGCGAACAGAAAAGAAATGGTTGTGAATGCTATTTTCACGATTATATGACAGTGCCTGCACAAGTAAATATCGTCTATTGCCGGAAAGAAGTACGTGCAGAGACATCTGAATATACGACGATATAGCTATTAAGAAAGTTTCACGACCGTGAAGCTCGGGAAAGGCCAAAACGATCATTTTTGTTTATGATTTGATGAAAAAAATGTGATTCAAATATGACGTTTGGCTTATTTCGTAAGTCCTGTAGATTGCTTGATCCAAGTAGCCGCGGAAACGGTGTGACCGTAAAATGTTTCATCCATCAAACTATACCGCTTCTGTCATCTTGATCAGTTCAATCGATCTTACACAGATTCTCACCAACCCATTGAGGTCAATCTGTCAGCGGCTTGCTGTAAAAGCCAACAATCAATATGAAAATCGAAATGGCGAAGGCGCCAGGCGTACCGTCGTGGTCAATCAGAATATTGTCACTTGTCAATTGAAGCTCTTGAAATTGACATCGTCGGCTGTGCTGACATCGTAACAGAGAACATAAACCTTTTGCTCTTGTAGTTGAATAGAAAATTAACAATTGCATGACTTGATGACGGCAAACATAAATAGAAAGCAATCACGCAACTTTTTAGTGTGAAACGTCTCGCGCTCTGGTCTGACCGCTTTATAACCATAACAGATTGCATAGACTGGGCTTAAGTGCGCATAATCGGCATTAACGAAATTTCATCAAAACGCACAAACATCCGTCGTGATCCGGATGCCTGGATCATTTCTCCCTCTCACCCCTTCCGACTGAAACCGAGCAAAAACTGTCCCGCTCTAAATTTAGATCGCATTACTCTGGTCGATCGTAATTCGACCGAGGGCTATCCAGCTTTGGTTCTCTATAGGCATGTCGGCAGGCGCAAACGAATACAACGTCATCGAATAACGGCTGTCTTCGTAGTGGCCGTTGTCGTCGTCGTCGTCGTCGGTGAGGCGCAGCAGGCGGTGTAAGTAGGGATGTCGCGTTTTTTGAAATACTCGATTAGTAAATAATCGAATACAAAAAGGCGGGTGGGTAATGTCAGAGACATAACTGGATGTCGTGAATACGAAAACAAATGACATGTTCCTTAACACTTCCGAATATCAATTAGATTATCAATTGTATGAATTATGCAAGTATTCCCCTTTTCCACATTTTTCGCAAAAACAAAGAAGGCTTCACTTGATCTCGATTACTGTGAATTTCACACAGCGAAAAGTGCAAAAATCTAACCAAACTGTTCTACATTTGCACTAAACTGAGGATATTTTCTTTCGATTTGCGAACAACACATCCTAATAGTTCTTCAGAAAACTGATTAGATTTTTGTTAGGAGCTTTCTTTTACGTGATTTCGTTTGTAGCTTTTTCACTAATGGGCGGTCCTAATGGCTATAAAAATAGCCGCATACAGAATTTTTATGTCGATTATTTCATTTCGGATTTGTATAATTTATTGAAAAAAAAAACTATCAATATGCTGTAGGGATTCATTTCCAGCATTCAGAAGGGTCAAATTGCGTAATTCTCTACGATATTAAACTCTGGAACATTTTTCGCAAAAAAGGCTTCATTTGATCTCGATTACTGTGAATTTCTCACAGCGAAAAGTGCACAAATCTAACCAAATTGTTCTTGATTTGCACTAAACTGAGGATAATTACCTGCGATTTGCGAAAAACAAATCCTAATAGTTCTTTCGAAAATTTTTAGAGCCATTAGAACGGCTGATATTGTGTAATGCTCTCCACCGTTGTTTTTTTCCCAATGCTAATGACTGGCAGCTGTGACGTAATCGCTCTTGTCGAAAGCGAAACTAGCTGTGCAGACGACACAAAACACATCTGCTCGCAGTGGCGATAGAATCCAAACTGATTCGATTTTTGTTAAGAGATTTCCTTTTATGTGATTTCGTTTGTAGCTTTTTCACTAATGGGCGGTCCTAACGGCTATAAAAAAGCCGCATACAGAATTTTTATGTCAATTATTTCATTTCGGATTTGCATAATATATTGAAAATAAAAACTATCAATATGCTGTAGGGATTAATTTCCAGCATTCAGAAGGGTCAAATTGCGTAATTCTCTACGATATTAAACTCTGGAACATTTTTCGCAAAAAAAAGGCTTCACTTGATCTCGATTACTGTGAATTTCACACAGCGAAAAGTGCACAAATCTAACCAAATTGTTCTTGATTTGCACTAAACTGAGGATAATTACCTGCGATTTGCGAAAAACAAATCCTAATAGTTCTTTCGAAAATTTTTAGAGCCATTAGAACGGCTGATATTGTGTAATGCTCTCCACCGTTGTTTTTTTCCCAATGCTAATGACTGGCAGCTGTGACGTAATCGCTCTTGTCGAAAGCGAAACTAGCTGTGCAGGCGACACAAAACACATCTGCTCGCAGTGGCGATAGAATCCAAACTGATTCGATTTTTGTTAAGAGATTTCCTTTTATGTGATTTCGTTTGTAGCTTTTTCACTAATTGGCGGTCCTAACGGCTATAAAAAAAGCCGCATACAGAATTTTTATGTCGATTATTTCATTTCGGATTTGCATAATATATTGAAAATAAAAACTATCAATATGCTGTAGGGATTAATTTCCAGCATTCAGAAGGGTCAAATTGCGTAATTCTCTACGATATTAAACTCTGGAACATTTTTCGCAAAAAAAAGGCTTCACTTGATCTCGATTACTGTGAATTTCACACAGCGAAAAGTGCACAAATCTAACCAAATTGTTCTTGATTTGCACTAAACTGAGGATAATTACCTGCGATTTGCGAAAAACAAATCCTAATAGTTCTTTCGAAAATTTTTAGAGCCATTAGAACGGCTGATATTGTGTAATGCTCTCCACCGTTGTTTTTTTCCCAATGCTAATGACTGGCAGCTGTGACGTAATCGCTCTTGTCGAAAGCGAAACTAGCTGTGCAGACGACACAAAACACATCTGCTCGCAGTGGCGGTAGAATCCAAACTGATTCGATTTTTGTTAAGAGATTTCCTTTTATGTGATTTCGTTTGTAGCTTTTTCACTAATGGGCGGTCCTAACGGCTATAAAAATAGCCGCATATAGAATTTTAATGTCGATTATTTCATTTCGGATTTGCATAATTTATTGAAAGAAACTATCAATATGCTGTAGGGATTCGTTTCTAGCATTCAGAAGGACCAAATTGAGGAACTCACTACGATATTCACCACTTTTCGGAACATTTTTCTTGAACGATTAGTTGTACAGCAGCAGCTATTTTCTTCTCTTCCTCAAACGCGTTCTTATTGGCTGGTGTTGACATGGGTCAAATGAGATAGGTTTTTCAATAGTGTACTATTGAAATACTTCAATGATTTTGCTATACACGTTTAAGTTGAAAAATTTCGATTCTATTGGTAGTTAGATTATATAAATCCTTCCACAGATCACTGAGCTATGAGCTTTCAAAATACGAGAAAGGCAAACGCACCATATGAATTATCCTCTTTGATACTCGTTTATACCAAACATTTCAGAAAAGTTTAATTTTGAACTATTTGAGATTATGTCACACAACTGAAAATTTTATCATAAAATTGTGATCATATTTCCGATGGCATGTGGCAAAAATTATGTTGATTTGTTAGATACAACAAGAGATATTCACGATCAAAAACTTATCACTCTCTCAGAGGGTAAATTTTGAAAAGGCACCCCATAGTAAAGTAAGTCGTATTCACGACAAAATTCAAACTAATCGATTTGCTTGATTAATCGTACAGAATTACTCGATTAATCGATTAGCTTGCGATTAAGCATGACTAAATTTGATGGGCGATCTAACGTTGTGTTTCACTGCTAGATGCGTACGTGTGCGAGGATAATGATTGCAATATTAGCTGTCAAAATACAAGGGAAACCCGAATTTTCACTTGTAAAATCCTTTATAACTTACATACAACGTCATTTTTTCAAGCGAAAAGTTAATTTTAGTGTGAGAAAAATCAATTTCTACCTATGTTATTGTAGCAGCACCCAAGATTCTGTTTTAAACCAGGCATATTTTCAGATCTGATCTTAGCATGCGAGAAAAGGTTATGTTGATAACTTGGAATGATTTTATTCGTTGCGTACATTATAAAATATTACTTGAAAGACCGCACAGATGCGCAAACCTAAGCGAATATGCGATATTATGATGAGGAATAGTTTTTTACTAAGAACTAATTCCGGATCTCGATATTGATCAACATATCATCTTATAAAAACAAAAATGATTACACGAAACGAAAGAAAATAAATTTTCTTACATTTTAAAATAAACAGTTCTTATAACAAGTTCTAGAATTCTACAAAATAATTGAAATTATATAAGAAAAAATCAATCTTAAGAAAGGTTCAAATAATGAAACATAGATGGCGGGTCAGGTGAAATTAGTTCTACGTTCGATTGTCAATTTTGTTTAAGTCGATTTGTTGTTTCAAGTGGTGACAGATTGTTTTCGAAACAACTTACTTATTTCACGCACAAAAATTAAACAAATGTCTAGTAATTAGAATGAATAGATATTCTAATTTGAATCAAATATTGGTCTCGTTTTTATAAACACCATTAAGTCACATGGCAAAATTTTCTTTGAAGAAATGCAGGCGAATTATTCAAAATAGAGCATATTTTTAACAACCAAAAAAAATTTTCTTCTTCGATTACTGTTATGATATACACTCAGCCAGTACATAACAGATCTTCAAGTAAGTGGCAGGGTGCTTAGTGACTTTAAAACAAACACGACATATTTTTGTAATAATCACAATTTGTTTGGAGCCACCATGAAGTAATAACATTCGAGTTTGAATCTATTGATTTGATGTTTGATGAGCAACTAACCGTTTCATCGTTTTCATTATACTGTTTTTTCTGAATGAAGTTTAAATTACTTAATTAAGCTCTCGGTCCTCGCACACTAAGATTACTAGAAATCAATAAATCAATTTGAGGTATATAAACTCAAAAACTAGTAATATAAACTAGTAAATATGTGTATAATAGCTTTTAATCAAAATATGTCTCTTTCAAACAAGAACAAACTAAGAAAAACAAAAAATCACGCGAAACAATATACATTTGTTTGTTTGTTGCGAATGATATCCTATGTAGCAAACCTAATTTACTATTCTCATCGTTTGAATAGTAAAATACTGTTGAAATCATAGTAACGCAAAGGTTTATGTGACAAATCATAGCCTTCGAAAAGGTGAATGTGAGAGCATGGAACTAAAGCTTTCAGAATGTCAATTCAGGTAAAAGATTCAAAACAATTTTGGTTTAATTTTATTAAAAATATTGTGCGATTAGTAATATAAATAAAGAAATGTCAATATTTTTGATAGAAAAGCAGTGTAAATATTTTTGATGAACCAGAGATTATCTATTAGAATAAAAAAAAAGGCGGGTGGGTAATGTCAGCGACATAACTGGATGTCGTGAATACGAGAACAACTGACATGTTCCTTAACACTTCCGAATATCAATTGTATGAATTATGCAAGTATTCCCCTTTTTCAAATTTTTCGCAAAAACAAAGAAGGCTTTACTTGATCTCGATTACTGTGAATTTCACACAGCGAAAAGTGCACAAATCTAACCAAATTGTTCTTGATTTGCACTAAACTGAGGATAATTACCTTCGATTTGCGAAAAACAAATCCTAATAGTTCTTTAGAAAACTTTTAGAGCCATTAGAACGGCTGATATTGTGTAATGCTCTCCACCGTTGTTTTTTTCCAATGCTAATGACTGGCAGCTGTGACGTAATCGCTCTTGTCGAAAGCGAAACTAGCTGTGCAGACGACAAAAAATACATCTGCTCGCAGTGGCGATAGAAACCAAACTGATTCAAATTTTGTTAAGAGATTCCCGTTTTTGTTATTTCGTTTGTAGCTTTTTCAATAATGGGCGGTCCTAACGGCTATAAAAATAGCCGCATACAGAATTTTAATGTCGATTATTTCATTTCGGATTTGCATAATTTATTGAAAGAAACTATCAATATGCTGTAGGGATTCGTTTCTAGCATTCAGAAGGACCAAATTGAGGAACTCACTACGATATTCACAACTTTTTGGAACCTTTTTTTAGAACGATTTGTTGTACAGCAGCAGATATTTTGTTCTCTTCCTCAGAACGCGTTCTGATTGGCTGGTGTTGACATGGGTCAAATGAGATAGGTTTTTCAATAGTGTACTATTGAAATACTTCAATGCTTTTGCTATACACGTTTAAGTTGAAAAATTTCGATTCTATTGGTAGTTAGATTATATAAATCCTTCCATAGATCACTGAGCTATGAGCTTTCAAAATACGAGAAAGGCAAACGCGCCTTATGAATTATCCTCTTTGATACTCGTTTATACCAAACATTATGCCACACAACTGAAAATTTTATCATAAAATTGTGATTATATTTCCGATGGCATGTAGCAAAAATTATGTTGATTCGTTAGATACAACAAGAGATATTCACGATCAAAAAGTTTTTGATAACATTGAAACTTCTCAACTCATTGACAAAATGAAACGAAACCAAATTTGAGGAATACAATTGAGAAGATTATAATGAACATAAGTGAAACTGGAGTCATTTCTTTCATTTTATTGTATTGTAATTTTCACTGGTGGTAAGATTACTGTCTGAAAAAACTTCGAAAACCTCTAAAAAGTCTGCAAAACTGCATAGTTTGCTAAAAAAGAAAATTCATCAAATTCACATAAAATCTGCAACTTGGTATCTGTGATTCTGCTCATTATTTCGCAATTCTGCGACGATTCCGTCGCATTCTATGCTAAGCTGAAATTCGCAATACTAATCGAACCAATAATCGTAGGAAATTATTCGATTACTGCGATTATCTGAAAGAATTCAATCGATTAAATTTCATTCGATTAACTGTGCCTTTACTCGATTATTCGATTAATCGATCGATATTACGACATCTCTAGGTGTAAGTTCATAAATAAACAGATCTTGACTTTCCGCACGCGTTCGCGGCAATGTTTTGGATTTATAGATGATTAATTGCACGCATTCCGACAAATATTTACCATGGAAACGGTTGCTCCTCCGATCAACGATGGACGCACCGGTTTAAATGCAATGCCAAACATGCTAGCAATTTTTATATCTGTCGTAAAAATGCCGCCAGCATCTGTCTAAGCCGGGAGGACGATGAATTTTAATTTGATCGACCGACGTACACTCAAATAAAAATTCACGTTCGATTCACTTGAAAAAACACGTAGAATGGTTTCAAATGTCAAATTGAATATTTTACGTGACGAAAATGAATGTTATACGAGCATCCCCTAAAATGAATAGAGTCATCACATAAGGGTTACGTGAATTGACCAAATGCCAAACAATCTACGTGAATTTCCAGTGTGAAAAACTCCATTTTGAAAATGGCGAGCAGTGGCCCTCGAAGTGTAAGTAGTGTAAATATTTGCGAGAAAAGTTATTTAATTACAATTTTTTACTCCATCGACCGGACCATTCCAGTATGAAAGTTTCCATGTGTTCAACTGGACCGAGTGCCTGCGTGAGTCCGGAAGTTTACCCGCTCCTGCCGAATGCTTCAAACAGGCCGTCGGTATGAAGCTAGAGACACTGGAACCATGTAATGCGACTTCAACCTGCATCGATAGTGTTGTGGGAGTTCTTGGATCTCGACTTCGGCTTCGGTTGGATGGCAGTGACAACATAAACGATTTCTGGAGGCTTGTCGATTTCAGATACCACGACGTTATTAGTTGCTTTTTAAGCCATTGGAATTATATGACAATTTTCTGAAATAAATGTTTTATATTTCATGTCATTTTTCATTTCATAGATTTATATCAAAATCTGGAATCTCCCTTTTGACTTCAACCAATAATATAGAATAGTAACTTTCTGGTATCTAAATTTGATATGAACTAATAGGTAAGTGTGATATGAACAGTTTATTACATTTTACCTATGAAACACGTAACTTTTACTGGATTATGCATTAAACAGCTTTTAAATGCCAGTCCATTAAAAACTACGTGAAAAGTAGGGTGGAAAATATTCACATAACTTTTCACGTAACTATAATATGATTATTATTTTGAGTGTATGTTGCCGGTAACCGAAAGAAATTGACATAGCAATGACTTGCTTATCGATTTGCTAGAATCCGTTTTGAATTGTTGATCTAGTCTTCTGGAAGATATTTCCAAAACTATCATATCTGTCAAACTGATTATTTACACGCGACCTTCCCACATGTTTACCGTCGAAATTCTGAATGAGATAAAAATAAACGCGTTTCTGTAGGCGGTCCGTGATGATTTGCGACGATTAATCGCTGACTGCTGAGATGATGACAGAGTTGGTCCTCTGAAATTGTGGAGTATAAACATTTTATTGCATCTTAAATGGTCGCACTGATTTGTAATAGGATGCTGTAAGTCAGAACATTTCTGGCAATCCATGCCGGCAAGAAATATGGCCACATTGTCTCAAAGACGGGCTGAGTAGTGAATTGTTATCCGATTGACAGTGACATTACAAATGTCATTGAATTTTCGTCATTTCGTTACCGTCCAGCTAGAGTTAGTTTTCAGCAAACTTTCAACAGTTTCCACTGGAAATCTAGGAAGAACTGGTCATTAATCAGTTCTGTTAAACTGCAAAACTTGAGTTTTGAATTTACATATTCGGTTAAATAAAATTGTTATTTCGAATTTAACTAAAAATCATCTTTCTCTATAGATCGACGAAATCGGAAAATGTCGGAAATGTGAGGATGTGTGCGTGCACCTTTCAACGAAGTTTTACCGCTCATTTTTTTTTCGAAAAATGGCTGAACCGATTTCGACAAGCTTAGACAGGTTTGAAAGCTACTGTAGGGCCATTGATCATTTTCAAATAGCTGTGAGTTTTGGTTCCGGAGATATAATGATATAAGTGACGTAACCGACAAAACGCGTTGTTTTTTCACCGCTTTTATTTGCTCAGAGATGACAGAATCGATTTTAACAAACTTATGTTCGTTTGAAAGTTGCTTTTAGACTATTGATCAAGTTCGATGATCAAATGGCTATCGCTTACGGTTCCGGAGTTATAATGGTATAAGTGGCGTAATCGACGAAACGCGATGTTTTTACCGCTCAATTTTCTCAAAGAGAAGACTACAACTTTAATATTACGATCGAACGTAAGGTTTTTATTCTGTATTACGATCGAGTTCAAGTTTTCAAAACTTTTCCATGCGTTAGAATTGCAGAATGGAATATTAAACATTTGTTCAAGCAGCTTATGATTATTTTCTTGGTCTGCTTCGTTTTTTTTAAATTAATATATAAATTTTAATTATTAGGTAAATCAAAATATACTTACTGAAAATATCAATAACTGTATGTCAGTTAATTTTCACGACAATCAATTTTTACAGAAGCTCAATAATTGGGATGTAATTTTACTGATAGTATGATTTTACGTACTTTGCGACTATTCAGATCAGAAAAAAGTTATGAACTTTATAACGCAATATTCAATTCGTATAGAATTTTACAGGCTCCGAATGCAATGTATCATTAATTCATTATTCATTAATACACCAAATCTCGACATTTCATGCATTTCTAAAACATTTGGCATAAACAAAATTCTTCAGTTTTGGGGTGTTTTTTACGCGGATTTTGAAGTTATGGGGTTTTTTGCGCGTTTTGTAGGCGGTATGTATCGCTGAAAAAAGATCTCTGCTCTGTGTACACTACAACTTTATAAGTTGGCTAACCCGATCAGTTTTTATGAATCTCATAAAGGGTTTTTTTTAATATTCTCATGAATTTCGAGATTCTAAATTAAAATAGTCAATACCGAACAGATTCTAAGAAATTTTGTTTGTTTCATTGTCTTATTTTACTTAGCTATACACCGAAATAAAATTGTATTTATATTCATTAGAATTATTTTTAGAAATGTACGTGAAGTCTACATCAGCGTGCAATTTCCATTAAGTTTGTCATGTGCATCGCATGCAGATTGTTTCATAGAACCATGTGGAAACATAACCTTTTTGAAAGAGTACATAAAATCCGGATCACGGAAGAAAAAGAGATGCTGTTTTATTTTGCTGAGGAAATTAGCATTCCACGCAGATACGAGGTCTGTTCAAAAAGTACCCGGAATTCTCATTTTTCTAAAAAAATATTTATTTATTCGTCGACATCTATATGGTCCCTTTCAAAGTAATCCCCCTAGATATAATACACTTATGCCAGCGTTTTTTTCCAGTCTTCGAAACACTCCTGATAGTCACTTTTTGTAATGCTCTGTAGCACTCTCAGCGATTCTGCCTTTATCTCATCTTTCATCACCAGTTATGACCCTTTCAAGTAAATTTGGATCGTCGTTGACGTCGTTTAACAGCTCCTGAGCGATGGTAATGCGTTTGTTTTTTTGATCAAAATTCAGCAGTTTTGGAACGAATTTTGCTGCCACTCGTTTCATGCCCAAAACATTTGAAAAAATATGATGGCATGAGCCAACTGATATGCCAACTTCATCAGCAACTTCTCTAATAGTGATTCGGCGATCATCCATAATCATTTTTTCCACTTTTCCCACATTTTCATCGACTATTGACGTGCTGGGTCGACCGGAGCGTTCGTCGTCTCCAACGTCTTCGCGGCCATCTTGGAAACGCTTATACCACTCGTAAACACTTGTTTTTTTCATAGCAGACTCACCGTAGGCTCTCTGTAACATTTCGCACACTTGGTTACACTTTATTTCATTTTTCACGCAAAATTTAATACAAATTCTTTGACTCTTCAATTCTTCCATTGTTTAAACTAACAAAAATCGCCGAGCTCAAAAAAACACGTCTACACCAGTCGCTACAAGACAGAATGTAAACAATGAATACAGCTGAAAATTTCACCATGCATTAGGAACATATGTACCAACACAACAAAAAAATTTTACCACCGGACTCTCCAGACGCTCAGGAGGTGCTTCCTATCGGAATTGATAGTAAAGAACAAGGAAGAACATCTGACGATGATCTGATATTACTAGTTAGACATGACTCCTTGAAAGATGTGATACTCGCTGATTTCGTTAAACCTCTCGTCTGCAAGGACAAACCCTGGAAACCATGCTGGTAAAAGTGTTCCCATATTGGGTCAACAGAATGGACCGAAGAATTAGTAGGATAAGAGTGAAACCAGAGTGGGTGCGACGCGCGATGCGAAAGCTTTTTAATGAGAGATCGTAGCCAAAACCGAATTATATATGTTCATATTTATTCATTCTAATCAAAATCAAATGAAAGCATCTTGACTGGATCCACTCTTATTTAAGCCATCTACATGCTGTTGCGTCAATTGCTGCAGCTCAATCCGAAGTTAAAGCTTTTTTTTTTGAAGAATGCAAATCTTTCTCACGCGGCGATGTTACTTTTTCTCCAGTAGTTTTTACTTCCGATGTTCTATTTGCAGAAGTAGTACCGATTGGTTATTATTTTCGGAATATTCTGTTCAACTTTCTTGCTGATAGGCGTAATAGAATAGCAACTAAACATACACTGGAAGTCTTGACTAGTTCGAATGTTTCGATCTGACTAGGTGCTATTTTAAATGACACATCTTCGACGGTATCAATCATGCCGTTGTCGTTTGTAATATACAGAATGCTTTATATTTCTCGAAGATTTTCCGGAAGTTTATTTGATGGTGTAAAAATGCCTGTTGCAATAAAGCCAGCTCGAGGAGATTACATAACCAACTGAAACCATTTTTTCGTAGCATTTTCATCTGAAAAATTTATGTAAACTTTAAACTTTTCCAACTCATTTAATGTAATTTCATTGATTGTACTTGCCATCAATCAAATTATCTTCTTCTGTCACAACGAAATATAATTTAGGAAACCTTTGTTCGCTCGTCAACCGCATGAAAAACTGAGCACGGGCTGATCGTTGTTTGTCGCACCGAAAATCGCTCGTCACTACGCAACGCCTTGTGTTTACTCTGGAATGTACATATTTTTTTTTTTGCTGGAAAAATTCAGATCTTTTCATATTCGCATCGCTTCGCGTCGCATGTCACGCCCACTCTGGCTTCACCCTATCAAAGGCAAGAATTGATTTATTAAAATTCTATTCTTTTTTGGAAACTCCTGTTTTTGTTTCGTACACTCTATTTTTATAATCTTTTTGTAGAAAGTAAATACCGTAAGAACTGTCAAAAGTTTGTTTACGAACTTACGGTGCGATGCATTCAATATCTCTCCATATGTTACTTTAATATCGAAGAGAATCTATAGACTGTTTTTATTCGACTCCCGAATCACTAGCCCATAAATAGAATCCATCAATAGCAAATAAATCATATTTTTACTTCGCAAACTACGTCACCGGTAAAATCTCGTCTTTCGAAAGCACACTTTTGCGGGGTAGCTGCTAAAATGATGGGAAAAATTTGCCATTCGCATCCCGCAAATTAAAAATACGATAAGCACCATACGAACCAGATGTGTGCCTTACAAACCGTTCCGAAATACCAGAACACGCGAAAACATAATAAACTTGTCTTGTCCCGGCCGGAGCACACATTTGTTATCCTTTCGTTATTTACACAAACATGGAGAGGGGTGTGTTTATTGTCGAATGGCTTGCTAATCGTATACTTCTCCAAAAAAAAAAATGATTTCAATCAGAATTTTTTACCTTGAAGAAAATATTTCATCCCGTCGAATTGTTTTATCAAAATAATTGACTCTAGGATGACTTTTGTTAACGTCGGATTGTTGTCGAGAGGTCACAGCTGTCAGGTCAGGTACCTTTCTGTGTATGGAAACATATCCTATTTAGAAATTTTCGTATATTCTCAGATCAATTTTTGATTAGTCGATGAACTATTGGTTTATCTTTAAAAGGCATGCAAATTTTATCACTAAAATAAAGAACTTACTAGCAATTGAAGTATCGTCCTGTTTGTTGGCATGGAACACGGAGGGCGAAAGTTACGTAAACAAATGGAATGACAGTTTCGCCCTTTCTAGTTCTTTGTATTACTAAGATTGAGATTTTTGTAGAATCCGAAAATTGTACGATTTTGAAGCATTTCTCGGTAGGTGAAATTTTTTTTGCTTTTGTGAGAATCGACCTTCTTTGACAAACAGCTGATATGAGATTTGGTCGCAGATATACTGTTTGTAGCGACTTTATCATGTTACTGCAGTACAAATTCATTGGATAGAAGACAACATTCTTGGTTGGTTTCATCAAATATGAAAAAAATCTTGTTTGTTTCCAGAGCAATTTTTGGTGGATGTGGAAAGATGAGGGCGATTATCACACGTTCTCAGATATCTCGTAAATAGACAATCGACGCAGACCTATAAAACAATTTCAGTGGACTTGCTCCTTGGTCGTGTTTTTTTTTGTCTCCTTGGGATAGCTAAGCTAGATAAGTTTGTAGTAAATATTTAACTACAACGTATTGCAGTTTGCGTTTAAATGATTGTAGATAAATCTCAATGTTAGATTATTTTTAGTTTATTTAAAATTCGTTAAATTTAGTAACTGTCAAAGGTCAAATGTGTGCCCAAAATATTCAAACGTCAAAACACAAAAAAAAAACCCTGAATCAAATTCCATTCTCCATGCTCGAAACGACGCAACCTGTCTGGCGTTTACTTCCGAACAATACCGGCGCTTTTGTTGCGCTTTCGCAGGTGCTTCGGCAGCATTCGGATCAGCGATGAATCAATCTGCACCGGCATGGTGCGTTGCCGTGCGACGATAAACAACTTCTGCTGTGCATCTAGTGAGCTGTGCTTTTTGCCGGCACTAAGCGGACGAATTTTTCCGTCCGCCGCTGGTGCGCCTGAAAGTAAACAAACAAACAAACAAAAAATAGATTCTCGCAGATTGTCACATTTCTAACTCGGTAACCCTTACTAACTTGAGTTTGAGGACCCGTGAACGACGTCATTTTCCTTCTCGTCACTGTCGGTACCGGTTTTCTTGTCCGACGAGAGTTCGCTGGATGAAATCACACTGTCATTCTCGGTGCCAATGCTTCTAGCTGAAGGACCACTGGAGCTTTTCGTGTCGGCTAACCCAGGGTTCGATCTGATCGGCTCGTCTTCCCTTGTAGACATTTTCTGTAGTGCCGTACCGCGAGTTAACGTCATCCGGCGAGCTACCGTGTCGTCTTCATCGATGTTCAAACTGCACATCGGTTTGCGTGAGTTTTCCAACCTGGCAGCTTCAAATGAGCCATCCTTCAAACCTTCTTCCGGTTGTTTCTGATCTACCTGAACCTTAATGACACTCGAATAATCCTCCGTGCTTTCCGTCGACTGATCTTCGGTGAAAGTATGCATCGTGCTGTGGTAGTCCCTCAGTAGTCTTTGTTTGTTCGAACGGAATTGTCGGTAAGATCGTTGAATCTTGGATGCTGCCTTTGCCTCCGCCTCCTCTTCTTTCTTCTGTTCTTCACGTTCAATGAACTCATCCAGTGACTGATCGATGGCGTTGTTGCCGAACGAAGCGTACGGAATGTTGGATGTTTTATTCAGAAAACCTCGGTTTGCCTGCACCGTTATTTGCGAGGGTAAAGTTGATTCCGTATCAGTCGATATTATCGTTTCCAGAGCTGTTCGCACGTTGTTATCATCTATCAACTCTTCCGTACGTCCTGGATCGCCCTCATCGGAATCTGCCATGGACACAGAACTGGCAAGTATTTTGTTCCGAATATTTCCAATGTAGTACCCGTCGAATTGGTCTTCCTCTTCAACGTAGTCTGGATCATACTTTCTCAAATCGACATAGTTCGAGTCTTGCCTAGACAAATCTACTTTCTCCGTTAAACTACGTCGCATGGGAGCTCGTTTTTTCGTGGGCTCGTTCATACTGGAATCATCTCGGAAATGCATTTGATCAAGCAAATCCTGGTTACGGTTTGTAGCGGCCACCATCGGATCAAAAACCTCATCCATCACACTACCTTCAACCCCATCACCTTCGGTTGGCTCTGTAGCTTCCTCAGTGATGGGGCCCTCCGCTAAAAAATCATCGGTAAAGCTTCGTTTGGTCTGCTCTCGGCGAATCTGGCTTGAATCACCGGTTTCCTCGGCAACCACAACATCGGCGTCATCATCTCCATTCTTGTCCTCACTGGGAGTTTTCGAACGATTCTCCTCATTTTCTAACTCGGACTTCTTCAATGAATAGAAAAGAGCTTCGGCTGAATTAGCGTCGAATGACGCCAAGTTCACTTTCTTGATCTCTTCCAATTCGGCACTGTGGCCCAACTTGCGTTCCGGTTTGGAAGTAGAGGGTGACACTTCCCGCTGAACGCATGGTTCTTCAATAACTTCGTCTTTCTGGTTATCGTCAATGGATTTATTAGCAGACAAAGTAGCATTTTCAGAAGCTTCATTAGTCTCTTTGGGTTTATCTTCCAGACTTGATTCAACTTCGACTTCGTCTTTTGACTTATCTTCTGATTCCGGTTCGCCTGGAGGTGCCGACGGTTCTGAAGGAAGCTGATTCCCATCACTACTCGTCTGTGGTGTATCTTCACTAGATCCAAGCTCGCCTGGATCCTGTGGGTTTGCATCAGGTTCTTCAACGCCATCGGCCATTCGGCTACTAACCGACAGTTCGCCTTCTTCAACAGCGGCATCCAACATTTGATCAATTACCGCAACGGATTCCTCTGCTCCCGATTCTTTGGTAGATGATTCGTTAGTGGCTTCGTCTGACTGATCAACACTTGGATTTTGCTCCGATTCGGTTTCTTCCTGCGATTGTTTTATCGAAGTACTATCCAAAAGGAGGTTTTCTTGATCATTGGATTCTGCGGGTGGTGCGTCTTCTACCGGTTCAACTGCATCCGGTTCCGGTGGTGATCCTGATTGCTCTTCTTTTACAGACTTGTCTTCAGATGGTTCAATTGTTTCCGATTCAATTACCGGTGATGCTACTGTGCCTTCGTTTGACGCAACTTCCACGTCTGGTTGTTCTGTTTGAGGACTATCTGGTTTGTCTTTGTCGGAAGCAGAAGTATCTTCTTCCGTTATAGGTTTATCAGGAGTAGTCTCTTTATCTAGAGAACTCCCAGTCAACTGTTCTGTATTTTCGTCAGCTGATGGATCTTTTGCTTGAACTAAATCCTGAACATCAGATTTTTCAGCATTTGTCGAGGGATTTTCACTGTCACGGTTTACAGTTTCTTTCCCGTTTTCTTCAACCGGATCAGCAGATTCACTTTCAACTGTTTTCGTTAATTCGATATCATTTGCATCAGCAGCAACTGAATTTTCGTCTACGTTTGATTCATTTTCCTGTGCTGTCTCTGAGTTTTCCATAACGTTCTTGGGTGATTCTTCGACTATCGGTTCGTCCGGCTCTTCATCAGGTACGTCTGGCATAACGGGGACATCTTCAGACGCAATATGATCCTTATTTTCTGCAGTATCAACCGTATCTTGTCCTACCAGAGCAGGTTCACCAGAATCCTGCTCATCTGGTTTATCTTCAGCCATTTGTTCGACTAATCCATTACCATTGACCGTATCTTTCTCCTCTTTTTCTGGCGATTTATTTTCCGTCAACGATAGATCTACTTCATCGATATTTGATGAGATCTGCTCGACTTCTTTACTTCCGTTAGCACTTTCTACTAGAGCTTCTGCTGCGTCAACTACTTCACCAACAATTTCAGCTGTGCTTGGAGCACTTCCAAAATCTTCCACTTCTGGGTCGTTCGAATCCGGCGGATACGAACCCACATCTTCACAATTGATCGGGTGTACCTGATTCTCTTTCGTTTCCGTGCCGACTTCTCCAGTTTCTCGGTCTGCTTCTTCCAGATCTAGTACCGATTCTCCTAACACTGTCAAAACCGCATTGGCAGCAGCTTCCGAATCAACACTCAACCCTTTCCCAATTGCATTTTCCTTCGGGATTGTATCTTTCGTCACTACCACTTCCTCGGTAATTGTGTCTTTTGCCGTACCTTTCGCACTACCCTTTCTATTTAACACATCAGCCGAAACCGGTGCATCATTCTTGTCCACCGATTTGTTAGAATCTTTTGAGCCTTGCTTTCGTGCACGCTTCTTACGTTTTCCTCTAGCAGACGCCTTGGCACTTCCGCCACTCTCGTCATCATCTCCATCGCTAACCGTTTGTGCCTGAATACCGCTGGATGAACTGACAGCCTCGCCGGCACTTTCACTGCTCTGATTTCCGTTCTTTTCACGACCTTTGTCCTTGGAATCTGCGTACACCTTGTGGGCACTGAAATTCATGTAACCTTTCTCCAAAGAACCATCACGTTCGCGGATCAGATTCTCGAAGTATTCTGCCGCATGGACGTAAATATTCTCCGGATTTTCTTTGATGACACTTTTCGCCAGTCCTTTCATAAGTTCCGGCAAACCATCCGGCACTTTCGGAGTTGTGATGGGCATCTTGGCTAACACTTCCGTCGTGGTCAAAATCTCAAACTGAAATGATTTCGAAGGCGAAATCCTTTCCCAAGTCAAGTTTACCACGGTTGTTTCTCACTGAATCAGTTTTTATGATGGGCACATTTTGGTAAATCGATATAAACGGCAAGGGACCAACCCTAACCGAGTCATCGCAGGATGCAAATCGTCCGAAGGAAAATAAAAACAGTGCGTTCTCCTCCCTAGAATACAACCCAGGGAGAGTCGCATTAAAATTTCAAGGGTTAGCTGGTCGTTTCCAGGGATACCGATAAATGACAACAAATAAATCGGAGTGTCCCGACAAGCAACGCAAGTGTGAGTGCATGTGTCGCTGACCGCTGCTACCGAAGGAGGCGGATCCTCAGAACAGATTTTATTATTTCGGAAGTGCGGTACGCCACTGCGGGTGATCAGTGTGAGGTTAAATGGGAAGAAAGGTCGAATAAAGTCCGACCGAGGAAAAAAACGGAAAACAAAAACGCGAGGTCAATGTTTAGTAAGAGCGGCTGCACCACGTGGCCACCAAAGTTGGCTATGTTTGTTTTTGCTCTCTCTTGTTTAAGGTTGATTTTAACATAATGCAGATGAAAAACATTTTGGCTCATTCACGATTTAGAGTCCGTAAAATCGTTGAAAATGATTGCTTGAAATGAGGCTAACGGTTTCTATTATCTTTGTAAAAAAAAATCCAAAATTTATAATATTTAAACCACAGATAAATCGATTTGACATTAAATAAAACTTTTCTAACAAGTTTTTTTTTTACTGGGAAATCGTAGTAGGCGATGCTGTGAGCTTGAATAAGAATAAAAATTTTAAATACAACTTATGGATGTGATCAACCGAGGCCATGAATTAGAGTGGTACTTCACTCTTAGAGCAATTAAATTCCAAACTTGTGAAGTCAAAAGAACAGTTCATAAAGATTGAAACACAACGATGAAACCACATTTGAAATTTTCAATTTTTTTTGTCTTCGAGTGAAGACAAATTAAAAAGCATTTTGCAGATTTTTTTATGATAATCCATGCTGGAAGACTCGAAAACAAGATAATATTGTCAGTTTGACTTGAACGAAATTTTGATCCAGGAATATTGATTTTGAAAGACAAATCTCATCGCATCTGGATTGAATCAAACGGTCAATGTTTGAATAACAGAGTATATATTTTGTAAAGCTTTCGTTTCAATGGAAAATCAGATCTCACAGTTCAACAGCCATAAGTCTCCACTAACATGCTGATTATTCATCGGTTGAAACATTGTTGTTAATCAAAACATCTGCTCACTTAGATAAAACAATGCGCATCCTCTACGCATAGCTAAATTATAATAAGGTATAATTAGCACTCAGTTTTGTCTCCAGAATATTACCAGATATTACAACGCAAGTATTGCATAAAGCGAACAGAATTGATTAAAATTATTAGAATTCAGTGTTGTAAAAATCACGATCAGAAAAAGTTCATTCCTGAGAAAAAAAACTCAGTGCCTGAAAAATTCACTTCCGATATTTTCATTCAAGAAACAGACATCCACAAAACTCTGAATCTTGAAGGTCACAAGCGATTTTTTGTGTCAGCGAAAGTTGCTTAAGAATGTTCACCCACAGAAATATCGCTTAAGAGATGTTCGAAAGAGAGAAGAATTTCCGATGCTGAATTTACATTACGCTTCAATTCGACACCGAAGTGATTCGTGCAAGATTTAATTATTATATTTTCATCAATAAAACAATCTCTACTGAATAAATTTGCAACTGAGAAATACTGACTGCGATATTTTCGATGCAATTCCACATTCCAAATAGTGAGTATAACGACGAAAGGCTGTTTTAATTCCAGCTGTTTGATTACGCACTATACTATTCAGTTTAAACCCAATAAAACGCTATTTAGCATGAATTTGATTAATAGAAGTAACAGGTGCGCAGAATTTTGCATGTCTCGAACACACCATATGTGCAGCGTTTGAAATGGCGTAACAACAACCTGCGCTCTTGTTACTTTTGTGTATGATATTCAAGCTAATTCAAGATAATATTTTTAATCAGCTGCATAACATGCTTTGCAGCTGATTTATATTTTTTTATTATTGTTTTAATCATAATAACTACTATTAATCACAGCACTTGCTGCTTTTATTGATGATATTACTCCATCACAACGGTATTGCTGAATAGAGTTCGAATACACCACCACTATTGATCCACTTATCCACAGAGCATCAAATTGCAAGAGTGGAAAATTTAACTTTTTTTCAGTTTTCGTTCATCGGCGAATTTATTCATCACGCATTCTGCAAAGGGTTGAGATATGATGGCTACGAAAATCCATTTCCCAATAATCTTCTGTTCGAGAATCATAACTGATATAGTCAATGTAAGAACTAATAGTTCGCTAGTGAACTATTCACAACTGATTTTTTGGATTGTGAGTTTCAAGTTTCTCAGAGATGGCTGAACCGATTTTCACAAACTCAGATTCAAATGAAAGGTCTTATGACCTCATACAATTTACTTGAATTTCATGTGGATCCGAATTCCGGTTCCGGAATTACAAGGTAATATGTATAAATTTATTAAAAAATGCGCACTAAATTTTCTTGGAAATTCCTTAACCGATTTTCGTATTACAGTGCGATTAGTGAAAATTTTCAATTTCATGAGTATTTTTTCACAAGCGATGGCGAAATGAGGTGCACATTTTTTTTAAAGCGTACTGCTAAATTCACATCTAGTTGGCAGATCTTGTTAGTTAGTGAATATATTAAACTACTTTCGGACTACTAGTCCCCGGTTTCCGCTTCCGAAAGCACCGATAATAGTGAAGAAAAGCTCCAAAAACGGAACTCACTTTGATTTCTCAGCAACGGTTAAGTCGATTTTCACGAATCATGATTCAAATTAAAGCTCTCATTGTCTTAAACGATAATGTGCAATTTCATCCAGATCCGACTTCCAGTTCCGAAACTACAGGGCTACTACGATTTGTTTATCTTGACAAATTCCTTGAAATTGTTTTTAAAAATACAAACCTGTACAACATGTCAAACGCAGCTGAAAGTATAGATTGCTTGATTTACAAGATTTTTCATAAATAGTTTGACATGTTTAGGAAGTTTTGCACATTACCCAGTGATGAAGAAATCCCATTATTAGAATATTTATATCCAAAATGTAGTGCATAATTCAACTACTGGGAAGAGCCCGTGTAGGAGACAACCTAATAAAAGACACCTCCCAAAATCAGTCCACCTAAGCTATGATGGCAGAAATCAGAGTTATTCAATACACCTACATCCATTGTTCTGTGACACTCACAAAATAGCACTGAATCATTTCCATTTCCGACATAGAAGTCCTTTCACGTTAGAACGTTGGTCGGTTTAGTGCTTCTGTCGCATTCGAAATGATGGCGGCATCGCCCAGGGAGAACATTGACCGTGCTATGAAAAAAAACTAAACTATTGTAATTCACCTCCTTCTGACACTTTCGCTTGAAAACGAGAGCCCAGAAAAAGGGATATCTAAAGGAATGATTTTACACATCTACATAACGGCACTCTATTAGTATGTATTTTATTCCGTGGCCTTGAAACTTCCGATTTTTTTCCTAGCTGAGTGAAAATGTCTTTGGATTAATCACTTGAATATTGAATAAAATTTCGAAAAACATTCATCTAACGACTGGCTAGACATTTCAATGGCAATATGCGATAAGGAACAGATGAAGCAACTCAAGGTCAAAATGTGGAAAAAAAACATTTATTTTGGCTTTTCGTTCAACAAACGTTTCTAAAACGGATACAAAGTTTGTTTTTAAAACGTATAAAAAATTCTAACAAAACAGGTCAATTGTTCGAGTTCCCCGTAGAAGCACTATCCAGTGTCGTTTCCAGTTTGAATATGTTGTTCGGTTCCTCTCGGTTCGCTTTCTTCAGCAGCTTGTCCAAATCTTCATCGCAAAACTGCTGCAGATATTTTGCTTCCATTGGATGCAATTGCGGTGCCGGAATAATAAGGGAATGTAAAGGCCCTCCGAGATCCGTTTTCTTGAGTTCTTTCAAAGAACAAGCCTTAATCTGTTGCGACTCGTGACCAATACGAGCCAGCCCCACTACCACAGTCCGCTCCGATAGTTCCGTTTTGCACTTGTTCTTGTGCTTTTGAACCAGCTGAAGCAGCTTATCGGCTGCTTCGCTACAACTCATGTAACGCGTTGGTTCATACTCCCGGGTCTTTTTCGTCAACGACTCCAACGTTGGTTCATTCACCCGGATGTCCAAAAGACAAAGCGTATGGAGGCCGTGTTCGACGTTAGATAGAATCTTATCATAGAAACTAGTGGGACGAAAGTTGTCTGTCCAGTACGGGATGGACACCGTTTCTCCGAAGTGATATAACTGAAGTCCGCAGCAGCCTACTGCGTTCATTATTGATGCATTGTGAATCACAAGCGAAGGGATTTTCATTTCTTTTGCTCGCAGTAGCAAATCCGTATGAGTTGTAGCACCGAACGGATCTCCGACCACTATTCGCAATTTCGTCATGTTCTGCATTGGCAAGAATTGAATCGGAACCTTGTTCCACCAGTTCACGGTCCGCAATGATAATGTCGCGACCGTAGAATTCTTCCTGGAATGCAAAATCATCACCTAAATCAATAGTAAACTTTTTTTTGTTGTTTCAACTCACCAGTTTTTCCTGTCCACACGTAAGAATTGACGTGTATGATTCCAGATATACACGTTTGCACCGCCGAACGATCTCTAAGCCTTTCACGGTAATATCCTTGGGATCACCCAAACCGAGCCCGATTACGTAGAACATACTGGAATGATTTAGTTCCGGCAACCGATTGATTTCAACTGAAAAGTGTATCTTTTCCTGATGTGACAGGAACAGTCGGATGCATTCGGCAAGGACAGGTTATTACGCTTACGCACACGACGATTGCAGTGAACCCGTTATTGCAATTTTTCAACGGACTCTCGAAATAATGCACGTGCTGATGTTGTGGATTTGTTTGGATATGGAACGTGTTGCTAAATTTGAAATACCGTTTCTAATCATTTCGGAATGACACGTGATGACAGAACGAATGATACACGCTTAAATAGGGATAGCCTTGCACAGGTTTAATTCTGGTTTTTATGTCATTGATTTCATAGTGATTTTCACTGGTGGTTAACAAAGATTGCGATGCGAAAAAATGTTGCAAAGATAACAAAACTGTCATTCGCATCGATTCAACCTCTTAGAGATCACAAACCAGAAAAATATTTTTTTTTTAAATTGGCCGTTAAATGACAATGGTTTTTATAACCAGAATTATTATACAATGATGCTCGAGCTTCACTGGAAACATTTTCAATATCAACTATAAAAATAAACTACTATAAAAATATTGTAAATCTAAAAATTCAGTCATTTTTGACAGATACATATTTGTTGATACTTTTATTGAACAAACAATTGCCTTTAATCCACCAGACGATTTTTTTCTCTATTCGCTCTCATTCTTGATATAAAAATACTGTCAACTTCAGTACAACATGCAGTGAAGGGGTTAAAACAACTGTCCAATTTCTAATTCTAAAATTACACATTAGAAATCCTCCAAAGCAAGTGATAAATTTTATAAATATGACGAGAAAAACCAAATAAGAAACCCGGCGGAATTTTAAGTCTGTGAATTGGACGACTTTATATAAAAGTTTCAAAAACTTGGAAAAATAATATAATACTTTATATAAAAGTATTGCAAAATTGCAGAGTCTGCTAACAAAAGAAATCGACAAATTTACATGCAAATCTGCCACCTGGTCTCTGTGATTCTGACGCTTATTATTGCGCTATTCTGCGGCGATTCCGTCGCATTCTATGCCACGCCAATATTTTCGGATTGATTTCTGTAAATGAATTCTCAAGCTGAATTCCGAATCAAATCTGATTCGCCGGAATTATGTTTCAGAACTCAGACCTTGCATGCATGCTTGTATGGATTTCAGAGCTAAATTCAGTTTCGGAATACAAATTGCGAGTTCAGTTCTAGAACTAAATTTAAACTGAGTTTAAAACCTGTTTGATTCTTGAACTTAGGTCAAGTTTCTGAATTCTATAAATCAGTTCTTTTTTGAACTATTAATATATTCCCAAAAAAAAAACTATACGTAGTATTCCTACTATGTAAATATATAATGCCGGTTGGTTCAGGTCCAGAGCTCAGCTCCAGTTTCAGTATCAAGAATTCTGTTCCGTATTGAATCAATTGCGGGACGTTCGTAGAGTCAGTTTCCTTTCAAAGAAGACCGGTTGCGTCATTTGTTCCGCGTTATTGAATTGTGTTGAATTTGAATTTTTCAACGAGAAACTACAAGGATCAGCCCTATGGTGTTGTTCGAGCCATTGATGTGGATTAAGGAATTTCTAATCATCCGAGCTTGCATGACACAAGATTAGAGCATACCAATTAAAGCTTCAAATCGTTTCATGGCACTTTTTGTCTTCCTGTAGGACTGAAACGTTAGCTATATTTCGCTTCTATTTATAGATTTGCGTGCTTCCAACAGCTTCGCTTTTGCATCGATTGACCAATCAGAACGATGCTTTCCCTTTGATATATCGCTTACTCCTTCAAAACCGTCAGACAGCAGACAAAATGGGACACTGCTCGCTACTAATTATAATTGAAAATACGTGGCTTGTTTGAAGCCATTTTCAGACCTATTTTCAACGTCATTGAACTGTGGAAATCGATTCAGTTTCGAACTTATTTCTTCTATTATCGTTTTGTTAGGAGAAATTACCCTGGGCCAGTTTTCTCAAGCAAAAACGGCATTATAGTCAGCAGCAGATAGTGTGCTACTCAATTGTGGGTAAAACGCTATTTCGCGTAGCTGAGTAGCGATGATTAAGAGTGTAGAAAACTTTGAACGTGATTTCTTATTGGGTCGTTTTGGCTTTGGGCAGACCCTGTCAGCTGGAGCGATCTCAATCTTCAGTTCAGCAACGCCATCGCACGGCGTCTCATTCAACATGCCATGTCAATTGTATGGGTGCGCAGTGCTGCTATTTTGGCGCGTACGAATTTGACATTTCTCTCCCCTACTTCTATGTACGTGATTCGATGCGGACTCGCCTGAGGGCGCCATGGTCGCAAAAAAGGATGTTGCCAAAGATTTGTTCGGGAAATGTGAGAGCTGGATATCTTGTTAATATGATGTCTTTGCTTTGGGTGATTGAAACAGGGAAGCCAGGTTTGCAAATTTGAGTACGGAAGTACTGGAAGCTTCTAAAAGAAACTAATTTTATTTAAAAAAAACTTGTATATGAATGAAGCGTTAAATTATCCAGAAACTGTCACAAACTATTATTGCATTTTCTTCAAAACGGCGTTTGTTTTTGGGGTAGAAAAAAATTGATCTTTTGATAGAAATATGTTTATTGTATCACGAGAAAGCTTGAGTACCTGGTACCAAGTGATGTTAAACAGCAAAAAATATGTTATGATATCAAAGTCGTTATAATGTGAATGAGCTACATCCACAACTAAACAATTATTATTTTGGGTAAACTGCACACTAATTTAGTGCATATATCTGCAACAAACAAAACCTTGGTTATGTGACCATTTTGAAGTTAGAGCTCAAGACAAAAGTGCCATTTATCTATAAATACGTTCATTACTTACCAAATGTGGCATTGCTTCCAAACTACCGCTAAAAAAGTGGACTCGATTAACACCGAAAGTGTCTATGCTTCACGATTATACGGTTTCCGTGAGGAACGTTTCCGTATCCTCGGTGACGATCGCATCGATATTGTAGAAGGCCGCATGAAGTGATATCACGAAGAAAGATGCACCCAAAACCCAAAACATAACTGCTCCAGCTCCAGCAAGATAGAGCAGCGGTATAGCGGCAATATTCACGGCAACGCACTGCTGATTGGTGTTTAGCTGTCGGGAGAAAAAGGCAACCGGTGCGTTGGCTTGCTTAATTTTGTAGCAAGCGTAGAGAACCGCACCCAGTACAATCAAAATCAGTGGAGACGTAAGCCTGAAAAGTCAAAATTGTCTGAAAACTCCAAACGGGGAAACGTCTACACTCAATACGTACAAACAGTACACTATCAATCCGAGAAACACGAACAGATAGTTACTCTGGAAATAACCCAAATTGCGTATGATCCGATTCGTTAGCCTGGGGATGTTGGCCACGGTTTTGAAATTTGCTGTTTGCAAAAACTCCGACCACGGGCGTACGTTCTGCCGGGTGAGACGCAACAGATCCCAAAGGTTTGGAATACGTGCGAAACTTGTGAACCTGCGGTGAGTTCAAAGTGGTAAAAATTGAGTCATCTTTTCCGTCAGTACGACGAGCTGCGCACAAACAATATACTTACGTGGACATGTTGAAGCTGGAGCGTGATTCCTGCTTGGGCGGTTCCATATCTCCGCTCACATTGATGTGAACGTCGGATTCCTGCATTGTGGATTTTCGTTTGAACTTTTTGGAACTGTTTTATAGCTAAAAATACGCAAAATGCGTTTTTTTCGTTTGATTTGTGTGCGACAAATTTTCAACTTTTTCGTACGATTGCTTTGTTTATGTTTACGTGGGTATGTGACGGGTCATTTCAGACGTCAAATGAGAATTTCATCAGCCAAAGAAACGATAAATGCTGCTATACGATACTAGCGCTGTGGTGACGGGTATTGGAAATAGAGGTGTGGATCAGCAGGAACAGTTTTCATGTCTAAAATTTTTTTTTAATATTTTGGTAATGTGATACAAATGTTTTGGCACTTTATAACCTGATTCTGATATTGGGTTTTGGTCGCACTTAGCAACGCGGATTTGAGCAAACCTGATATAAAAACCAGGTTCGAAACTGACTCGATTTGCAGTTCAACAACGTTGGAACTAGGTTCGAAACTAGCTTCAAACAAACGGTTTGACAGCAGTTGAGGTTAGGTTTGGCATCAAGCGAAAACGACATTAGTACAGCCTATTGCAAAATCAATTCAAGGAAAGATACAATATTTATTTTTGATCAAGAGAGTTTTTTTCGATTCAAGATTTCTTTGCTGTTTCAAACAATTTTAAATTGTTTTCTCAATCTATCAACGGAGCAAGCCATGTTTGAAACATGAGTTAAATATTGTCCGCCTAACAATAATCAGACCCCGACAGCTTAGAAAGAAATCAATATTCAGTTCCGCTACGCCATCGTACGGCATCACATTAAATGTTCATTACGACCTAAGTAACAAAAGTAATCACACCGAGTTTTTTTATTGCATTTTGTTAGGATTGTTCTGATACATTCACTACTCGAAATACTTGTCAAAAAATTTGACTTATGTCGAAATCTATGAAAAATAATCATCAATGTTGTGAATACGTTACGACCACTATGTTGTAATTTATTGAAAGATTTATATTAACAAACAGTCTCTTTCTTTTTCTACTTGTACATCTCCTCATTTTTTGCTATCTATTGCTGCTCTTCTATCTTTTTCTGATTTTATGTTCTATTCTAAGCCTTGACTGCAAAATCATGCATGTAAATCTTATAGTTGCCCTGAAGATGAAGAGATATTCCTTCGAAACGTCGGCCTTTGACGCAAAATAAATATTTTGTAAGGCAACACTTGACCAAAACGCCATCTTTCAATAAATTAAAATAATGCTCCCTTCGTCGATTGACAATTTTTTGACAAATGTACCAAAGTATATGCACGGACTTACGACAAAATAGTTTTCCACGATAAAGCAGATCTAGTGTGATATTTTGAAAGTGACACTCCTACTCTACGGAGATATTGAATGAATTCGAGTTGATATTAGGCCTGTTAAAAAAAAATGCTGATTAGTTTGGAAAGAAACTGTTTTTTTTTCAAATCGCAGAAATTGTAAAATGCACTAAATGACGGGCAAATATTTTATGTCATTCTTGCATTGACAGCCGTCTACCAGGGTAGCCAAAACGCCGTGTAGGTTGTGACGTCCTGGGAAAAGTTGAGTTTTCTGTTAAATAATACTGTTTTCTGTTAAATAATCACAGAAAAAAATGTAAAAATTGCCAAATTTGGGTTTTTCATTGCTTGACGCTACAAAACAAAATATTTGAGTGTTTTCAGTGGGTTCGTTTGTTTCAATGAATTCTACATATGCGTTCCTGGCAATCTCGTAACGAACAACTCTAAAATATTGGTAACATGTTTAAAGTGAACTAAATTTTGATACAGGTAATATTAGTATTTATAAACCTGCTAGTTGAAATAAATTATAAGATATTGAATTAAACATGATTAGTTATTCCAACTTAAGCTTCTGCTGGTCAAAGTCATACATTTCTGTGCTGTTTTTAAGAATAAAATGATTTCTTTCAAAATAATTCGGAGAGTTGTTTTTGATACCTGTATTTTTAGCTGCTTTTGCGTTTGTTTTCCAAAGACTGAAGTAGAACTTTATAAGAAATAAAACTGATACGGTTCATTTGAACAACAAACTTTGTTATAACATGACTTTGTATTATAATTAGATCATAGATGAAATGAATCAACCTAGATATTGCCAATAAAATCAACTCAAGTTTCATTGACATGTAATAAATAGGAAAATTATTTCAACTGTAATATCAGCTAGAACAAATAATTTTTTAGTTTTGTTAAACAAAACTTTTGATTCGAATTACGCGGAGATCATTGTTTATATTGAAGAGATAAATTGGTTTTAAACAATCATATTCTAGCTTGAAATTAATATAAATCGAAGTTAAAAATCTACAGGTGTTTTGTTATTTTAAATAAGTTCAATTTCTCTGCATTTATGTCAGTCAAACAGTCAGCTAAAGATGATCATTTCAAATTTACTCAATTTCCGACCATCAGTATAGAATAGGTTTTTCTAATTTTATGCAAATGCTGGTATCGTTGATTGAGAGAAAATATAAGGGGACTCAAATGACTTCCTTGAGGTGTCAACATTCAGTAAAACATCAATCTTCAGTGTTATTAGTCTTGGTTAGTCCAGAGTTTAACTTGATTTGCCGCCTGTGGACCAATATTTAACGGTTTGGAAAAATACTTTTGATTTCTTACTGAAATCTTTTTTCTCTGTTGTATCCAATGAATTTTGTCGAGCTGCATCAGACTTGATCATCGATCCGATTGAACTCAATATAGGTCCGAATATTGTTATATTGGAAAATCTGTTTCTTCCAAGCGAACAGCTGTCGCCACTCTACATACAGTCACTCTCTAAGCTAACTCGTCTCGAATTTGACTCGGAATTCAGTATAATTTCAAAACGAGTCGGAATAGGTTGTTGCATCTGATTCGGAATACATTTGAAAATCATACTGAATTCCGAATCAAATTCCAGATGAGTTGACTGGGCTATATCGGGCTTTGCGTCGCACGGTTCAACCAGAGTGACGACAGCTGTTCGTTTGGAAGACTCATTTTTGACAGTATCTTTTCGAACGATCAAACGACCTGTCAAATACAATGTAAAGCTAACGAATCTGCCAACATTTCGGGTTAAATGTTGTAAGATGTTGCCAATATTACGAATAAGATGTCGTCACTTGTAGGTTATAGACACTTTATTTTTTAGTACTTCTTTCAATTCACAATGTCTTTTATAATTTATTTTCGATAATAAACATTTAATTGAACTATTATAATTACTCAAATTCTACTGCAGTGATAAGCTTAACCTAGGCTGTTTTTTTTTAATTTTTATTCTTATTCCTGATGGTTTGAAAAGACTTTCATAATCAACACAAAAGTGATGGCAATTGTCTCTACGAAATTACCTATAACGAATAAACTCTTCGGAAATGTTCATTAGGGCGAAATAAAGATTTTCGGGATCATAATATCCGAAAGCAATTATGTCGTGCAAACTTCTTCTCCTCCTCCGACCGACGGGCTTCTGCTTTTTTATCCCCGATTGCAATGCATCACTCGTGGATATTATTGGGTGAAAATATGTGGTACCTGTAAATGGACGAATTGAATAAATCTCGCAATACGGACAACAAGAGCATTCAGACCTTTGCTTTTGATGGCTTGCACAATGATACACAATAGATATGCTGCGAATGCTAGAAATGCCGAAGCAGTCACACTGAGCTGAAAAATTGATTGAATTTTACTCGGTTTCGTGTCGAATGAGTCGACCGCTGATCTTCTGGGAAATAAAATACGACAAATTGAAAAAGTTTAATTTAGTCACAAGCTCAAATTTTTTTTTTCAAAAACCAAAGTTCATTTGCGAGCATGAATATCTGTTTTCTGTGGTTTAATGACGTTTTCGCGTAAGGCCAAATCAACCCAGTTCCAGCCCCAATCACTGTCAAATGCAAGCATTTGACAGAAGCTGAGAAAGAAGCAACCCAAGATAAATTGATTTTAATTTCATGCATTTGACAGCAGTTGGGGTCCAAACCTCGGTTTTCTTCAAGCGAAAACACCATAACTAGTATAGCGTTTTGGCTACCTGGGCAGCAATGGCCACCAGACGGCTACCAAAATTGATTCAGTGACGGTCTAATTTGACAAAACAAAAACGCCTGTATCTAAGTTAGCCCAAGCGTTTTCATCTTCTCACCTTCGCAGAAAATGTCAAAGATTTCAATGTGGAAAAATCCTGGTGGATACGGTTGTATCGTTTGAGTTGTATATCTGGCAGCGGTGAGGCAGTCGGTCACCAGAATGTCTGTCAGCCATATTTTTCCAGCTGGCAGCGTTTAGTCAGCCATCTGGCAGCCATGCGTATGCGGGAAGTGTACCAATGCCAAGTTCTTGCTAGATTATTGACCAATTCCAGGATGTTATTAAATTGTGATTGAATACCTGTGCGATTGATCCGTTAGCGGTAACGCAGTAACATTATGGCTACCATCTCTCATTGTTATACCGTTGTTGTAGCTTCCATTAGCCATTGAATTTTCCGGTAATTTTCTTCCATCAACTGCAACTGATTTTGATAATTCACAACTAGCTTTCTTTAGCTTTAACAATTGATTCAATGACATGTTTTTCAAATACGTTAAACTTTTATCGGTTACGTGATTAATTTCACACAGAGCTAAACTCATTGTTGAACTGCTGGGTCCAGTTGTGATTATTATAACCATGAAAAACTTCATTAATAATTGCTTCATAGTTTTGAAAAAATTTAAACATCTGAAGTCAAAACCAGCTAAAACACACAAGCACGATGTGGAATGTTCGAGCTTAAAACCTGCATTGAACGCATGAGTATGCAAATCATGCATCGAAGCTCACGGAATCGTTGTCAGTCTTGCAATAATTGTCGTTTTACCTTTCGCACATTACAGCCAGAGTGAAAATCGGCCTTTCGTTGAAAAAACTCTTTGCTTTACTTTTTTGAAAGCGAAACAGAATTGGCGATAAACAGAATATTGCAATTAAGTCTAGTGCATTTGAATGAAAAACGATGATTGCACACGTCATAAATTATTAGATCATGACGATGCATCATGCAAAGAATGACGAAGCACAGAAATTTGAGCATAAACTTGAATGTCTCACACGTGATAAGAGCAAACTTAATATCCAACACATCCGGAACATAGCTCGGAAAACCGTCTTTTCAACCGAGATCAAGAAAGTTCGACTTTTCATCGAAATCGAAAATCAGAATGACCGCTAGCAATAGATTTGAGTGTGAATCAAAGCAACCGTAGTTTATTTCAATTGGATTTAAAGTCAACTCAGGAATCAGGAATCAGAACAAATTGGCTCAAATGGCACGTTCCCCTTGATATTTGGAGATTTGTGCCTTGCCATCAATTTGTTTTTAGCATCATTTTCCCGATATATAAGAGGGAAGGATTGAAAGGAAATGGTAAGGGTTGAACTAGGAGGATGGGAAAAATTGACGACACAAAAACACATAAAAGCAGAAGTAAATTCTGCACCCCTAAGGGATGCTGAACAATCTGCTGAGGATCACATTTAGTGGAAGCAGAAGGAAATTCTGAACCTCTACGAGGTCCCGAACAGTCTGCTGTTAATAAAACCTCCAACCCCCGAGAGGATTTAGAGATCTTACAAAAGCGACACCATTCTGCACTCCCGGAAGAATGCAGAACGACTCGCAGTATGTACGAGCAGAAGTAAATGCGGTACCCCCCAGAGGATGCCAAACAATCTGCCAAACCCTATTTAAGGTGAATACAGAAGGGATTCATTCACTCCAGGAAGAACGATGAACCCTTCTGACTATAGCTCCTTACCACATTGGGTGAGAAACGAGAGAATATCCTTCAATTTTAGCTCCGCATACACAGACTCAACCATGTATGGAGAACCAAAAACCCGGATACGTAGCTGCGTCAATGCGGGACAGTTACATATCAGATGATATGAAGTACCATAATCGCATTCACACAAATCACACGAATAATACTCAGCCCGTTGAATAGTAGCCATGTGATAATTGAGTTTGCAATGTCCAGTCAGAGCTCTGACCAGAATACTTCAATGATACTTGGAGAAATGCAGTAGACACTTTGACATTTTCAGATTTAAATCTGGTAGAAATGCTTTTGTCTGAGCGCAAGTTTGCAAGCTGCGCCAGTAGCTGGCATGTTTGGATGCAGCCCAAGAACGTATCTTGTGCTTTATCCAACTAGTTGAAAGTGGTAAAGCTGGTTCAGGACCAACGAAATCATTCGTTGCACCAGCTCTAGCCAACTCATCAGCCCATTCATTTCCAGTAATACCAGAATGGCCGGGTACCCATATGAAGTAAACAGCATTTGAAATGCTGAGGTCTTCAATTTGAGTTCGACATGCGATCACTAGATTCGACCGTGAGTCATTCGAACTGAGTGCTTTTAAGGCTGCCTGACTGTCGGAACAAAAATAAATACGTTTACCACAGATCCTCTGCTGAAGTGCCGATTGTACTCCACACAGAATTGCGTAGATTTCTGCTTGGAACACAGTACAGTATCTACCAAGTGAATGAGACTGCTCCAGCCTATTTCACGACAGTAGATACCAGCACCAGCACGACCATTCAACAGAGAACCGTCCGTAAAACAAACTATGTGTTCATCAAGTTGTCGTTCCAGACAACCAGACAATCATTCCTAACGAAGAGGATAGCTCACATTGAATGTTTTAAAAGGAAAACTGCATGTGAGAGTTAGGTCACTAGGAGCGAGTAAATACTCATCCCACGGAACCATTTGAGACCACAAGCGAGTGTGACTGGTAGCATATTCTAATGGGTTACTGTTCCAAAGCCCTGTAACCCTAAGACGGTATGCACAAGATAATGCTTCTTGTTTTAGGAACACATATAGTGGTTTAATGCACAGTAGCGCCTCTAGAGCAGCAGTAGGAGTTGTCGTGAATGCTCCTGTCATCGCCATTAGGACCATCCTTTGGAGATGATTTAGCTTTGACTGAACTGTCGCGACTTCTCCTTTCTGCCACCATACAAGACATCCATATGCTAAAATTGGTCTAACGATAGTTGTGTAGATCCAATGAATATATCTGGGTTTGAGTCCCCATGATTTTCCAAAAGCTCGTCTGCATTGGCCGAAAGCCATGCAAGCTCTTTTAATCCTGAAATCAATGTGAGCAGACCAATTCAGTTTTGAGTCAAGAATAACCCCGACGTATTTAACTTGATCGACCACAGTGACCCCTGAAGCAAAGAACTGCAACGGACGAGCTCCTGTAATTATCCTACGATGAGTGAAAAGCACCATTGATGTTTTGCCCGGATTTACAGATAATCCAAACCTGACAACACCATTGTTCAACAGATCGCAGGGCTTGCTGCATTAAATCAAAGAGAGTGTTAATGCTTATACCGGTCATCAATATATGATAATCGTCGGCAAAACCATAAGTCGGAAATCCAAGGTTATTAAGTTTCCTTAACAAACTATCAGCGACTAGGTTCCATAAAAGTGGGGATAGTACACCACCTTGAGGAAAAACCCAAGATATTCCGTTCACGACTGCAATGTTTAACCTCCTGCAGCCATTCAGCCATCGGCACGGAAATACACCTTGACTTAGGAGTTCCTATTTTTGTGGCCTTTTACGACATGGAATAGGAAACCAGTGGATCAATTCTTGGTAAAAAATAATTCCGCCGGATGCCACACGGCTTACCTGTTTGGTGGACTTATACCACCGGTACAGGTGGACCGTAGCGTTATTCTTAGCAGTTGGGAAACCGCTACCGACACTACACGGCTATCTAGGCTGCTCAGAGAGGGAAGTTAACATTGATGGTCAACTTCCATGGATGGCCGAGCAGCCGTGAAAGTGTGAATCAAAGCAACCGTAGTTTATTTCAATTGGATTTAAAGTCAACTCACTTTTAACTCCTGTCACTGTGGAAAGTATATAAGTACATTTAGCAGTCACTGGTTTATAAAAAAAAGAAGGCTTTAAATCACGAAGTGTGGTATGGGTGAGAATATGGATTATGTTGGTTGTACTTGAGACTAGCACCAGATCATTGGATACTTCTCTTTGTTAGCACTTTTCCAAATTGCCTACGTTGGATAGTTTAGTCAATATAGCGGCAAAAATAATTGTTCAAAAATGAGTGTTTTTAAATAAATTTAAATGATATATAACCGTATGTTATACAGTGAGAAGCTTGCCAGAATGTATAGCCAAATACAAATAATCGTCCTTATTCTGAATAACGACGTATTGATTTTTCGATCGAACGTGGTTCGATCGAATCATAGCTACCTTTGATTTTGCTAGCGTTATTGGGAATACAAATGAAATACGAGGGAAAAAACGATACGACGTTATTCAGAATAAGGGCGAATAATACCAAATATTCGGACAAATTTCGGTGGACACGTTTTGCACTATACGGTACACTGTCAGCCTGATAATGTACTTTGATGGATTTTCCATGCCCAATGATTATCAGAGCATGTATTTTAGTGACATAAGGTTGTTTACCGGGCCAGAACCAGAACTCGCAAACACACATCTTCTACAAGAAAAAGCGAGGAATAGAAGGAATATTTAACAAGCGCATTTTTACTGACTCAAATATGTAACTACTTTCAAGATAATTATTATCTTTTATTATCTATCATCTATCTAAGCCTTTTCCGGCTGCGCTGGTGCTTGCTGCTGCGGCTGTTGCTGGCTTTCGCTTTCTTCCCGTATGACCGTTTCTCCGTCTAACTTTCGCAACGAAAGCAACCGTTTGCTGGCCTCCGCACGCCAAACGCTTTCCTCCATCGTTTCGACCAAGGGATTTCCAGCGAAAAGTAAATCCTCCAGTACCGGTAGATCCGCTAGTCGGTTAAATTCCATCCAATCCTTGACGAGGTTGTTGCTCATGTACAGAACCTTTAGCTTTTTCAGTACGCTAATCCCCTTCAGCTTTTCAACCAGGTTGTAGCTGATCCAAAGTTCTTCCAAGGTATCGCTGACTCCTTCCAATCCGGAAATCGCTTTGATATAGTTTCTTCCTAGCGAAAGTACACGCAGATTCTTCATGCCGCTAAGACCGAAAATTTTGTCAATCATGTTTGTCGATAAAGAAAGCTTTCTGAAACGGTTTATCATCGGTACAATTTCACATTAATCGGGAATATTTGGAAAATACCTACTCACACGTAACTAATGCCGATAGCGTGGCGTCCATCTTTTCTATAGGGGGCCATTGAAAGCATAAATCAATTTCTCGTTCATCGCTGGAGTTTGTCTTCGTGCGATCTTCCAGCCGTTTGAGAGCTTCCTTAATCGTAGTAGCCTTTGTGTTCATTTTGTTATCACCGTTCGGTCAGGTAGGTTAGTAAATACTAAATCGATTGAAATAAAATAAACAACAGACAGGTCGTTGCTAATGGCGATGAATTTCCTCTTTAATGAATGCATCGATATTATTTACCAACTGTTTCTATGGGATCCGAGGAATACTACAATAACAGTGTTGCTTTGCTGTTGTCGCGTACTTTTTATGGGCTATTCACACCTTTCCTATCAGTTTCAGAGCCAGCACACTCATTGAACGTGTGAAAGAATATTACCCTCAGTATGATTTCCAAATGGATTCTATAGAGCAATATAGGAATCGAATATCAATTGCTATTATTTCTTGAACAATCTAAATTAAGTATCTTAAAGCAATAATTCATCGAATACCAGTAATATCGACGAGAGCTCGGTAAGGACTACAATTATTGGAAGAGAGGTTTCAATCTCTTCCGGTTCTGATAGTGTACTAGTATTTACATAGACAGAATGTTCAATGTCTGTAATTGTACCCCTTCAGTGGTTGAATCGAATGTCACCCCGAGTAAAGTCTAACATCAACATGAGAACAAATTGAAATCTGAATATGATAGCAACATCAGATAGAAATCCTAATGTGATATCGACTCATCAAATTTTCATTTAATATCACATTGTGTTATCACTTTGCTGTTTAAGGGCAAAAGTTTTTTGAAACTCAAAAAATGAAAATATTAAAATCAACAACTTAGTGAATCCATTGAAATTGAGCAAATTTCAAATGGTAACACAAAAATACAAAGTTAAGTTTCAATGGAAGAATTATTCCTTCAATCCTATGTTGTCTTTTACAAAAATGCTTTGACATCCTGCCGAGATCCTGCAGTTGACCGCAACCATAACCGCAAAGAAACGATTTTTTTCAACATTTTTTCAACTTTTATGCAAATAATGCTCCTTCTTTTTAACCAAGGGAATATTAGTGTCAAACCACACGTCTGGGAGGCATTAGATAAATTGGCGATCATCGGTACCACGTTTGTCTGAAGCAGGTCAATCTGAATAGTGGCTTTGGCATTCCCATCTCGCTGATCGTCTGCCGTAGAAGGAGCTTATTTCAGAATTTGATATGAGACATATATTTGACGTCATCGATTCTAGATGCGTTAAGTATCCGATCCCTTTTAGATGCGTTAAGTATCCGATCCTGTAACCATTTTTTGCGATTAGTTAAAAAAATGTTTCGATATTTGTAATCATACGACGTCGCGAAGTTCATTCCAAAATTTTTAGACCATTATTTTCAGTGCATCCAGAAATCGGAGACCTGGATGGCGAAAATAATCTACTCGTAAAACCCGTTCTGAAAATACCCATAACTTTATATCCTACAGTATGGAAAATTCATTGTTTACGAAATTCGAACATCGAACATTGAATGTCTCAGAACCTTCTTCATAATACTTTAGTGGCTTAGAGGAGCCACCAAGAAAATATATGTTTAATTTGTATATTCCTAAGTAGTCCACAAACTGTGTCGAAGACACTCTTCAAAACAATTCTCATTCCTAGTTATAAATGCTTAGAACTTCATATACTCACTAACGCTAGATACTATGAGAAGTATTTTATCAATCATCTAATAGATCTTGGAACTTTAATACACTTTTCCAAAGAAACGTCTTCATACTAAATCTTCATAATTTTGCGTCACAGGACTAATTCTGCATCAAATGATCGTAAATTTTAAGTCTACACACGAGCTAAAAATTTACTGAAGAGATTCTGGTACTATCTGTGGTCAGAAACGAGATAATCGTTTATTGTCCCAATTAGTCGAAAAAACAAATGATCTGGGATACCTTATTACCGGATTCCTAATTCACGTTCCCTGTGTTGTAGGAGACTTCAATGTAAAACGTTCGGTCTTCTGAGCCTCTAATTTCGTATTTCAAAGTGATTACATGTGCGAGTTGTGTGAGATCAAGTAGATAAATCCATTAAATGTTATAATGGTCGAATGCTACCGCTTTGGATATGAGAAGGGCAAAGACAACATTTTTATACTGTGCTCAAATAGCCACACTGCTATTCACGTTGGATGCGGGATGGAAACGACGCAACGAGTGTGCATTGACAGAAACTACCTGCATACAACTTTGAGCAACAACACAGCTTGTCATATAACCGAACATTTTCCATCTCCTCATAGCTAGCACTTACAGTCCATAGCAATTGCAAAAAGTTCGCGATCCAAATCACCTAAGTTCGAAACCGGATTCTTTCCGCGGCGGTAGTGTGGAGATTGCATAAAATCTTTTTTCTTGCTTGCGAGTGATATCGCCTAAATTTATACTATCCCGGACCTTTTATGGCTGTTCTATTTTTAGCTTATGCTCGTGACGTGTCATTTCGAGAAAATCTACATCATATTATGTTTTCAATGTGCTTTCACTGAGAGCAAAACTAGTTTACAGTTTGATGTCACACAGCATTTTTTCTGCTTTCGATTCTGATCTTTTAACCGTTAAAACGACCAAAACGATAGCAAATTAAGTAATCGATATATACGAACAGCACAACATTAAATGGAGTTTTCTTTTTGATCTCACACTCTACTCGGGACTCGCTTCAGAAGTATTCCTCAGATTATGCGACGATTTGTTTATGTTTAAGCATTACATGAAAAATTGTTAAAAATGTATAGAAAATCTATTCCGGTATTAGATCTTCTAATGCCATTTCCAAATTGACTTCGGGTGACACTCTGGAACTACGTCGAATCGACTCGCATAAATTGAAAAAAAATGATCTTTTCGAGTTTCATAATTCGGACTATCATTCCTTTATGAATTCTTTGATGAAAAATAAGGAATTTAAATGGTCAAAAACTCATCTTCTATTATATAAGACGAATACTCAGCGTGTGTTTTTTGCCTGCTGTAAAACACTTTTGCCATTGCTGCTACCTCACCCGTCGTATTCACCAGGCTTGGGCCCTTCAGACTACTATTTCTTTTCATCGATGGGCAGCGCATTGGCTGAGTAGCACTTCGATTCCGACGTAGAGCTCGAAAATTGAGTGTTTGATAGATTCTCTTCAAAAGACGAACATTTTTTATGCACATGCGGGATTGACGAATATCAAATGAAGTCGAATAAAAAAAAAGAAAAATAAAGGAAGAGAGAAATAAACAAGACACATACGGCAAGATAATGACGCAATTTTGCCTGTACAATTTTGACAGCGGCCGGAATGCAGCCAGCCTTCTGACGCATGATGCAGAATTACTCACAAGCGGGAGGTTCTGATTTTTGGCCCAGGACCAAAGCCCAGTTTTCAGATTAGGAATGCTGGTCTAGAACACAGATTCAAATCCAGATTCACGGTTGAGAACTCAGATCCAGGGTTCGAATCATCCTGAATCTAAATTCTGAGTTTAGATTCTGAACCTGAATTCTTAAACATTAAAATTCAGGTTCAGAATTCAGGTGGTCTAGAACACATTTCAGAATTTAGGTCTAAAACCCTGGTGTCCAAATCAAAGAATGTATGTTCAGAATTCAGGTCAAGAATTTTAATCAAAAATCTCAAAGTTCAGAATACAGGTCCGGAATCCATGTCCAGATTTTCAATTCAATTTGAGAATGCAGGTCCTAAATTTTGGGTTCAGGCTAAGAACACAATCCAGAATCTAGGTTTAGGTCTCGAGTCTAGATCTAAAATACTGATCCAAGCATGCTGGACAAGAAGCTAGGTTCAGACTACAGAATTCAGATCCAAGTCCAGCATGTATGTTCCAAGTATCCAAGTCCAGATTCCGAATTCAAATTGATGCCATATTTTTCTTCAAATGAAATTAGCGTGTCAGCAATAGAATTATCAAAAAAAGCAATTCTGTTTGTCTTATTTGCTCTCGATAGTCCCGCCTCATCGAATGTAAACGAGTAATTACGCGAATACTTTAAACAAAATAACTTTCTAATTTAGTAATAATCGCAACTCGTAGGATTCTTTAACGGTAATGGCTAGTCTTTGCAGATTGATATGAAGTGAACTGTATAGTAGATAGAACCAACTAGAGAAAGGAAAACCAATAACTGAAGTAACAAAGTTTTAATCAACACTCCATCTTTTACTGTATTCTCGCCAACAATACACCATCATATTCCTCCTTCTATTGAATTCTGTTTAACCTGCCTTTTAGTTGGTATCCTCCAATCCAAAACACTATTTCAAATTTGATTCGTAGTGAATTTAGTAGTACCGTTTTAGTTTAATTGAAGATCAAGTCATTGTAGTTGCTCAGCACGTGATAGCCCGAGACACGGCAACTGGTGGTGGTTCGAACCACCGTTAATCGATCTGCACGCTCGAAGTTCGCCTTGACGGTTTCGTAGTAGCGACCATCGCTGGAGAAGTTAAAAACCATGTTAGTTAACACGTACATCATCAATAAATCGCAGCCCAATCTCACCTCAGTACCATGCATCGTAGCTTGGGACACTTCACACGCAACAGATCGATTGCCTTTTGACTCTTGTCGGAAAAGCGAAGGTTCTCCGGATCCCAGCGTAGTTCCAGGCGCTCCAGTTTCGGACACGACGATCCGATCGTGTCCATCAGCTGATCGACATGGATGTTACCGCCTAGCCGCTCGGTTGTTCCCATCACAACGATCATAACGTTCACCAAGGTCGGAAGAATGGTCATCCACAGCTGATCGGTGATATGTGTCATACCGGACAATACGCAGGCCTGTAACTGACCGCCGTAACGAGTTATAAAACGTCCCAGGGCTTCGTCGGAAATATTGTCCGACGAATCAAGATCCAGCGCAATGAGATTTTTCGGGCCTCCACTTTCGGCCCAGGCTTTCAGAACCGAATCGTTGAACCCGTTGATCTGTCCGGCACTTAGGAAGCGTAGTGTCGGAATACGGGTGAGAATATCGATGAGACATTCGGTGCTTAAATCGGTTCCCGAAATGTCCAGCTCCTGAACCGAACACTTATCCCATTCGGCTTGCATGACAAATTCCGATTTCAGATCCGTACCGTTCATCAGTAGACACTTCAACTGTTTGGACCGTGCGAGTAGAGCCTTCAACGTTGATCCGGTGACTTTGTTGCAGTAATTGACGGCCAGACATTCCAGCTGAATACAGTTGGAACTGAAGGCGTCGATGTGCGAATCGTCGATGAAGTTGATCCCGTACAGATTGATAACTCGCAGATTCGGTGTGGCCGATTTCAGCTTATGCACGTTGATGACCTCGTAGATTTCCTCCTCTTCTTCCTCGCACTTCTCGTACGTACCAATGAGATGAAGCACTTCTAGACCGTTGATAAAGTTGTATATTTTACGCATGAAACCCTCCATGAAGATGACCTCCGACAGGCAGATGCACATGTAGCGAAGTTTGGCCGGAAAGGCTTGCATTTCGCTGAAGTCATGCAGTTGCATAGCTGCAAGTAAGAAAACAACATTGTCTGAGGTCAGCTAACGTTACTACGAGGTTGTTGATTGGTTGAACTCACCGGTGGAGAAATCCAGCAACATGTGCGTCAAGTTGGGACATTTGCTGGATAGCTCATGCAGTACCGTATGGGTGATCAGCTCGATCGGAAGCTCGATGTAGCGAAGCGAGGCACCGAAACGTACCGAAATCATCTGCAACAACGATTCCAGGGAGCTGACGTGTAGGCCGGAAACTTCCGGACGAAGCGATACATTCTTCCACAGCTTGGAGTCGTAAGCGATCGTACGCCACCGGCGGCAGATCATGGCCATGCGACATATTTCAAGGTGACTCAGGTAGGAAAAGATGTGCAAAATGACCTTATCCGGTAGTTTCTCGATCGACTGAAAATCGGTAACAAGAACCAATTAGAACATCGCTCTTCGCCACAAGCTATACCAGATCATTATATAATTTTAGATACACATTTAGTCCATAAAAAGCAATAAATGGGTAGGACAAAACTGACAAACACACAGACCGTATTGGCGAAGGGGCTCTTGCCGTCCTCAGTGAAATACAGCTGAGATGCCTCGAGCGCGACTTGATTCCACACGTCACCGGAGAGATCCATTGTCGAGCACTACTGGAAACTGGAACAATCAAAACAAAGGCACGGAGAGAACTGCTCCGGGAAAAAAAACTCAAGTAGTCACAGTGCGTAGTAGCTTCTTCAGTTCACGAAAAAGTCCCTGTGTGAGTGTGAAAATTTTTGACAGAATTTTCTGTAGCTCTCGGGGCATAGCGAGAGAAGAAAAGGGCTGTTAATATTAATAAACACTAAAGAACGAATATGAGCTGACTACCGGCTGTGGTAGTAGAAATCAACAACCGGACGCATTTTAGGTCGGAACTGGTGTGCGTAACAGCAAGGGAGAGCACAGGTCTAAATTTAGCCTACCGCGCGTGCGAATTAACCGGGAGCGCACATCTGTCATGGGAGAGCGCAAGCGCATTTAGCAAAGTTAGCCACCGACGGTTAGCGATTGACAGAAAACAACATACATCAGGTGGTTGGCATGGAAACGAGTGACACGAAAAGCGTTTACCGTATAGAAGTTGATATTGAGCTGGAAATAGAGGAAAAGTAAAAAAGCATGTTTTTGTTAATGTTTTTTGTTTCCTGTTTTGTAGTCGAGCAACCGTTCGGACAGATACAACAAGTACACATTTTCACAACATTGACTCTGGGGGTTATTTCAAAGGGGGGGCTACGCTGACGATTTGGAATGAAAAACACAGACCACAGACGATGCGAAAGGTATCACGTTGTTTTCGAGCTTGCCGTAAATACTTACCGTTCGGCTACGGCGGGTGCTGTGACCGGAAGTTTCCTCCCGAATCATTCGAGAGTACAGATCGATGGCCCCCCAGGACTCCATTGTTTGACTGCTGTCAGTTATTTAGTATTTTGATGAAAAGTTTAGCGAATATTGTGAGAAAATTGAAATTACTTTTCGCCTTTTCTTTAGCAATTATCAGCATTCCTGATCAATTCTGCCAAATAGATTAACAAAGAAGACCAATGACAACCATGCAATATAGAAAGGGGCGTGTCATTCTGCTGAACGCGCAGGATCACGGTGATGACGTACGTGTGATAGTTGATGATTTCATCACGACCGCGTAATCCAAAACGATGGAGATAAAGATGCGTTGTATTCTCGATCCTCGATCTGAAAACTAAGGGTTTTCAAACAAATCAAATTGATTTAACCTGTGATTGTTGGAAAAGGTAAGTTGTCCGAGATTTATGTTCGTATATCCTACAGAATCATTTTAATACTCTATTTTACATCAGTCAGTTAACTTGTTGCTATGGAGACATTCAGCTTACTTTGATTGCACACGATATTTTTGTTTTTTTTTTCAGACAAACTTTTAAAAAATTGCAATTTTGTTACACACCTGATTTTTTAGATTTACTGATAACTTTCGAACTGGAAAATTTCCCGTTTTTCCTGATCACCGTTCGCTACCTATCGAATGCACTGCGACGCACTTACTGTCGTAACGTCCAGATTGGTTTCGGTCCGAAGCGTAATTTTTTTCTGTTTTGGTTCGAACCAAGGGCAAAATACGAGCGCAAAATCCGTGGGGAAGAACGTGAACTTTGTGGAGTTAAATTCGATGTGCTATAGAAAACAACATCCAACATTCACAGACGATCGCGTATGCTCGTATGTTTACCCGTTTCTGTGAAATACGATTGGACTAACCGGAAAAATGGTGTTGATTGCTGAATTTTCCGCTAGCCGCATGGATGTTTTATGTTATTGGCAGCTCGCCAATCGATTTCGATAGTGGAATGCAATTAAGGAGGTAATCTGTTTTCTTTTGATCTGTTTTAGTCTCTGTGGTAAAATACCTAAACTAGAAGTCTGAGAAAACCTTACTTTTAATTTCACTACATATGTCAATTATATTCTAGGCAATTGCACATTTCGTCTACTAATTGTCGGCTTCCACAGTGTCAGATGCAACATCATTCAATAAAAATAAAAATAAATAAAAACAAAATTCAAAGATCATTTCATTGAACATGTAAATTACCGGTGCCATACATGGGGTGATGAAAAAGACGATGGCCTGCTTGGATTTCAGCTTAATCTTGCACACAAATTTAGCAAGTATATCTGACGTTTTACCATAAACGAATGCGTAGACTAAATAGTAAACGATCTTTTTTCGATGCAAAACACGGTCCTCCAATAAAATGGTAACACTGATGTTGAACTGATAGCGCTGTTGAGCGCTGCCAATTAAACCGATTTATTTATTATTTTTGTACTCGATACAGGAATACAGATATATTCTCTTAAAATACTGATAATTCAATTATCGATTTTCAGTTTTGTGTTTGGTTCCATAGGTTGAGGTTTAGATTGCCTCTTATCTTTTGCTCGCAAAACCAGTATCCTCACTAAATCCAATTTGGATTTTTCGAGATAGATATCGTACAGATAGTTTTTTCCACCAAATACAGATTTTTCAAAATTAAAAAAACAGTTGACAGCTCTGCTTCCATCTCCATATTTTCACACAAATACAAAACGAAAAAACTTCGTCAAAGTGCGGTGAAAATTCGCGGTTAGGAATCGAACCCGGGCGGGTTCCGTGAAATGCATCGACTTACCCATACCCGTCCCCAATATGGAAAAATGTTTCATTTGACGAAGCGTTTCACTCGATATTATCGTGAGATGGGAAGCGTTACGTTAAGTTTAAGAAGCTTGAAAGCGTAGCGTACGATGATTTTCTTAAATTGAGGATTATAGATCATATGAGTTATTTTGTGGAAATTATGAATGTTAAAACCGTTTTAAAGGTTAGATTCTTGCGGTAAACGAGTTACGATGTGTTACTTTTTAGTAAGTTATAGGCGTTACGAAGCGTTATTTTTTAGTAAATTCTAAACGTTACGAAGTGTTGCATGCGTTAATTTTTTTTGTAAGATATAGGCGTTACGAAGCGTTACAAGCGTTACTTTTTGTAAGTTATAGGTGTTACGAAGCGTTACATGCGTTACTTGTTTGTAAGTTATAGGCGTTACAAGTGTTTAATGCGTTACTTTTTAGTATAATACAGGTGTTACGAAGCGTTACATGCGTCACATTTTTGTTAGTTATAGGCGATACGAAGCGTTACATGCATTACTTTTGTGTAAGTTTTAGGCGTTAAAAAGCGTTACATGTGTTACTTTTTTGTATGTTATAGGTGTTACGAAGCGTTACATGCGTTACTTTTTTGTAAGTTAAAGGCGTTACGAAGCACTAAATGCGTTAATTTTTTGCGTTACATGTGTTACTTTAGGGTAAGTAATAGGCGTTACGAAACGTTAAATGCGTTAGTTTTTTGGAAAATTACTGGCATTACGAAGCGTTACATGCGGTACATTGTGTATGTTTTAGGCGTTACGAAGCATTACAAGCGTTACTTTTTTGTAAGCTTCAGGCATTACGAAGTGTTACATGCATTACTTTACAGTAAGTTACTGGCGTTACGAAGTGTTACATGCGTTATTTTTTGTAAGTTATAAGCGTTACATGCGTTACTTACTTGTAAGTAATAGACGTTACGAAGCGTTACATTTTTGTTGGTGTAGGTAAGTTACTGGCGTTACGAAATGTGACATGCGTTTTTTGTAAGTTATAGGCATTACGAAGCGTTACATGTGTTACTTTACATTAAGTCATAGGCCTTACGAAGCGATACATGCGTTATTTTTTTGTAAGTTATAGGCGTTACATGCGTTACTTGTTTGTAAGTAATAGGCGTTACGAAGCGTTACATGCGTTACATTTTTGTTGGTGTAGGTAAGTTACTGGCGTTACGAAGTGTGACATGCGTTTTTTTGAAAGTTATAGGCGTTACGAAGTGTTACAAAGCGTTACTTTTCGGTAAGTGACAGGCGTTCACTTCGTTTTCATGCGTTACTTTTTTGTAAGTTATAGGCATTACGAAGCGTTACAAGCGTTACTCTTTTATTATTAATAGGCGTTACAAATCGTTACATGCGTTATGAAGTGTTACTTTTTTGTAAGTTATAGGTGGCACAGGCGTTACTTTTTCATAAGTTGCAAGCGAAGAAAATAACAGAACCATAAGATTGTGTAGTCGTTTATAGACGTCAGTGTTCTGTCAGTACAGAGCAGTTGCAGTTATGATCACACCTTTGATTCAGCACATTTTAATACTGTGCAACTCCATTTGTTGTGAAATGTGCAATAACTTGGTTATTCACTATAAGGCGCTTTTGGGTAGATTTTAACTGCATGGCTGTAGGGTTGTAATTACTCCCACCTTTCACACGGATTGCAAAGAATTATTTGGTAAATATCTACTGAATAGAAGTTTAGGCATTATATACCTATGCATAGTCAAAAATTAAAAATGCTACAGTAATTCCCAAAGTCCAAACATTTATTTTATTTTAAACTGTTCATTTTATTAATATACCCGTTTCATAAGTTGCGCCCATCAACAACTGTTTGTCACTAAGGTTCCACAAAACACGAAACGAATGCATGTATTTTCACAGTGATACAAAGTTGCATTTTCAATGGACGTAGCGTCGCTCGGAATCTTCGCTTTACTGGACTTTCCGGCGAATTGGTTAGTACTGTAGCGACAATAATATAATAATAGTTCGATCTGCAGTCTGTTATAGTCACAAATAGTGGTAGCTCTTGCAATGCTTTCCGGTGGTCTTCACTCCAGATGCGGAAATTTTGCTTGTTGACGTACCCATTCAACCAGAAATGAGCTTTACCAGCGCCCATTTATGATTGAAATATAGACCAAACGAGGATTCATGATTAAATTATAGACCAAACTGAACAAGTTTGACAATGACACAATACACGATTCACGCGTGATCTGTCAAAAACTGTGTTGCCAAAAAGACACCAGCAAAAAAAATCTCCATTTTCTGGGGACGGGTATGGCGTGATGGGTTAGTCGATGCCTTTCAACCAGACCACCTGGGTTCGATCCCCAACCTCGCACATAGGGTCAGATAGCTTTTCTGGTCCGAAGAGGCGAATGACCTTAAGGTTAAAACCTTTATAATTGAAACAAACAAACATCTCCTTTTACTGTAGAAAAATCAGTTTGAGTAAAACCACATTAGCAACATCGAATTTGTTTATACAGTTTTCGTCGGGGTTAGTACAGTTTTGCTTCAGCATTTGTTTGAGTAGAACCTACACACTTAAAACCATTTCTTGAGCTCGGCATAATAAAATGCCGGAACTGATCAGCAACACGTAAATTTGCTGATTGCTCAGTAATCAATACGCATGTTTCTGAACTTCGTTAAATGCATTCACTGATATTTCGGTAAAATGCTTCACTTTACCGAAATTTGGCATGATTGCTTGCTGAATTTATCAGTAAACAACAGATATGCCGACATCAGCAGAGACGTTTGCCGAGATTTCGGAATATGCGCTAGCTGTTGCCGAGATTCAGCACGACAGCTGTCATTTATTGTCGCGTTACATTTTCGCTTCGCATTGTGCTATTATTTTCTAATGAAATTCTCGAGTGAAAAAATGGATAATCTTCGAAGAAGCATGGAACCACTTGCAAGTAAAAATATTGAATAAATATAGTGACATGTTTCGCTTTATAAAAAGCGACTTTATCAGAGCACTCCCGATTATAAGGGAAAAACACCCAACACGGGGCTCATAGCGTCCTTGAGACAAAACTTTGGGGGATATGCAAAAAAATAACCCAATGCATGGAATAATTCAATAGATCAAAGTAAGTTTATTTTTTGAACAATACCGTATATGCATCATTAAATATTGAACATTTTTGTAAGCCAAAAATCAATATATATTTTTATTTTCATATTTCCAGCTCGACTCAAGGTGGCCGCATCTGGAAACGCCGCTTTTTTTATGCTACATGTTTTCAGGTAAAGGCTTTAAGCACTACTGGCAACAAATTTGTAAGCCTCCTTTAAGTGTTAATAAAATGAATTTTTGATCCTGAATGGCGTGTTTATAATGTTGAGAAATTTCAAACAAAATTAATTTTTAATTACTGATGATTCGGTAATTTATTTTTTTTCATTTTTTCGTTTTATTGGATTGCCGAATATTTAGTGAACGTTTCACTGAGCAAACAGTAAATCTTATGCTGACGATTTCGGCAATATTTGACGTTTGTCAAATTTGAGGGTGCCGAGACGCTCAGTAATTTTATTTTTGCCGAGATGGTTGCTGATTACTCGGCTGTGCGAATCTCGGCATTTTTTTGCCGAGACTCAGCTAAAAAATTTAAGTGTGTATATCATTAATATTTTGTAGCGCATATTACAATGAATTGGAATTCACATCGACGTTTTTTTCTTGAATCAATACGAAAATGGAAACTAATTGTTTTCTTTGTATGTTGACTATACATTAAGTGTGCATTTTTAAAGTGGCTCATCTCAGTATCCATGTTTATTGAATGTTTTCGGTTTAGCATACGGTTCCAAGTATTCTACAATAACTTCAAATAATAAAACAAAACTTCGATTGTCTGTGGCTCCCAGACAGCTACCATACGAGACAATTCACACAACGACTGGGCCGGACGATGTTTTCCAATAACGAGTTCGATCGTGTTTCGTGAGTGTCAATCTAGATTTTTGCAGTTGTGAGCAACGATGCCGGTTTATAAATTTAATGCTTTCAACATGCATTCGCACGCAGTCGACTACAAATAGAGTCATGTTATCTTACTGGTGTTCCAATCACCGCGATCGCCTCCCGTTCGCAAGCACGATCGGTATGTCCTGTGTGTATGTTGAAGAAGGAATTCCGTGAAAAATGCAATTCCACGATCGCACGAATTGTGTTTTTCCTTCAAATTTTAATAGCTTTTCCGCCCGTTTTGGGATGCTGCCATTAACAATCACTCATTCGTGGACGTATGTTTTCTATCCGGACCGATCGTGGACGTATGTTTTCTACCGGTTGATCTTGCATCATGTCAATGATGATGATGATGATGATGATGATGATGATGAGCGGTCGCAGTTCATCCATTAGCGAACTTTGAAGGAACACAGCTTACTGTCACTTGCGGATGGAGACGTTTGGTGATCGGTTAGTGACACACGAGGACGAAAATTACGGACCTACCTACCTGGGAAACTTTTTTCAAGCGGTTCTGGTTTAACAGTATGGTGTCCATTCTTGTTTTAAACTAACAAGTTTTGTGATCACCAATTATAAACGTTCGGCTTGTCGCTTCGTCGAGTCGAAAGCATGGAATTGATTCAATGAGTTTTTCTTTCGTTCGGCTAGCCGAAAGTCATCACTCTAGAGTAGAGTGGTAATTAAGCCGAACCTGACCGAGTCGTTAATGTGAATCAGATCGTTAGCAATCAGTGATGCTTGGTGTCAAACAGATGTTTCCGCACTGAGTGGTATTAGATTACTGCTTCGTTAGTCAATTTAGAATGAAAGTTTCCAATCCGAGTCCGATCGTGTATCGATGGATTTAGCAACAAGTAAGGACGCCAAAGTGACGTAAGTGCCAATTCTTTGCAGTATCCAGCGAAAAAAAAACAGATTGTGAAATATGACTGGTTGATGTCTAATAGTTAGTTCCGATTTCCTTGCAATTTAATTTATATTCTCAAGAAAAAAACATAATTTCAACGTTTTCAGACAATTTCCAGGGAAAAAATCCGATTTTTAATTACCAAAAAGTTGATGCGATTATTCTTGATAACCTTACTAGCATATCCTAAGCACCATTTCAGTCTTTTCATTGACTGCAATTTCTACTTAATTTAGAGACATGTTTTTCCAATAAATTATACTTCATAGTAAAATTCACCAAGCTCAAATATAATTTTACAAGCTTCTTTGTGGAAGATTTTTGAATGATAATGTACAGTTTGTTTGTAAATACATTAATGTAAAGTAGTAATTTTGAAAAGGTTTCAATTCTGGAGTACAATTGTAATCCACGAATCTGATCAAGCAAAATAGAACCAAAACATTTTGTAATGTTTTTTTTTTGTGGAAAAATGTGAAGAAGTAAGTCGGCGAAGAAGTATTTTTGACGACGCTGTTTAGAAATCATGATTTGCGATGTCCACTGTATTTCATGAATTATCAGAAGTCAACAAATCAAAGCAACCTAGTTTCGGTAGATGTTTTTATAGGCCCCCCTACGTTATTTGTTTTCTTTTTTAATTATTTGAATTTTCCGTTATTTTGTAGCTGTCAAACTTCCTCAAAGTAACAAAAAACGAAAAGGAAAACGTTGAGGTTAGGTTTTTTACATGTAGAAAGTGTGTGCAGAATTTGAAAATGATTAGTGAAGTAAATAGCAAAAAACTACAGCTGACACAAATCCACATATGACTCAATTCATAAGAACGTAATTCGTAAAATAAATGAATATTACAAGAATGATTCAAATATGTGTCAAACGTACCCAGTTTTTCAAGCAGTTGTGTAAATTTACATGTTTCAGCACTTAAAAACATGTCAGAATGCATTGAATGTGTGATATAAAACGTACAAATGAGTTATTGTTGACGCTCGAATATGTCGGTCGTGAAAGACGTAAATTAACACGATTTTTCTAGGTTCAAAGTTTATTGTCAATAAAATCGAAGGCAACAATTTTCTTTTCCTATGGACGGACAGGGTCAAACACGTTTGAAAGAATCATTCCTTTTTCTTTGCGTTTTCCTAGGAACGACCATAACTAGGTTAAAACCGGGGATAAATAAACGATATAAATCTAAATCTTTCTTTGAATTTTGTTATAATAAAACATTTCAAGAATGTTTGTTCAAATTTTCAAGTAAATCGAAGCAAAACTTTTGGGCCTTTGCGTCGAGCTCTTGCCTCTTCGTAGTATGAGATAGGAAAAGATAAAGCCTCGTTATTTTCATAGTTGTGTTCCGATAGGCCTAAGAATCGGAACAAAACATTGTTGAAATATTACATTAAAAGAAAATACAAAAAAATCAATGATTTTTCAAAAGCCTCTACCAGTCCCCAGTTTGGTGTTTGTTGATCGGCATACTTGAACACTAGTTCAGTTTGTTGTAACGATTTGTTATCGTTTTCTTCCTACAAAAATAATGCGAAAATTGTGAGTTTTCTTCATATAGAGGCCCTTATTCTACGGGTCGAGTGAGGTGACCTCGCACTTATACGACTGTAGTCACCCTATTAGGTTTTACACGAACGTAACATAACCTCACAAAAATGAACTAATTTTGACAGCTATCAATGGTTTGTTTACAGTGGATAGGTTCATCGTTTGATTTCGAATTAGGTTTTTTACCGTCACTGCTAACCTCAATCGGATGAACACATTTCGACAGTTCAGCGGTACTCGAGTCATCTCACGTCACACGACTCGCAGAATAAGGGCCAATGTGATGTTATTCTACGCGAAGTAGAAATATTCTACATGTATATAGTCTTTTTTTTAAATAGGTAGTTAGAAATTCCTCACATTGAAAATGGCTCAACAATAAACAAAATGGCGCGTGATCGGCTTCCCGTTGGACGATTTATGGAACATTCATCGGACCAACGGAGGATCCCCGTTGGACGTTTTTTTTTCTTAGGGCTCCCACTTGACACTACAAGCAGAATACTTCCGGTTGTTTGAAAAAAAATGATTAATTACCCATCAAACCAAACAAAAATAGTTGTTTCAAACTAAGATATCGCGGATTCAAACAATTCTGTGATTTTTGTAGGGAAAATTGTAGTTCTACATGTATTTTTTTTACAATTTTCCCTACAAAAAATCACAGAGTTGCGAAATCAAATAATGTCCTAATATTTAATTACAGGACTGGAAAGACACCACTTGTTACTGAACTTAACAGTGTAAAATTTCTTCATACTCTAATGAATACATATTTAAAAGAAATAAACATAACCCTTGCTAATCGCTACATCCAAGGAACCGGGTATCGGAAGTTTTCGTGTTGATCTCTGAAGTGTCAATTTGAAATAGCGTATGAACTATTCAAATCAACTGATGGTAGATTTTCGGAGTCAAACCAGGCTTGCATCAGCATTTCACTTCACGGAATCCGAAACTATCGCTAATACAGAAAGAGGACCGTGTTTCGCCTTGAGCATTTTTCAACTGCGATTGACATGTTTACAAGTACGAGACACTTGGAACATTCGATCACTACCAAGATCACGTCACTCGAGCAGCAGCAGCCAGTATTTTTCTTGGACCGATGCACCGAACGCGTCGGTAGTATTTTCAACCGAACCCTTATTGAACCCGTTTGGCACATCAAGATTAATTACATGTCAAATTTAAGCGAACACTTTCGTCACCAGCTTGCTGTAAACCGTAGCAGTTAATATATCAGCTGTGTATCGTTTTGGTGTCATTCCATGTTTCACTGCTTGGTTAAACGTGTTCCGATTTTCCACTAGTGCATGCTTTCAAGCGGAACCTGACCATATTTTCACAAATGTTCAATTTTCAAAAGTATTTTTGTGCAGTCCAATTTGTTCCAATTGGAAAAGGATCAATTACATAATTCATCTATCATTTGGAATGTTCCAAATTTCCGATCCTTGATATCTACTTACGCAATCCGATACGATACGGAACTCATCGAAATCGTTCTCACTGAGATTGGTTCCTAGCAGTATGTTGGCAACACTTTGCCGTCTCTTGAAGGAGCTGCTGATTTTTCGATTTGATTCACCGCATGGTTGTAAATACATGATGTTAGAGAACAACTTGCACTTCGACGCTACCACCTTTTTGGAGCAAGGCCGGAACACACAGGATCACCTGTTCCTAGGGAAGACCACAACTGAATGGCGACGATCGCTTCCCTGTACGCTAATGTTTGCACACGTACACAGTATCCGAATCATCAGCTCCAATCGACAAGCCAATGCATCCGAGAGCCAATAAATAATTTTCTCAATTTTATTAATAAATTATTTTATTCAGATTTGCGCGCAGACCGCTTCTAATCGGCATCGGCTCCGGTAAATTTACTTACCAAAGCGTTTTCTTGTTTGTCACTTTCTCAATCATACACGTACAGGTTGCGGACGAACGATCGCGATTCCAATGATTTATGATTATTTTACGAGATCAGGACTCTGATCTGGTCCAACCTCCAATGTTTCACCTGAACGTTCAAAAATAATTTATTTGCTGAAATATCTAACTTACTTGCTGTTCCAAACCACTGTGCAGTTGAATATCGGAATCCGATCCAGTCATGCTGAGCGTCGCAGTGTCCTGTCCTTTCCTAATCGGGATCAAGTTCAAACAGTTTTCAGACACCGTACGAAACGCGCCAAAATACCGACGGCAACGTGATCGAACTGCCGTTTGTCGCTACATCAGTTCCGTAGACAAACCGCGAATGAGCCTTACTAAGGAAAATTTTTGACTTGCGGCAAGACAAACAAAAGACATATCGCAGATCGTTGAGTCATACCACCACCCCTGGTGACCATGGCGCCGGTAGTCTGGCGACGGTTTGATGACGTTTTAGGAAATACACTTTGGTTTGGAAATACGAGAAGTGGCATAATTGCTTTTCGAAGTACTTTTCAGTGGACAGCAATTTGTATTTTAGGAATCGGACGGAACGAGTTGATGGCTACCTGAGCAAAACAAAGTGGCAAAATGAAGAGTCAAGAGATGATTGTACTAATCGATTGTATGACTGAAAACACAGAATGCTGACGTACTTGTTTTTTTCAATCAATCGATTGTTCTCGTTCCAGTTACGTTTTGAGCGATTCCTAAATTAACAGAATAAAAGGTGTCAACATCACAGCTGACCTGAATGAGACTATAAAGTAATATAAAATGCTTTGAACATGAGAATAAAGCGTGTAACTTTATCACAGAGATCAATGTCAGTTTGAAGTGTCAACAATCCTTGACAATTGCGGTAACATTAAGTGTCAAGCATAGTATAATAAAAAAAAAATTGCAAGAATCTTCGATCTTTTTTTGAAAGTTAATATCTAAATGATTACATTTTAACTGTAAATTCCTATCCACTTCATATGAAAAAAGCATTCACCGTGAGAATTCTGGGTGTAAATCTGTTAAAATCTAAACATTTTCATTAGTTCATATTTATTTGTCTGACACTTACAGTCGAGTGTCGAGCGAATTGAATAGTCATACATTTGAAATAAATCTGCTGTTTGTTCGATGAAATTCAAGTGTATTATAAATAGAAATCAATATAATTTAATTTGAATCAGATTTGAAGAGACTTGCATTTGCAATTTAAGTGTGAAATCAAATGCGGCGAAATTAAATGTAAAACACATTAGTCCAACGTACCGATTTTTATCGGTATAAAGGAATTCTTTGAACGAACTAAGAAAAATATTGTGAAATTTATTAAATATAGGTTTAACACAACGATTTATTTTATTGAAATAGTCACCAAAAAAAATTGGTTTATTATTGGAAACATTGTTGTTTAAAACCCCTTAACAAAACATTTGTTCGGTTTTAGTTGATTCGTTTGTTTTAATAAATATTTCTGTTGAAATAACAAGTATTTTAGTTTAGCGTTCCTGTCAATTTCCTGACCTTAATTTACAAAAAAAAATTCAATAAGGCATCACGAAAACCTTTTCGAAAATTTACTCCAACATTCTCGATTATTCGAAAAAAAGCTTGAAAATCTACTTGAAATATTGCTTGACAAACTGTTGTAAAACTGCATCATATTACTCGATAAAATGCTTCAAAACTGTTCCACAAACTCCGGAATTCAAAATCGAATTTCGATAAAATTCAACAACAGTCATACAAATCTTTCATTTGAAAAGAGTAGCTCGAAAAACTACTCGATGAGATTCTTGAAAAAACTACTCGATAACTGCTAGAGACATTGGTTCGATAAAACTTTTTTAAACTGCTCGATAAACTACAGAAACCAAATAAATAATTTAATTTAATAGCAGTCATTATATTACCCCCTTACCTTCAATTAAAAAACTGCCTAAAAAGTTTCTCAATAAGATGGTACAAAACCCTTCTCGAAAAAACTACTTGACTAACTAACTGACTCCAATGATGTGCTCGATAAAATGCTTTAAAACTGCCCAATAAACTTCGGAATCCGAAGTCGAATTTTCAAAGAATTCAATAACACTTATACTACCTTAAACACCACTATTCATATAAATAGAGCAGCTTGAAAAGACTCCAAATTATACTCGAAACTACTCGAAAAAAATCTCGAAATAACAATTTGAAAAACTGCTCGAAACATTGATTGATGCAATGCTTTGAAAATTCAGAAAAAAAACTACCAGATTAAATGTTCGAGGAACTTTTTGAAAACTGCTCGATAAACTTCAGAATCCGAAGTAGAATTTTGATAAAATTCATCAGCACTTATTACATTATTTACCATGCCCACTTCCACGTAACGACCCTACTCAAAACGATCACGAAAAAATGCTCGAAACAAAAACTCTACTAACTATTCTAAAAACTGCTCGCAAAACGGTTTGAAAAAACTGCTCGAAAAATTGCATGAATATAATATTCGAAAAAATACTTGAAACGTCTCGAAAAAACCACTTCAAAAATTGCTTTAGGAACTACTCCAAAAAGCTTCCAATAAGCAGCCCGATTATCTGTTAGATAGATTGCTTTAAAATCGCTGAACTGCTTCAAAAACTGCCTGGAGAATTCCCGATTCCGAATTTTATTAAAATTCAACACCAAATATTGTAATAGTGTATGCAACCTACTCAAAAAGACATCTCGTATAACTGCTCGAAACACTGCTGGAAAACTTGCTCGCAAAACTGTTCGAAAACATTGTTCGAGAAATCGTCCGAACTGTTTCAAAAACTAACAATCTACCTGATGAACTGTCTCCTGGCAACTAAACTATTTCGACTCTTGCTTTACGAGAAGGTCGTCACAGCTCGACCGGAATATGATTATTATCGGATTCATCTTGAATCTTGGAATCCGTTTTCGAATTTATTTTGCGCTTTCTACCTCTACCAAGGCAATTCACCATTGATTGATCTGAACGAGTTTAGTTTCAGAGCAATTTTTCCACAAACAGCTGCCTTGCACAAATGCCCTAGAACGGAATGTAAGGCCAATGCTTTGCAGTTCGAAAGTAAAATTTATTTTAAAAATAAGTTAGATAAAAAAAACTTGTTTTAGAATTCTGTTCCTGAACGATTCACGTGTTGTTTTGCGCCAAAAGACAAATATAGTTTCAATTTGTTACAACATTTGAAACGTAGCTGAAAGCTTCCCACTACGAACACCACCATCAAGTGGCGCGCGTAGCACTAACGAGAATATCAATACCAGAACTGTAACTATCCAATTGGAATGGACAATCAGCTGGTTAGCTGTCATTCTTTTATTGTTCGTCCTTTACATGGCTATAGCCATCTTTAGAAATAGTTTATTCTGAGTCCCAAGCATCGATTAAACTGTAATTTGTGATATTACCATTTGTACAATAATGCTGCATTTAAGGCTGCTTTTGGCGACACTTTTGTTCGTCCATCTGACGCAGCCCGGAGTCCGAGCGACGGAGTGCCCGGAGTGCCGGACTCGGAAATCTACGAGCCAGACTTTCGAAACATTCAGCGTCCCTTTCGAATGGCTAAACTGAATCTGGTGTGGTCCAAGGCTCAGCATGTGAGTATAATTTTGAGTCCATTCGAACACGACACAAAATGCTGAATCCGTTTTTTTGTGTTCCAGCGTCTTACCGAACCGAAACTGAAGTCTCTCTACACGGAACTGAAAATCCACGATAAGGAAGAAATCGCTTGGAAGCAGTTAAACTCACAGCACAAGGACAAGGAGGGGCTTAAGGAAGCCGAGTTGCGAAAAAAATTGATCGGTATTATGAGTACCTACGGTTTGCTGGAGCACTTCGATGATACTCAGGACCCGGAAAAGTACAAACACTACAAGGCTTACTCCGGCAAGGTGGACAACTATAAAAACAAGAGTTTGTTCAAAGATAAGAAACTGAACAAGCTATGGGAGAAGGCAGAAGCTTCCGGTTTCACGAAGGAGGAGTTAGATGCGCTCAAGGAAGAGTTTGAGCACCATCAGGAAAAGATTGATGTGTACTACAATCTGCTGGAACAGCTAGGTGATGACGACGGTAAAGGAGCCAATGTTCACGAGAATGCCGTAAATGAAGATGAACAGGACCGGTTCAATGAGATTGGAACGGCAGAGGAGGACAGTAACGATATCAGAGCACAGCAGACGGGTGGAAACAAACAGAATGCGTATTTGCACAAGTCCAACCAACTGCGAGATAAGCATCGTGAAATCAGAGATAATTTCGATCGACTGGACCGGATAGCTTCGAAGGGCCCGAACAGTCAGGATTTCATCGAACCGAAAGTGCAGGGTCTTTGGAGGATCGCCGTTTCAACTAACTTTACAGCGGATGAACTAGCGTCCCTGAAGGTGGAACTTTTGCACTATGAAAGTCGGCTGCTCAAGCTGCGCCATATGCACGCGGAACACGCGCTCAGCATGGAGAAGCACAAAAACGCGCACCATGGCGATAAAGCCGATACGCACAAAATGATGGAGGAAAATATCAAAAAGCAAACGCGAAAGGTGGAGAAAATTCAGGAGGAGGTCGAGAAGCGTATTTTTAAACATTCGGAACTTTAGAAGACTGGAAGAAGGGAATGGATTTTTGATATATTGAACAGCTTGGGGTCAAGTAGTTTCAACCAAATGTGAGACGGAAACTGTTCTCGAATTGTATCGATCAAAGATTTACTTTAATTGTCGTGTTTAGTTTACTAACATTATCTGAAAAGAAGCGCAACTTCCAAATCAAAAGCATTTAATATTGTACGTACCAAAATGAAATAAATATATTTTCTCTAAAATCTGTCTGGTTAGGATAATTTGTCATCACATGGTATAAAAAATAAGGGTTCACAAGCTCTTATCTACTGCCGTTTCTTGTGTCTAGTTCTTTCGATTAGTGAAGTTGTTTGTTTTGCAGTTGCCATGCTGAAGCCGTCCTGGTAACCCAGTGACTACTGTGTGCCAGATCTGGACTGTACGGTGGATGAGGAATCAATTCGAAGTATAATTCGCTCAATTTAACCCTCGTCATTGACTTGTGAATCGGCACATTGTCTTTGAGAAACAATGTTTTTCTTCCTTTGGCATTCCTTGATTGTTGCATTAAAACCATCTCACAACAATGTGTAGTATTAGCTATTGATTCTTTTTCTCTCTCAAGATAGTCTATGAGGATTATACCATGTGCATCCGATAATATTGAAGCCATAACCTCTCCAACTGACTGTTGTGCCTTTGAATACTTCGGACTTCGTTCATCGGCTGCAGTCCTCTCAGATGATGATCGTTTTGTTTCCAGAGTGAAATGGTGGATCCATGTTTCATCCATTGTCACATATCGATGCCAAAGACTGTTTTTTGATTTTGTAAACATGGACAAACACTGCTCCGAAGCGTCAAAACGTTGTTGTTTTGATCAAATGTGAGCAAACGCGGTTTCTTCACGGCCTCCGCTACCTCACGCAATTTTAATGAACGTTTAAATAAAATTAATTTGCTGATGTAAATTTTGCAGACCAATAACAAATGGTTTTTTCCGATGGAGTCGAGTAACGGACAACACTTTTTAAACCCATTGCTGAGCTTGTATGGTATTTTTTTTTTCTTTCATCAAGTAACACTGATATATTCACAAGCGAAATATTTCTAAATCCATTATTTTGAAGAGTAGCTTTATTTGAAATGCTGTCCCTTTTTCCTGACTAATCGAAATGTCATGAAATTTTAAATATAAACACTTATTTTTTTTCACTGAATCTCAGCAAAATAAATTCCGGAACTCGGAATCGATAGAACGATCAATATAATTTAATGTTTGATGTTTGATTTCATGCAAATGTGACTTTTTAGGATGCATTGGTAGCTCTTACAATCTTTGTGATTGGTCTTCACCCCAGGTGCGGTGATTTTGCTTGTTTATAACCTGAAATGAGCTTCGTCGCTGAACACAATTTTTCGATAAAAAAGTGGATCTTCCTCCAACTTTGCCAGCGTCCATTCATGATTAAATTATAGACGATTCATGATTAAATGAATGACCAAACTAAGCAAGTTTGACAATGACACAAGACACGATTCACGTGTCAAAAACAGTGTTGCCAAAAAGATACCAGCAAAAAATAACCTTTTATGAGAAATAATACTATAGCTACGTACTGCGTGTACGAAAAACCACGTGACTGTACAGAGCGATTTTATCAATAGAAAAAGAGAGATGGAAGTATTTCTTCTCCGGTATCCTGAATGGCGTAGGTTTTTTACAAACTTTGAAAATTTCGAAGAATTCGGTAATTCTTACCGAATTTTCAACAGCTGAATGTTTGGTAAAAACAATTTTGCTGAATTGTCAAACAACTGCCGTAAACTGTAAACCAAATAGATCTAACAAATGATTCGATATTTGTTTTCTTTTAGTTAGAATTCTGGATTTGAATGGATTCTCGGATTTCAAAAAAACAACAACAATTTTCAATTTACTCTTCTCGAACGCAGAGATTCCTGGTAAAAATTTCAAATATCTTCAAACAAGCTTGCAATAGTCTGTGAATCCGAAAAAAATGTCTGTGGGCTTCATTTCTCTATAAAGTATGACACACAAAACTGGCTTGGTGAGCAGACTAAGTTAAAAGTTTACTTAAATTTTAACGAAAGTCTGTAAATTTTAACCAAAAGGGGGGGGGGGGGTTCAAGGGGAGAGGGGGGTGTCCACAAGGCGAAAAGGCGCCTCATCCACTATATTGACAATGTAAAACGAATTCTGACAGGTTCGTGCGCAGAAATCATAAAAGGGGGGGGGGGGGGGGTTTCAAATCACGTCAGTTATTTGCACTTTAATATAATAAGTACTCCATTGTTCATGAAACTTAATTTAAAAAAAATTCTTCATGGGGGGGGGGGGGGTTAAAACCCCTAACTCCCCCCCTTCGCACGGGCCTGGTTTTACCATACGAACAGTATGGTTTCACTGTACCCGGCAGTTATTCAGATTTTCCGTAAGAATTGTATATCAATTGACAGAATTCTGTAATGAAATCTTGCGTAAAACTGAACGTCCGGTAAAAATTAGCATAATTTTGCGGTTATTTCTGTTGATTACCGAAAGATTTCGTCAAAAATAAAAAATATCGAGTAACGGATTTAAATCTTACTGTGTACGGCTTCTTGTTTTGATTTTCTGCTCCCATGTAAATCGCTGGTCACGATAATTAACCGGATATATGGCAATAATGTGAAAAAGCTGTTCAGTGCAATAAGCAATTAGATAACGAAAAACTGTTCGCTTTCTGTTCGGTTTGCTGTGGAGAAAACTCTGTTGAGCTATAATCAGAGATAACGTCAGTGAAATCTAATAAACAGTACTGTTTGGTTCCAGTGAGGTTGGGAATTTCGTGATGAAAATCAATCATCATCTTTGAGATATGCATCCTTGCAATTGTGGTTGTTATTTATGTCGTTTTGGCTTGAGAAAACTGAAACTGACCCACAAAACTGTGTAGGTTTCGCACTTAGCAACGGGGGTTTGAGCAAACCTGATATAACAACCAGGTTCGAAACTGACTCGATTTTTAGTTAAACAACATTAAAACTAGTTTCGAAACTAGCTTCAAACAAACGGTTTGACAGCAGTTAGGGTGGAAACTGGGTTAGGTTTGGCATCAAGCGAAAACGACATTAGCTGTAATCCAAACTGAACACATTAACAACGATCGCAGCAGGCATCAACTTTGAATCGTTTTTATAGAAAACGGTATAAGTGAAGTTTTTGTGATTGTGCTTACATAGTGTATCGGTAGAACAAAAGAGTGAAGAAATACCAAAGCAGAGAGCGGATGTCTGATACTCAGGGGATGTGATATATCGGGGTTGGATTTTCAACCCCGAACATAGGGCCAGAGTTTTTCTGGCTCTAAGAGGCGAATGACCATAAGGTCAAAGCCTCTATGATCGAAACAAAAGAATGTATTTTACATCCTATCGGGGAGACGTCGGCTCGAAAATGCCATGTTTGATGTTCCCTCGCTCTGTTTCTATAGCGATACATAATGTAAACATAAAGATTTTTCAGGTCGACGCGGTTGATGCAAATGGTGCAGAATTGTCCGATGACGGACCGATCGAAGCGCTACGATCGGCCCCATATCGTGCTCAATCGGTCCGATAATCGGACCGATGATCGGACTTATGCGGGTCGACAAATTTCACTGGGAGGCAGCGCTGCCAACTATACCGATTTCTCGGTATTTATACCGATTTTTGGACTCGATACAGGAATACAGATATGCTCTAATCGATTTTAACATTTCTTCTAGTCCTAGTCCCATAGTTCGAATTCGACTTCTAGTTCTGGGAAAGCTGAGTGATGAGTATTAAAACCTTCAATTTCAATGGTGTGTTCTTATAAGCCACGATATAAGAAGGAACAAATATTTCGAAACGATTCAGTAAGCTCTTCTAGTTTTGCAAAATTTGTTGGTTATTTGTCGAACATATGGTCAAGCTGATTTTAACAAATTTATATTCAAATGAAGTGCCTTACAATCCCACGTGATCCTATTTAATTTCATCGAGTCAACTTCCGTGTCTGGATCAGAGATGCCTGCAGATTTGTTTGTAAATCAGCAGATTTATAAAATAAGCTGTAGACATGTTTCAGTTGCAGACTTTTTTGTAGACTTTTGAAAATCACGTTTTTAGTAGACGTTTGTAAAAATTTACCGATTTTTTAAATTGCCGCGATCTTTTTTTTTGTTCGCTATACCAATTCCGTGCTTTATTCTTTAAAAAAAATTTGGAGTTCGCGTACTTTTTTTCGAGTTTAAATTTTTTAATATATTTGAGATTTTCAGGGGAATATATGCATGAATATATTTGAAATTTTACAGGGTGATGAGTATAAAATTTAAATTCCTAATTGGGAGTGATGATGTAACAAAAGAAAAAATTTCTTAGTAGCATTCAAAAACTTCGAAACGGAACTCACATAAATTTCTCAGAGCTCACACCGATTTTCAATCGCTCCAATAATTCACACTTATACTTATATTACCGAAATCGGTAATGTCCTGTTCTCTGGCGTATAATAATGGAGTAAGTCAACAGTAACCAACCGACACCATCATTATCAGCATAGGCGAACATGCTTCTCAAGCGTGCTCGCGTTCATCTTTTTTATCCTGAGTATGCAAGTGCAACATCCAGCGGCAGGACATCTTTTTCATTCGCAGAATGTTGCTAAAACTATGATATGTTTGCTCAGTACTAATCATAATGGCACTTTCTGATCATCCAGTACCATTTCCTTTAAGTTTGACATTGATTGTAATCACTGTGAAACCCGACTTTTGAGCCTCGAAAATAAATTCGATTGCATAAAGAAGCGGGCTATTTAAAACTGATTGATAAAATATTCTAATTAGCACATCTTGTTAGTTGATAACCAAAAAATTCATTTCTGTTCCTGATTCCGGAAATAAAAGTTAAAAATCCCAAAATGGAAATTACTTTAATTCGATTTCGGGAGGGGCCCGGGCCCCTTCGGCCCCCCCTCTGGGTACGTGCCTGGTTCTATTAGTGTTAAACTTTGTCCAAATTAACCAGAAATGCATTTAAATGAACTCGATTTTCGGAATTTAATCGAAACTATGGATGAAACCAACGAACGAGGACAATGATCTGCTTCCAGCGATTCATCCGTACACTTCAACTGCTAGCTTTTCTGGGCAGTAGGATTCGGTTTAATATGCCGGTGTCAAAATTGTTTTGTGTCGATTGATTGCGCAGCAGTGGAAACAGTATTTCACCTTGTTGGCCACTATTCGAGGATTACTAGTGGAATTCCACAAAGAAATCATTTTACCGTACGTTATGCAGGTACCGCAGAGCACTAGCCTCGCTCAGCTCGTTGTCGGTCATTTCCATGTCTTCCTCGTTCGTTTGCGCTGAGCTGTTATCACACAACGGTTTCAAGTCAGCAGTGAATTATGCATCCCAATGTCCCTAAGACCTGAATTTTGAACTTGGCTTTATAAAAGACATAACTCATACTCTTCAATTTTTACATTACGCTCGAGGCAGGTAAATCCATTAAAATGTTCCGTAATATAATAACCGATCTGAAATTTATTTTGTTTACATTCATTTTGCCTTCGATATGCAGTAACCATGGTTATGGTGACTGTTATTCAAAATCAATAAATATATCAACTTGTGCTGCCAGTTTAAAAAAATCACTAGCGTTTTCGATTTGACATTTCCAGTTACTGAGGGGTAGTTAAATTTACGATACAGTTTTGATAGACGAGTGGCAGGTCGTGTCGTCGGTTTAAGTGGCTCTAATGTTTTAAAAACATTCGCCCTTATTCTGAATAACGACGTATTGATTTTTCGATCGAATGTGGTTCGATCGAATCATAGCTACCTTTGATTTTGCTAGCGTTATTGGGAATACGAATGAAATACGAGCGAAAAAATAAGGGCGATTAGCACCTGTACCTCAATCCATTCGATAAACTCTTCAAAATTATTTCATTTGTTTAATAAAAAGACACTAAAAATTTTATTAACTGTTTGACAGTTAGTTTTTTTTTTTTCATAAATACGTTTATTTCATAGGCAATATACATAAGTTTTTCTTCGCCGTGGCATCCACAATACATAGTATTTTAAACCTAATACATTTCGAATATCATATTAGTCTGTTGCTACTCATTAGTTAATCTAAACACTGTTTTTATCAAGCGAGTTGCTATTTTAAATTACATTAAATAAAATACATTTATTTTGTACATGATCTTATTACTATTTCAGGATTGTTTGTATCAGTTCACCACTTATATTCAATATCCTATAGTTGGCTATTGGTTGAACTCATGGAAGAGAAAACAGTCTAACATAAAATAAAATTTAAATTGGAACTCCAATGGATTTAATGAAATGATAAAGAAGTTTCATGTATGGAAGGTCACGACAAGCAAGAATGTCGCGAACTGGGACATTGGATAGTCTACCTTGGGTACGCAAGGAATTTATTAGTTGAGATCTGACATCACGAAACTCCACGCATGTCCAAACAACATGGTCAATATCGCGGTAACCTTCGCCGCAAGCACAATGATTAGTCTCGGAAAGTCCAATTCGAAGGAGATGTGCATCTAACGTGTAGTGATTGGACATGAGTCTGGACATCACACGAATGAAATCTCTACTCACATCCAGTCCCCTGAACCATGCCTTTGTCGATATTTTAGGAATAATTGAGTGCATCCACCGACCCAGATCATCTTTATCCCAAGAAGCTTGCCAGCTGGCAAGTGTTCTTTGGCGAGACGCGCTATAGAATTCGTTGAAAGCAATCGGTCTCTCATAAATTTCACCCTCAATAGCACCACGTTTGGCTAAAATATCGGCTCTTTCATTGCCTGGAATGGAGCAATGAGCCGGAACCCAAACTATTGTGATTTGATAATTATTATTCAATATGACGTTCAGGCACTGTTTTATTTTGGCCAAGAAAAAAGGTTCATTTTTGCAAGCGGCGTTTGAGCGAATAGCTTCAATTGCACTCAGACTATCTGTGAAAAGAAAATAATGGTTTGGAGATAATGTGACGATTACACTCAAGCTATAATGAACTGCTGCTAACTCTGCTATATAAACAGATGCAGGTTCTTGAAGCCTAAATGAGACCGAAACATTATTGTTGAATATACCAAACCCAGTAGCCTCTTCAATTCGTGATCCGTCCGTGTAAAATATTTTCTCAGAGTCAATATGCCTGAACTTACTTGTAAATATTTTTGGGATTTCCATCGAGCGTAGGTGTTCCGGGATTCCACGCACTTCGCGCTGCATGGATGTGTCGAAAAATAAAGTTGAGTCAGGGACATTAAGGAGGCTGACACGGATAGGAATATATCTTGAAGGGTTGATTTCCTGTGACATATGGTTAAAATATACTGTCATGAATCTTGTTTGAGATTGAAGCTCAACTAGCCTTTCGAAGTTATTAATAACCAGGGGATTCAGTACCTCACATCTTATTAGCAGTCGCGATGAAAGCTCCCAAAAACGATCTTTCAATGGAAGAACTCCCGCCAGAACTTCAAGACTCATTGTATGTGTCGAATGCATGCACCCTAAAGCAATTCGCAAACAACGATACTGAATTCGCTCCAGTTTGATAATATGAGAGTTAGCAGCGGAACGAAAGCAAACGCATCCATATTCCATCACTGAAAGTATCGTTGTCTGATACAATTTTATTAGATCTTCCGGATGAGCACCCCACCAAGATCCTGTTATTGTTCGAAGAAAATTTACTCTTTGTTGGCATTTTGTTATCAGAAACCTAATGTGTCCTCCCCACGTGCATTTGGAATCAAACCACACCCCAAGGTATTTGAAAGTCAAAACCTGTTGGATCATTCTTCCCATCATATGAAGCTGAAGCTGCGCGGGATCATGCTTTCTTGAAAAGACGACCAGCTCTGTTTTCTCCGCAGAGAATTCGATACCCAGATGAGCAGCCCAAACGGACAAGTTATCTAAGGTATCTTGCAATGGTTTTTGCAGATCAATAGCTTTGGGTCCAGTAACCGAAACTACGCCATCATCTGCCAATTGTCTTAGTGTACATGGGGTTACTAGACAGCTGTCAATTTCATTCACGTAAAAATTATAAAGGAGCGGACTGAGGCATGAGCCTTGTGGTAGACCCATGTAGCTAATTCTGAATGTTGCCAGATCGCCATGTGAAAAATGCATGCGTTTCTCTGACAAAAGGTTGTGCAAATAATTATTTATAACCGGTGGAAGTCCATGTTGGTGGAGCTTGTCTGAAAGAACATCAATGGAAACTGAATCAAATGCTCCTTTAATGTCTAAAAATACAGATGCCATTTGTTGCTTTTGAGCGAAGGCAATTTGGATGTCAGACGAAAGTAATGCAAGGCAATCATTCGTCCCTTTATTTCTACGGAAGCCAAACTGAGTATCTGACAACAAACCGTTCGTCTCGACCCAAGTGTCGAGACGTCGTAGAATAATTTTTTCGAACAATTTTCTGATGCAGGACAACATCGCAATGGGTCTATATGAGTTGAAATCTCCGTCGGAGTAGTCTAGATCCTTTGTCGGGGACTAGATGAGTAGATCGTCGCGTGATACCGATAGGATCGTCTGAGCGCCAGTGAACCGGAAGCCACGCTCCAACCGGAATCATTGGATCGACTTAGGCATCCTTTCGGTCGGGTCGTAGACGCGTACCGTAAGCGTCGGTTCGGGAGGACTTCCCTCGTCGGGGAACCCTCCGTCGGTGTAGACTAGATCTTTGGCGGAGACTAGTCGAGTAGTTCCGCGACGTAGCATCAGTTTTGGGTCGTCGAGGCGCCAGTTAACCGGAAGTTACCCTCCAGCCGGCATCACTGGACCGACCTCGTCATCCAACTGGTCGATCCCTCGAGAGCAGGATGCTGATCCCCATTCTGCATAAATCTGGGGAGGGTGCTGTGAGCACCAATAGCCTTTCACCCCGAAGTAATACCTAGCGGTGGTGCCGGGGAGGTAGGGTTGGAGATCCAAGGTGTTTTAGTGGGTAGTTCCAATCAACAGTTGGGTAGTCCTGTGGAGAGTCCCACACTCCGTGCGTAAATGCATTTCACCTTGTAAAAAAAAAAAAAAAAATATGAGTTGTGATTGGAAGCTGGTTTCCCCGGCTTTTGAATGGCGATAACTTTCACTTGCCTCCAGTCAGGTGGAACAATATTTTGCTCAAGAAACTTGTTAAACAATTCCAACAAACGTCTTTTTGCGAGGTCGGGCAGATTCTTCACCAAGTTGAATTTAATTCTGTCCAACCCAGGAGCGTTATTGTTACAAGACATGAATGCTATGGAAAAATCCATCATTGAAAAGGGGCTATCAATGGAACCTTATTTGGAAAAGATTCCCTTATAATGCTATGCGTAGGAACAGAATCTGGACAAACTTTCCTCGCAAAATCAAATATCCATCGGTTCGAGTATTCCTCACTCTCATTTCCTACGTTACGATTCCTCATTCGTCTGGCCGTATTCCAAAGAGTGCTCATTGAGGTTTCTCTTGACAAACCTTCGACAAAATGTCTCCAATAGCTACATTTCTTGGCCCGAAGTATGCTCTTGTACTTGGTTTCTAAAGTCAAGAAATTTTCAAAATTTTGAGGAGTTCCTCCTCCTCGTTTTAAAAACGTCTTGAAAGCATTTTGTTTCGCGTGCTTAGCATCTGAACACTCTTTGTCCCACCAAGGGTTTGGAGGCCTTCTGTTAGACGATGGACCAAGAAATCGTTTGGTTTGGGCTTGTTCTGCGGCCTCCAGAATCGAACAAACGAGGAAGTCATATTCTTCAAGTGGGGGGAGCTCTTCCATTGAAGTTAAGACACTTGAAATATTACTTTGGTATTTAATCCAGTCAATATTTTTTGTCAAATCATATGGAATATTAACTGAATTAGCAATGCCTTTGTTACTGGTAATTGAGATGATGATTGGTAAATGATCGCTACCATGTAAATCAGGAAATACTTTCCAGGTGCAATCTAGTCGAATTGAAGTCGAACAAAGAGATAAATCTAATGCACTTGGACGTGCAGGAGGTCTTGGGATCCGTGTCATGCTACCCATATTTAGTACCGTCATGCTAAAATTGTCGCAAATATTATATATTAGAGATGATCTGCTATCATTGTAAACGGAACCCCACATCATTCCGTGCGAATTGAAATCTCCTAAAATCAAACGTGGAGCAGGAAACAGTTAGTTTTCACGACAATCAATTTTCACAGAAGTTCGGTTATTGGAAGATAATTTTCGATCGATTCGTAGTCTTCCGATAACCCCTGTAGCATGTACAATCTGTTGCATTATCGGGAATTGTGCCCTGGAAAATGATATGAGTGAGGTAACAGCAGTACATCCTAATTAAAATCCTTGTCATGATGCTTGTTTCAACGCAGCATTTTTTTTCTTCTCAAGATGATGCATCAGAAACACATGAGTTCAATTAATCTTCAACTACTCTTACGGGACCAATAGAGGAAAATTACCAGAGTCTGGCTTAGAGTTGTTCGTATGATATGCAACAGCATATCCCTAACTTCAATCATAGGTCTTTGCCCCCTCTTTTCGATAGGGATTTCGAAGGCAAATAAAAAAAATGACGACGAAGGCTCAGATTCTTATCAACTAAAAAAAGCCTATATACAAGCACTCAATTTTTTTCATCAACAAATTGCATTAACCTTACGTTTGTTCGAATAGCAATAATCGTGTGTTATAAGTTAGGAAGTATGATGAGATCATCCGCTGAATCATCCCAAATCCTGAATAGAAGAAATGCCTCGGCGTGCAAGCGAGTCCTGCCCAGCTTCCAGCCTAACGATGGGCAGCACTGGCATCGGCACGTACTGTTAATATGATGTGTTACTGAATCTACGACAGCAATAACGATTATAAACTTTCCACCCACTCGAAAGTGTAAAACAAAAAAAATCATGTGTCAGTATCTTGATCCAGCTCGCGAACTCTTTACGAGCTTCGACCGTACTTCCGTACTTGGGCGTTAAGTCCCAACAGTTTCAGCAGTTTGTTATGATTAGGTTCCCGCAGCCCGGCACCGACACCGGGGTTCAGAAAAAGTCGTTCGTAGCTGTTCTCATCCAAATCGCCCGGTTCGGTTCCAGTTGCGGTCGCCAGCAGAGCGGCCATCACTTTGCGGCGCTGTAGCTCCGACCGTAAATGGTCCTCTCGGTTGTTGGGGCTTTTTTGAAACTCCGATTCAACGACCCTTCCGGTGTCTTCAATGGTCGATTTTGTAGATCTGCTGAGAAAAAAAATGAAATCATGAATTAGAGTATCGTTTAATCAATTTTTTTTCAATATTTACTCACTCCGCATAATTTTCGTCCGAGGCCAATGAAGATGCATCTGCCACATCGACTTCAGGTAGGTTCATTACATCTTCCGGCCGAAATCGGAACGCTCTAATCCTCGGTTGGTAGTAAACGGAGCCGGCTGGTATCTCGAAGACACCCCTACGATGAATCAGGTGTTTAGAAGTTTAAACAAAACAAAAATACCGAAACGTTTTCTCACCCATTATTCCCTGCTGCTGTTTGGTCACTTTGCTCGATGTTGGGCCACAGTAAATCGGGCGATGAAACTGGCGGGGCCGGAATTGTTCGGACTGCAACTGCACGTCCAGGTGGACCGGACCGTTTGCCATGTCCTCCCCAGCAGGAGTGACCGTAGCTAAGGCAACCGCCTGGAGGGTATGGCGGAAGAATACCGATTGAGAGAGAGACAGAGACAGAGAAGAAAGTTGATTACTTTCGTTGTGACTGGTGCGTACTATTTTCGTGTGGTGCGGTTTGGGAATAACCGCAATTCCCAAATTAAATTTTATTGTAGATCTTCCCGCAGGTTTCACTTTGGTTGTCAAACATTTTGATGGCTCGATTACGGTTTTGATTTTTTTTGCACACGTGGTCAAAATCCACAAAAAATGTAATATGAAAACTTTTCTTTGCAGACACAGACAACAAGCGTGCAATTCACTGCTTTTTCTATGACTGTCAAAAATTATCTGTTCCTTCGAAGCCTACTGTGATTTGCGTTTGACACATAACCATTATCATTTTCTTTACTTTTTGTCTTCGACTCATATTGGAACAATTAATTTATCTTTAAACACTCATAAAATGATCGAGATTTACGCCCTTATTCTGAATAACGACGTATTGATTTTTCGATCGAATGTGGTTCGATCGAATCATAGCTACCTTTGATTTTGCTAGCGTTATGGGGAATACAAATGAAATACGAGCGAAAAAACGATACGACGTTATTCAGAATAAGGGCGTTAATGTACAATTTATCGGAGAAGTCGTTATCTGCCTTCGGTTTGTGTTGTGTGTGGAACAATCACCAACACAATTTAATAGGATTATCAGTAAAGTGTTGATCGAAGTACTCCAAACGAGTAAACAGCAGAATGGTATCGCTGATAGCAGAACTGAGTTAAATTTCATTTCCATTTCCAGTTTAACTACGCAATTATGGTTACTATATACAAATGGCAGAAAACTAACTAAATACAGTCGCACCTAAACCGATAAGTAACGATGAAAAGTTTTTCAAATATGTTTAAGCCGATTATGCTTTTGTTTTAATCTTCAAATTCTAATCGTAGAGAACAGAAAAAAATATTCAAACAAGCCTCCATTTTTAGCGAATGCCAAATCAAGATGGAATGGTCTATGATTTTTCATGTACCATTCAAATACGACCCTTCGGTTCACCGTCAGTTGCCGTATGATTATTAACAACAAAACAACAAGCGTCGAATCGCTACATGCGTCGTAACTATGACAATGTTTGTTTACGTAAAGGGTGTTTTTCAGGAGGTTTAGTTTTTAATAGGGACTACTCTATTGTCTGAAAGTTGTTTTGACAGTGTAAAGTGACGTCTCTACTCAGCAGTGCTGTCAACTGTTTTTTTTTCAAAAATCTGTGTTTGGCGGAAAAATCTATCTGTACAATATTTTTCTCGAAAAATCAAACATCGATTTAGTGCGGAAACTGATTTTGCGCTACCAAAAAAAAAAGGTCGCTCGACCTGGTTTACCCCCCTATGGAATCCAACACAAAAACTGAAAATCGGTATTTATCTGTATGAAAATTGAAATATCGGTATTTTGAGAGAGCATATCTGTATTCCTGTATCGATTCCAAAAATCGGTATAAATACCGAGAAATCGGTATAGTTGGCAGCGCTGCTACTCAGTATTGTTTGGCAAATCATCATAACTAGGTTAACTGCAGGAAAAAACACTTCCAAATCGCGGAAATTAGTTTTCAAAACCAATGTTCAATTGAAATTGTTTATAGAGCACTTCGCGAATTTTATAGTGCACAGAATTGTCCACCTGAGACAATCATACAGAACGTAATTTTAAAAAAAAAATCGGTCAACATTCACTCTTTTGGACAAGAATGATAAGTGCACTTTTTGGTGCGGTCTATGGGCTGTTGGAATCATCGGTCCTTATTTCTTTTGAAAATTGTTGGTAAATTTTTTGTTCCAAAATCTTCCAGATATGGATGAGGACGAAATGTGATTTCAACATGGTACCACTTGTCATACTGGGGCCGAAACAATCGACTTATTGAAAGAACATTTAAATGACAACATTATTTCGAGAAATAAACCGGTGAAGTGACATTCCCGTTCGTGTAATTTGACGCCACACGATTATTTTTTTTTTGTGGCAATACGTGAAGTCATCGGTTTATGTGGATTTATGCTTTGGAAACCAATATTCAACGGTGTATTTGCTAAAATACGCCTTCAAATGCTTGAAAAAGTGTTTGAAAATTGGACATCCTGAATGACGTTTGTGAAAAATAGCCATTTGCCCGAAATCATATTCAAATGTTAAGTACCAAGAAATTATTTACCAAATAAAAAAAAATTGGCCATTTCATAATTTGGCATGTGTTTTATTTAAATTTTAAATCAGCAAGCTCTTAAAAAAACACTTTTTATAAAAAAAATAAAGGGGGAACAACAAGTGCCACCTGGATGGTACGGTGTTAAGATTTCTCTAGAAAATATTTCAAAGAATTTTCACATGAAAATTTCACAAATTCCCTGCATGGTAGGAAAATTCTGAATTCCCTGCTTACTAGATCTGACTTCTTCCTTTGCTCGTGAACGTGCTTTCAGAACGATTTTGGATTAGACTGTAGGTTTCTCTGCACACTGCGTAAATAGTAGGCAACGTCTATTTGAAAATTTTGTTGATTTCCAGGTAGTTTTGAATTGCAATCCTTTTCAAGCTTTTCAACCGCCGTAGTTCTGAGGTTTGCCACGGTACTTGCTCGGGAGGCTTGCTAATTGGTGAATAGCATAGATCAGAACGTTGGAAAATGTTTGAGCTGCAAGACTAACATCGCCATAGTCAAGAATTTTGCTCCAGTCAATGCTTGTAAGAATACCAGAAAGTATTATTATCAGACCAGGCGCGTATACAAGGAGGTTTTTAGGGGTTCAAACCCCTCCCGAAACTTATAATTATGTTTTGAAAACTTTTCTCTATAACTATTTTAACTCGATTTGTTGTCCCAAAAAGTCATTTTTCATACTTTGTGTTCCCAAAATTGATTCAGACTGTCTTTTGAAAAGAGCTAAACATTTTTAACAACAAATATTTCTTGTCCGAACTGAATTTTTTATCAAGTGTCTTTTTATTAAAAACTAAACTAAACTGAAAGTCACAATCATCCAGTATTCCAATGAATCCTGGATTTGTGAGATAATTTTACCGAATACCCTATTGCTAGTTGGCAGATATTTGCAGAAAGTATCAGTGCTGAATAAGAAAAAAGTTTTTGTTAGAAAAACTTTTTTCCTTTCAACGTCCATCTTGCATTGTATGGAAGATCGGTAGGGAGCATAATTATCGATGTTTGGACAAAACTTCATTCAAATAAAGAATGACGTTTTGCCTTTCTCTATAGAAAGGTATTAGAATTGCTGGAAAAACCGACTTTCGAACGGAGCCTCGGAGACCCATAGTGTTATATACCATTCGACTCAGTTCGACGAGATCGGAAAATGTCTGTGTGTATGTGTGTGTGTGCACTTTTAGAAGATATTTGAACGCGCTCAATTTTCTCAGAAATGGCTGAACCGATTTTAACAAACTTGGGCTCGTTTGAAAGCTACTGTCGGGCCATTGATCAAGTTCGAAGATCAAATGGTTGTGACTTTTGGTTCCAGATATATGATGGTATAAGTGACGTAACCGACAAAACACGTTGATTTTTACCGCTCTCATATATATAAGGGTGCCAAAATTTTGGGATCACCTCAATTTTCGTTAAGTTTTAGTGCTCAAAAGTTTAAGCACCTCGAAAAAAGCCTTCATGCAAAATTTAACCTAAATCGGACATGCTTAAGTGGTGCTGCCCGGTGGTAAAGGTTTGACAATTTTCGATCTTGAAAAAGCACCATAGGGGGGAGTACATGAAATTTCCAAAATCGAATTTTTTTTTTAATGCCAAAACTCTTAAAACTGCATAAAACATCGAAATTTAGTGTCATCTCAAAAAAAAATTTTTTTTGAAAATATCAACTTTCTGGAACTTTTTTTTCGAGATGACACTAAATCTCGACGTTTCATGCAATTTTCAGCCTTTTAGCATCAAAATTTTTTTTTTCGATTTCGAAAATTTCATGTACTCCCCCCTATGGTGATTTTTCAAGATATATGAAAATACCACTAAGTGGACTAAGAAGGCTTTTTGCCTTTCTCTATAGAAAGGTATTTTAGATTAGCATCACTGTTCTCATACAAATAGGCAACGCAAATGTCAAGCACTAGTTTGGAAAAATGATGCTGACTGTGTGACATAAACATTTAAGCATGCTTTTGTGAACTACTCGAATCAATCTGAATCTATTGGTGTCAAAATTAGTACTTAAATTTATTTAATAAAAGTATGAAACATATTTTCATGAGACTGTTATGAAAGTAGAGAAAGGCATTATCACACCACTAGGTGGATTAAGAAGGGTTTTTTTTTCGTAATTTGACTTACAATTTTCCAGGTCGATTTTTTCAGTGTTAAATTCGATTACCAGTACTTTCATTCATAAATAAGACTTATTTTGTGAACGTCCAAAGCACAACAATTTTTGTAGAATTTGTAATTTTTCTACTCAATTATTTTCAAAAAATTGGTAAAAATGTCTAGTCCTTTCCAAAGGATAATCTAGATCAATTTTGGAAAATTAAGGTAAACAAAGTGGCTTTTTGTGATAAAGTCTATATGCTGCTAACTCCGAATACGATTATGCGCGATATTCGTCTATTCGAATACTACACTGGAAAAAAATCGGTTTTCAAAATTTAAAGCCAATTTACAAAAAAAAACAATCCTTTCGAGTTTAACGAAACTATGTCCCAAAGTAGGTTATGTTTCTTTCCTTTTGCAGTATTTTTATGGAAAAATTTGACAGCTTTTGTGAAAATCACTAGTATACTTTTATGTAGCTTTTGTCAGTTTTCAACTATTAACATTTTAGGACAAAGTCTACATGTCCAGAAAGTTTCATTCAAATCTGAGGAAATTCTGCCAACTGCGAATGTGATTGTCAATTTCATTTTTAAAGTCAATTCCATTTTCAAGTAATTATGTACACATTTCCATGCGTATGGAAAATAATCACCTTGTTCTGAAACCTCCTCCGAAAATAAAAAAAATATTACGGATACGCGCCTGATACGGACCTATCTTCAACGCTGACATCTTTATTCTTGAAACGTCGAAACCGTTCCCGACATGATTTATCAGTTGAGGCATTATCATCATAAACATCCACAAATAAAACAGAAAACTAAAACTTCCCACGAATGCTGCTTAGTTACACAAAATTGTTCATAATTAATACAGTGAAAAACAAGGTGCTGGCATTATAAATGCCTCTCCTTCACTATACCGAGCCGATGTTTTTACGAGCCAATCACAGCGTACCATCATGATGTCATCCGTTTGATTTCTCTCGCACGGTCGACGGTTTCGGTCGTTGTTTACTTTTCGAATTACACATTTAGTAGCAATTCTGCTTCGATCGGTATAGGGAGGATTTACGTCATGCAAAAAAAATATCGCTTCCCTTTGCATCGTATAAACCAGTGGTCGAATGCCCATTTGAAATATATTATTCGTTCTACTGTCCACCAAGTAGACCTCGAGATTTAAATATAAAATAGATAGGAATGATACAAAAAAAAATTTGCTTCCCAATCCCAACGGGGTACAAATTAATTGTTAATTCAAGACCCTTCTGTCAAACGTTGGGTAAGCAAAACAACAACAAAGCCTCACATATGATTGCTCAACCGGAGGCATTAAGTGAGATCGACTGGTAGAGGAATGAAGTGTTTGAGTGCGAAATTGGATCACAGAGGGAATCGACTAAAATGTGAACTCAACCGACCGTGCACAGTCAGATCAAATACCAAGTTCTTTTCTAGCCGGAAGTCTTCTGCGTTGTGTATCATAACATCCACAGTAGTTCAGATGGCAGAACGATCTTCTTGGATTGGAGAAGGTTGCGGACGGATTTGAAACTGTATCTGAAAGCTTATGACGCCAGTTTTTGGATTCCATCATTTTCATAATTTCAGACCGTCTTTTTGTTAAGTAATGGAGAATTATTTGAGGCCAAACAGTTTATTAGCGTCGACTTTTTCCAGGGGAAATTAATACAAAAATGAAGTTTTGGTGATAAAGAGGTACATGACTGTGTTTTTTTACATTTGTTAGTATTTGGTTCTATAATTGTTAGAAAAACTTTGAATCTGAACTCCTAACAGAGACCTTAACCTAGATTCTGGACCTGGATTCTGCGCCAACTTCTGACAGAGTTTCCGAAACTAAACTTTGATCCTATTTTGCACTTGAACTGTGAACCTGGATTGGGTTTTGAATCTGAGTACCCTAGGATCTCTCACTTTAAAGCCTGAATCTAAATTATTGACAGAGATTCTAAACCTAGACCTAGATTCTGAACCAGAAACCTGGAGTTGTATATCCGATAAGTTTCTGGATCTGAATACTGAATCTGGACATGGTATTTAAACCAGAATTCTGACAGAGATTCTGAGCCTGTGGCAGAAATCTGCACTTGGATACTGAGCTTGGATTCTAAACCTGAACCTGATTCCTTGGCTTGAACTCTCGATGAAGATTTTGGGTCTAAATCTGGAGCTGGATTCTGGATTCCAAACATGATTCTTACTCGAAAAATTTGACAGAGATACTGCAGCAAAATTTGGATTCTGAATCTGAATCTGGATTCTGTACATGGATTCTAAGCCAAGATCTGAATTCCAAACCAGGATTCCGTACTATAATTGAAACTCAGAACCTGGTTCTGAATTGAGTAACTTGACCTAACCTCTGAACATGAATTTGTGATCCGAGTGCTGAATCTGAATTCTGAACTTAAAATTGGGACTTCAACTCTGATTCTGGACCAAAACTCTTGACAGAGATTTTTACCTGAACCTGAATTCTGCCACTTGGTTCTGGAATTTAATTTTTAACCTAGACTTGGACTTTGGTTCTGGGCCAGAATTCTGACCCCGGATCAGCTCCCGACAGAGTGTTTGAACCTGAAACTAGATCCTGAACCTCGACTCTTCACCTGAATTCTGAACCTAGTTTTAGAGCATGGACCTGGCTTCTTGAGCGAGAATCCGGATCCGAATTCTAGGTCTGCGTTTCGGACCTGGGTTGTAGACCTGAACTTCTGACAGGAATACATAAGTTTTCGTGTGTTTTGGAGACAAGTTCTGATCCTAGGCCTAGATTGTGGGTCTGAATTCCTGACAGAAATTTTAGATCTGAATCTATCTAAATTCTGAACCGGGAAGCAGGATTCGAACATGAATCTGAATTCTGGATCTGACCTTAAAATTCTGAACAAGATTTTGGACTCGAATTCTGAAAACCATTCTGACCATTAGGATTCTGAACCTGGACCTGAATTTCATTTCTGTATTTTGTATGAATTCAATTTGGACTATAGACATGATATGAATTTCTAATGGAACATTTAAACTATTTACAGTCATTCTTATTTGACCAATTTTTGGCCGTAACACCACTTAAGTATTCATCTTCTCACTTTCATTTTCTGACTCACAAATCTCACAAGATTTCAATGATTTACTGATCACATCATTCTTACAACTAATAGATTGGCTTGGTCCTGGATTGTATTTGACAAGTTTTCCTCATTTACTCAGGGCCTCAGGATCTCAGGAAATTTTTTTTAACTGGCGAAGCCCCCAATTTGCGATCTGTTGTCAATTTTATGTTTACTACCCACTAAAAATGATCTAATGCCCACTAGTGGGCTGTAGGGACCTGCCAGATGGTCCCATATAATAGTTGTTCAGGTAGCTGTTAATAATCTAGACGAAGGGATGGATTTTTTCTCTATACCACTCTCAAACATGAATGTATACTGAATTTCGTTAATTCGGTGTGCGAGTAGTTCGCATTTTTCCAATGCGAGAGCAAAATTTGAAAATGTTCCTTTTGTTTTTGCTCAGTTGTCGTTTACACGCCTGATGTACAATCTTTAAGCTTCCGAGTTCTGAAAGTCCTCAAACACGAAAGTAAACTGAATTTCGTTAACTCGGACTCGTGCGAGTAGTTCGGTTTTTCACGATACGTGAGCAACATTTTAACATGTTTTTTTGCTAAGATGTCGTTTCCATGCCTGATGTACAATCGTTAAGCTTCCGAGTTCTAAAAGTCCCCGGACATTGATACCACAAAGGAAAGCGATTTTCATCGATGCACGTGACAGATTGAGACTGAATGACTGATTAACTATAACTACTATTTGATTTTGATCGTTTCATGCTCGGAATCGGATCGGAACTTGACGATAGACAATATTTAGATAAAGTCTGTGATAAGTGGCGATATCTAACTACGCTAATTAGCGATAACGATCACAGTTAACCCTACATTGACTACGATCGATCTTTTACGGAAGCGAACTCTTCATACACTACGCATATCTCGCAATCGCCTGTTCCAAACAAATACCGAGCAGTGGCAGAGAGAAACACATTAGCTTTCCCCCTAATGTCGGATACGTACCAGAAAACAAACACAGAAGAAAAACGGCCGGGCGTCGAAGTCGGTTTCACCTCAAAGCCCACGGCGACCTGTTGCAAGTGATGTTTGCAGATGGAAAAACCGCAATCCCCCATTTAGGAGAGAGAGAAAGAGGCAGTCGCCTGGCCACCCAACCAGGCCAAACAGATGATAATTTCCCGCGCCTCTTATCACTGACTGTGAATCAACTGGGTCTTACAACCAACAGGCAAATGTACTTCCCGGAGCAGTCACAGTTAGATATGCGGAACAACACACGGCAATTGGGTTTTGTCAGGGTGAAACGGGGTTGGTGCGCAATGTCACGCCTGTATGATTGGAAGGTAATTGCAAAAATTGTCTTCACTTATGCTGTTTCGATTAGGGACTGACTGGAAGAAAATGAATGGTCATGAATTAGTACTTAAAGTGCTGGAGCGCAGAAGTTACGAGACCACGTGACCTATGCCATTTTCCGGTTCGGGACCTGTGCTACCGAAAGTGTACCCAAAAGATCGAATATCGCATGACGTCAACTGTCGTATCCTTTCAAGTAAGCATAAACAAAAGAAGCATTGTGACATTTTGTCATCCGCGCGAGAATGGAAAATAACCTCAAAATAACAAAAAAAGATTCCGCGAGAATACTCGGTCTCCCGGTTTTCCTTTCGTCCGACCGAGCTATGTGTGTGACAACGGTGGTATCACCAGATCCCGAAAGTGATAGACGCCTCCGGGCGGTCTTCTTCATAAATCTAATGCACAAGGAACTTTGTTTTTTCCCCTTCTTCTCTTTCTTCTGTTGACTCGCCACCACTACGACTTTGGGTTCGCTTTTCTACCCCGGTTTGCCACAATGACAACGTGCTAAACCCCGGAAAATCGACCCCGGTATGTACCAACGCGGACGACATTCCGGAACGCGCGTGGTTGCCTTTCCTATTCAGCCATATTTCCATTTAGAACCGAGACAGAACAGAACAGAGTAGCAGAGCAGCAAAGACGATGATGTGGTGAAAAACGAACAAATATTTTCTTTTTTTTTGTGTGTGTTTTCAGAGTGCATCACATCAGTTTTTGTTTCATCAGCCACAATCGGTGGAACATCGGTAGAAACAATCGTGGCCTTTTCGAGACTACACGCTTAGAAAAAATCGTGTGAATTTACCGCTTCTAAGACCGAGCATCAAAAAATTACCAATGACATTCAATTTTACGTGAAAGACGCGGTAAGTTTGACACAGATTTACGTCTTCGTTGTAAAATTCAGTCATTTAACGAATTACATTTTCATAAATAGAGCCAAATGTCCTAATTTTTTACTGTGTAGTTTCAAATGACGCTCGATGTGTGTATTGAGAATTACGAATAAAAGAAAAAAAATGAGCATCGCTAGGTGATGGGTTTGTAAACAGAGCCAGTAGAAAAATATCACCCGGTAAGAAATGTGTTTCGAAAAGTGATTTTTACAACACTTGTTTACTCACACAAATTTGCTTCGTATCCTAATACAATACCATGGATGGTGTTCAGAAGTGAGAAACAAACTGAGAAAGTGAAACAAAAGTTTATTGAAAAGCTTTGGTTTCACGATAGCGCCGGTGTCTCGGGATTTCAATGCCGGTTGAAGAAGGTACGGATCTTCAAGAAATCAAATGTCTTAGATGAACAGTTCCGGAAATTGGTTAAAAAATCATCAGACTTCACATAGTCCGATTTGGGTGAAACTCGGCACACATCTTCAGTGTCGTAAACCGTTGATTTTGAAGCATTGGAAAGACCAGAGCCGTAGTGATTTCAACTTTTCAACAAACACAATGAAGACGAACACACTTTATTTCATTTTTCTGAAAAGTTTTTTTTTCAAATTATGATAAAAAACGATATTTTATTCAAACTAAAAATTGATCCTTAATTGTATGAGGTTTAACTTGAGCATGATGAAAACGGGATGAAATTTAAGTCATTCTTTCACGAATTTTCGAACCTTTGATCGAACGCTTTTTATCCAGTTCCAAATAAGTGTTGCATCGCATATTTTGGACCCTTAGCCCAAATTTTTTTGAACTCTTGCATGTTCTCAGCTGCCTTATCAGTCTTCTTGAAGATTACCCAGTAACGTTCGATGGGTCGAAGCTGAGGGCAATTTGGTGGATTGATATTTATACCCTTTTCCGCAAGCCAATTGTGCGTGGTTTTGGCACAGTCAGCCGACGCTAAATCCGGCCAAAACAGTGGAGGTGTACTATGCTTCTTATATAAAGGCAGCAATCTCTTCTGGAGACTCTCAGATCGATAGATTTCTGCATTTATAGTTCCGGTAGCGTAAAAAATGGTTGACTTCAAACCACAGGAACATATTGCTTGCCATACCAATACTTTTCGACCGAATTTCTCCACTTGAATCGACCTGTCCGCATCGCTCACATTCTCCCCAACGACAACAGTAAAGTATTGTGGACCTGGAAGGGTTTTTGAGTCTTCTTTTACATAAGTCTCATCGTTTATCAAAACGCATGCATCTGGACACTGCAAAAGACGTGAATACAATTTCCGGACCCACTTTGTTTCGAGATTTTCTGCTTCTTGTAGTTGATTTCGCCTCTTGATAGATACGCTAGATCATTCCGACACTCGTTTCTGCTTTTTTGGCCAAATCACGTATTGGCATTTATTTTTTTTTTCTTTCTTAACCGAAATTCCACTTTCTGGTCCAGTTTCGGGTTGGAAGAACCGGGGTTTCGGCCTCTTCCTGGCAGCTCATCCAAAGAATAGTGTTCCCAAACTTATTAATGATGGTTTTAACACTGACATGATGAATTCCAAACCGCTTCGCCAATTTTCGCATAGTAATACCCTTCTTGCTTAGCCATGTGTCCAGAACGTTAATTTTCACTTCCTTTTCAATACGCGACATTTTGAAAACGCAAAATTTCAACCACACAAACAAGTAAACAAACGAAAGCTGACAGTCAGTGATATACTGTAAGTCTAAGTGTGCCGATCTGTGCCCCATGAAACAGCTACTTGTCAAAACTATTTATTTATTTATTCATTCGTCAAACAAATGTAGACTACTGAGCCCTCAGTGTGCCGCAACTGTGATTGATAAATGCACCAATGCCAATATTGATAAATGCACCAATGCATTGTGTTAAAGTGTGATTGGCACGTTGTTCTAAGCGTCCTCCCCTTGATGTGGATAGCTTATTTTCGATACATTCCTTACCCCTGCGTTCAATCTATTTCGAAATGATTCAAAATTCAAGAAAGTTTCAAAATCTGCTTTACGATCAACATTAAGATTACTCGGATGATTTCCATAATATATAGATTTTATTTACGATATTGAGGTTTTTTCAGAATAAAAAAAAAATGCGCTTTCATTTTCATCGTGAATGCAATGAAATAGATAAAAATAAATATTATATTACCAATGTAATGAATGTTTAGACTCACACCCTAATATTAGTATAAATGCCATATGCCGTGCACATCAGGGATGCCAGGTTAAATTTTCAGTTTGTGCAAACAAATTGTTGCAGTGACAGTGAACAAATTATCGCATTTTATCGTGCAGAAATGAAAGTTAAATGCTCTAAAGGTGTAAACTTCAAAAATGTTCATTTAACATTTGATAATAAGTACAATCCTTAAATCTCTGCGGCGTTATTCAGAAATCTGTAAATTTAGATATATATCTGCAAAGGTGGCATCACTAGTTTTCATATACTGGATTTATTTGTATGTGTGTACTGCGGGAAACGGACTGTGCCAATGCTTTTTTCGCAGGAGTCTAAACGAGTATAAAATGCGCAATAACCTTTTAGAACCAAAAAATTTTTTTTTGTGATTCATCCTCATTTTGGTACAAATTAGCTACGTTGCGCCAAAACTAGTGCAAGCGTTCTGAAAGTTAATCAGTCGTATTTCTTCTTTGTTTGTATTCTAAAATTTATTTGACGTTAATAAATGCAACGGTAGAACATCGAAATGGCGGACATGAAATTTTCCATAATGCAAATTACACTTAACTTAAATGGTAATCGTCCACAACACATCTGTCATAGAAATACTTTAAACCACACATTGACACGGAAGTAGTTATTTTATTTTTGGTGAGTTGTTCTTTTCTAAGTTGTTATACCATGTAAAAGGTTTTAACCATAGAAGGTGGTACATGACATTTACAGAAAAGGAAAACTTCGGAATTTAAAAAAAATTGTTTTCCTAAATCGAGATCCAAAATTTGAAAAAAAATTTTTGAAAAAACTCGACTCTAGAACTGGAGATTTCCGAAATCGAAAAAATGTAATAGAAATTGCATGAAACGTGGAGATCTAGTGTCATATAAAAAAATTGTTTTAAAATCGACTCTTTGGAATTTGAACAAATTTTGAGATTTCCGATTCTCTTTTTTGTTGCCAAATGTCTTTAGAAACTTCGAGATTTAGAGTCATCTCAATTATAAGACATTTGGCATAAAGCTTCGCATAGTTCTTTGGGAATATTTCAATGAATTAAAAAAAAACGATTTTTGAAATTCATCCGATGTTTACAACTGTTGAGTTATTTAGGGGTTTTTGTGCTTTGGGTACATAACCGATTTCACTATTCTTTGCGTTTCGTCTTCGACTCGCCAGTGCAGAACAGTTCAAGTTCGAAACGTAAAGAATAGTGAAATCGGTTATGTGCCCTGAAACACAAAAACGGCTTTCAGCAAAACCCCTAAATAACGAAAATCTGTGGTCGGTCAGTTCAGTCGCCTATTCGTTTCGCTCGGGACGTCAGAAAAGACATTGCGCTTCGGTGCAATATAAAAAAACTGTAACGTCTGCTTAGCTGTTCAAATTGAACTGTTCAAGTTTTTGCAGTAAGCAGTTCAATTAGAACTACTTTGCACTGACGAGTCGAAGACGAAATGTAAAGGGTAGCGAAACTGTTGTGTACTTTTTGTCGCCAGAACCTGAATTAAACAACAAAATTCGGAACATGACTGTCTCCGAATTCAGTTGCAAAATTTGAGGTACAAAATCTAGATCAAGAATCCCAATCACGAATTTAGTTCTAGAATCTTAGAACTGAACTCATTTTCTGAATCCAATCTAGTTACTGAATTCTGAACTTGAGCTCCGAAGCTGAATTATGGAACAGAGCTCAGTTCCAAAATTTATTTCCGAATGCAGGTTTTGAATTCTGAACCTGAGTTCTGGAAATGAGTTTTTCAAATAAAATTCTGAATTCAGGAGATAAATTCTGGTTAAAACGCTAGTTAAAATATTATGATTCGGAGTTCAGATCTAAAATTTTGTTGCAGAATCCAAAACTAGTATTCATATCTCGAGTTTTGCTCCTGATTGCTAAAGTATAATTTCTTATCAGAATTTTGAATACGAATTTCGAATATAAAAAAGGTACTAAAATCAGTTTTCAGCAATTCCATAACAAAAAAGATATATGACCTTTCAGATTCTCGTAATATTTGGTGCAATCGTTCTCCATCGTAATATATTAGACCTGTATTTTTTTATTTTTCCATTAGGGTGACTAACATGGGTTAGGTAAGATAAAAAATCGAGTTTTCTTAGGTTTTCTGTTTTTTACCTTTTTTTATATATATAAAAAATAGGTATAGAATTCGCTCAAACTTTCGAAAAATTTTCCGAGGCCCGGAGGGCCGAATGTCATATACCAATCGATTCAGCTCGACGAACTGAGCAAATGTCTTTTTTTTTTTTTTTTTTACAAGGTGAAATGCATTTACGCACGGAGTGTGGGACTCTCCACAGGACTACCCAACTGTTGATTGGAACTACCCACTAAAACACCTTGGATCTCCAACCCTACCTCCCCGGCACCACCGCTAGGTATTACTTCGGGGTGGAAGGCTATTGGTGCTCACAGCACCCTTCCCAGTTTTACGCAGAATGGGGATCAGCATCCTGCTCTCGAGGGATCGACCAGTTGGATGACGAGGTCGGTCCAGTGATGCCGGCTGGAGGGTAACTTCCGGTTCACTGGCGCCTCGACGACCCAAAACTGATGCTACGTCGCGGAACTACTCGACTAGTCTCCGCCGAAAGATCTAGTCTACACCGACGGAGGGTTCCCCGACGAGGGAAGTCCTCCCGAACCGACGCTTACGGTACGCGTCTACGACCCGACCGAAAGGATGCCTAAGTCGATCCAATGATTCCGGTTGGAGCGTGGCTTCCGGTTCACTGGCGCTCAGACGATCCTATCGGTATCACGCGACGATCTACTCATCTAGTCCCCGACAAAGGATCTAGACTACTCCGACGGAGATTTCCCCGGCGAAGGAGAATCTCCCGACACCGAGTCTCTTACGCCACACGGGACACCCGATGGAGTGCCGAGGTCGGTCCCGCGATTCCGGTTGGAGCATGGCTTCCGGTTCGCTGGCGCCTCGACGACTCGAATCGATGTTGTGGCGGCTACTCGACTAGCCCCCGCCGAAGGATCTAGCCTACACCGACGGAGAGTTCCCCGACGAAGGAGGCCCTCCCGAAACCGACGCTTTCGATTCCCGTCAACGCCCGACCGAGAGGATGCCTGGGTCGGTCCAGTGATTCCGGTTGGATGATAGCTTCCGGTTCACTGGCGCCCTGACGATCCTAGCGGTATTACACCACGATTTACTCGTCTAGTCCCCGACGAAGGATCTAGACTACTCCGACGGAGATTTCCCCGGCGAAGGAGAATCTCCCGACACCGAGTCTCTTACACCACACGGGACACCCGATGGAGTGCCGAGGTCGGTCCCGCGATTCCGGTTGGAGCATGGCTTCCGGTTCGCTGGCGCCTCGACGACTCGAATCGGTGTTGTGGCGGCTACTCGACTAGCCCCCGCCGAAGGATCTAGCCTACACCGACGGAGAGTTCCCCGACGAAGGAGGCCCTCCCGAAACCGACGCTTTCGATACCCGTCAACGCCCGACCGAGAGGATGCCTGGGTCGATCCAGTGATTCCGGTTGGAGCTTCCCGACGAAGAAGGTTCTCCCGGACCGACGTTTATTCGCTGATCCCTCTTGAGCCTACTACGGTACGCGTTGATCCGCACTCCATTTCCGCTGCAATATGCCCGCAATTTGGGATGCCGCGGTCGACACTGCGTTCCAGTTCTCTACGCAGTGGCACATTCTCTGGATCAGGTTTTCCGGTGTGGTGTCCCTGCCGCATGCCTCCAGTAGCTCACTCCTTTGAGCCGCGAAACGGGAACATGCGAACAAGACGTGTTCAGCCGTCTCGATCTCGTCTGGGCAGCCAGGACATACAGGGGATGTCGCGTGGCCGAACCTGTGGAGGTACCATCTGAAGCACCCGTGGCCTGTGAGGAATTGCGTCAGGCCGAAGTTCACTTCTCCGTGAGGTCTATCTAACCAGCTCGAGACCCTAGGTATGAGCCGATGTGTCCACCTGCCCTTGGTTGAGCTGTCCCACTCTTGTTGCCATCTGCGTAGAGAAGCGGCTTTGGAGGCCCTACGGGCGTTCCTGTCTCCTCGCATGCTGTAGCGCTCCGCGTCTTCCTTCACTATCAGACCGATAGGCATCATGCTTGCAACCACGCAGGCCGCATCCCTCGATACAGTGCGGTATGCACTGATTACGCGAAGACACATCAGTCTATGCGTACTCTCCAGCATCTGTGCGTTGCGTTCCACATTCAGTGCCGACGCACATACCGGGCTGCCGTACCTGAGGATCGAAACTGCCACTCCTGCCAGTAACCTTCGTTTACTGGAGCGCACAGGCGAGCTGTTGGCCATCAAACGGGAGAGCGCCGCGATCGCTGTTGATGCGCGCTTGCAGGCGTATTCAACGTGCTTGCTGAAACTGAGTTTGTCGTCTAGCATCACACCCAATTGCTTCAGTGATCTCTTGGAGGGGATCACGCAATCTCCAGCATGTACCAGCGCCTCCTGTTCCGATTTGCGGTTGTTTACCACCATCACCTCTGTTTTGTGGTGCGCGAGTTGCAGTTTCCTGCTACGCAGCCAGTCCTCCACCAAGCAAATTGAGTGTGATGCACTCAGTTCGACCTCTTCGATGGATTCGCCGTAGACTGTCAGCGTGACGTCGTCCGCGAACCCGACTATCTTGACACCCGGAGGGAGCCTCAACCTCAGTACTCCATCGTACATTATATTCCACAGGATCGGGCCCAAGATAGATCCCTGTGGTACTCCAGCCGTGATTGGAGTGCTACGTGTGCCTTCGTCGGTCTCGTAGAGCAATACTCGGTTCTGGAAGTAGCTTTCCAGAATCTTGTACAGCCCTTCCGGTACTCCTAGTCGAAGTAGGGAATCAGCAATGTCTGCCCAGCAAGCACTATTGAACGCGTTCTTGACGTCTAGCGTTACTACCGCACAGTAGCGGATCCCTCGTCGTTTGCGCTGTATAGCTACCTCCGCCGTGGTTACCACCGATGTTATGGCGTCCACCGTCGACCTGCCTGTGCGGAACCCGTACTGTTGACCGGACAGTCCTCCTGCCTCCTCTATGAAGGGGGCTAGCCTGTTGAGGATGATTTTCTCAAGGAGCTTACCCACAGTGTCTATCAGACAGATTGGTCTATACGCCGAAGGATCCCCTGAGGGTTTCCCAGGTTTCGGTAATAGTACCAACCTTAGTCTTTTCCAAATGTCTGGGAACATACGCTCGTCCAGACATCTCTGTATGACCTCCCTGAACATGTCCGGTTTTGTCATTATAGCCGCCTTTAGAGCCACGTTCGGGATACCGTCTGGCCCCGGGGCTTTCTTTGTATCGAGCGATCTTGCCGCAGTGAGCAACTCCTCGTTCGTCACCTTTACGACTTCATTCGCTGGTAGCGGAGCTGGCTGCCAGGGGGACGTGTCGTGGTGGGGAAAGAGAACCGTTATGATTTCCTTCAACCTCGCCGGACTACGTTCAGGGGGTGCTAGCGCCCCTCTCGTTTTGGCCATCACCATCCTGTAGGCATCGCCCCATGGGTTGGAGTTGGCTCCCTCGCATAGCTTGTCGAAACAGGCTCTTTTGCTTGCGCTGATGGCCTTGTTTAGTGCTAGCTTCGCCGCTTTGAACGCCGTGTTCCTCTCCATCCTCATCTCCGCTGATCGAGCTCTTTGCATCCTTCTTCTAGCCCTGAGGCAGGATGCGCGAAGGCGTGCAATTTGCTCGTTCCACCAGTAGACCGGTGGTCTATTGGTCCTCGGTTGAGCCTTTCTAGGCATGGTCGCGTCACACGCCCGTGACAAGATAGCGACCAACTCGTCCCCTCTCAGGTTCGCGTTGTGCTCCTCTAATTCGAGGGCAGCGCAAAACGTTTCGCGGTCGAAGTTAGCCACCTTCCACGCTAGAGTTTTGGGAGTATTTCTCCTCCTTGTGCTTCTCGCCAATTGGCCGATCGTGTAGCGAATGGCTAGATGGTCGCTATGGGTGTAGCCATCATCAACTCTCCAATTAAGATCTCCAGCTAGGCCGGGACTACAGAAAGTCAGGTCGATAAACGACTCGACTCCATTCCGCTGGAAGGTACTTTTCAGTCCATCATTCGCTAACACGACGTCCAACTTGGCGAGAGCCTCCAGTAACGTCTGTCCTCTCCTATTGGTGAAGCGGCTGCCCCAAGCCGTTGCCCAGGCGTTGAAGTCTCCGGCTATCACCACCGGCTTCCGACCCACCAGGTCTGCGGTCAACATGTCGACCATCCGAGTGAACTGGTCTATTGACCATCTCGGTGGTGCGTAGCAGCTACAATAGTAAACTCCGTTTACCTTAGCTATGGCTACTCCCTCCGCTTGTGTTTTCACCACCTCTTGCACTGGGTATCGACCAGTCGTCAAGATCGCCACCGTCTTGGCTTCGTCAGACACCCAGTTCCCGTTATCTACCGGTGTGTGATAGGGATCCGAAAGAATCGCGACATCAATGCCCCATTCCGTCACTGACTGGTGCAGCAATTGCTGGCCAGCTGCACAGTGATTTAGGTTCAGCTGTACTACTTGCATGCTGTTTTGATCCCTCCACTTGTTGAGCAAGTAGGTCCGCCCATGATGTGGTTTGTGGCCTTCTTCTTGCTCGCGCATAGCATGCAACGTGGCGTTGTGCCCTTGTGCCCCTCGCCGCCGCAACGCTTGCAGAGGTTGCTCCGGTCTGGGCCTTTGCAATTCCACGATTTGTGGCCAGGTTCGAAACACCTGAAGCACATGTCGACCACCGGCGGTTGGTTAGCGGTCACTGGGCATACCGACCATCCGACCTTTAGCCTGCCCACTTTGAGGACCTTATTGGCATCCGTGGCCGATAGCTTAAATGTAGCTATCTGGGTGCCCTGTGGTCCTTTCCTCATGCGTATGGATTCCCGTAAGACATCCACACCTCCTTGCTCCTTGATGGCCATGGCAAGTTCTTCTGCGGTGGCGATTTCGTCCAACCGTTTGCACTGGAGTGCAACCTCGTTACGTAGGGCTCTAACTTCGGCCGTATCGCCCAGGACTTGTTGGGCAAGCGCAACAAGCTCCGTTCCGCCTTGAGCTCCCTTTTTAAGCTCGAGCAGCATCTCTCCCGTCTTCGTACGACGGATGCTGCGAACCTCTTTGCCAAGCTCGGCTAGCTTTGCCTCGCTCCGCATGGCCTTGAGCACATCGGCGTACTTTTCTTTGTCGGCCTTAACCAACAAAGCCTCTCCTTTGTCCCTAGCCTTCCTCGCGGGAATGGGCCCGGCCTCTTTTGGGACCTTTTTCTTCTTCGCGACCTTCACCCATGGATTCTCGCCGGGTTCGCTTACATGGCTCGGATCCGGGGTTCGAGTGCCGAGGTTTGGGTTGAGCCCCTCGCCACGTTCCTTCGCCCCATCATTTCCGCCATGGTCTTTGCTCCTTTTGGCCTTGGGAGTCAGGCGTTTACTGCCTGGAGAATCCCTGGCGCGTTTCCGGCGCTGTTTATTCCGCTCAATCGTGAGCCGGAGCGCATAGTCGACCGCCTCCTGTTTTTTGTCGGTATCGAAGGTGAAGGGCTCTGTTTGAGAACACTTCTCCGACTTTCCGCCACCCTCTAGCCGCACTATCAACGCCTCTTGGTCCCTTTTAGCTACGTTCACGGCTTTACGTAGCTTCAGCAAGTTCGCCTTCAGCTCCTTGCTGATGTTGGATTTCTCCTGCGCGAATTCAATAATCGCGTCGAGTTGATCTATGACCGCTGTCATACTCGGCTTGATTATTTCCTTCCCTTGCTCCTGGGACTCAGGCTGGTTCGCTGGTTTGACATGGACATTGCTGTCACTCGTCTCCTCAGCTACTGCCTCGCTCTCCTCTCTCGCACCCGTTCTGGATGGAGATCTCCTCAAACCCCCTCTTGCGAAAGGGTTTACCTCCTTACTCGACGCCGATGTTGTTGATGTAGAACTCATGTTTTATATGGGTCCCCCTTATGGCAACCGTCAAACCCAGCCGAAAGTAGTCGCTATCATGATCCCATGGTTACCTATGCGGTGCAGTGAGGCCATGCGAGGGTTGGCTTTACGCTCAGAGCCGGATCAGCGCAAATCAGGAAAAGGGCATCTGAACCTACTTCCACCCAGTCATCCCAACCGGGTGGCTGAAAGTGAGACGGCGTGCCATAAGGCCTGCCACGGTTTTATGGGACGGAAGGCAGCTACGGCATTAGCCTACTCGCCATTTCAAGCCGGTTCCACCCTGCTTTACTGAAGGAGTAGAATACCGCAGCTGTCAGCCCTAGTTTCTCTATATATTCCGATCTACCGTATCGTATCCATGGATGGTATGGTAGCCAGTATGCCATAGTTAGGACCTCACTGGCGTTAGTCCTAACGTGCCGAGTCGGCACTCCCGTTGGGCTTGTGCACTTTGAGCGGCACACGATCGCTTTAGTAGGACTTGCTTGCGGATACATGCAGCTTTTTGTAGAGGATTAGCAGAGCCCACTGCCAAACCCCACCGCATCCTAGACAAGCCCTACAACTCGCAGTTGCCGGAGGAGGGGTCGTCAAGCCCTTAGACATAGTCCCTGCTGCCCCATGAGCAAATGTCTGTGTGTGTGTATGTGTGTGTGTCTGTATGTGTGTTGTCAACTAAGAGGTCGAGATCTCAGAGATGGCTGGACCGATTTTGATCAAACTAGTCGCAAATGAAAGGTCTCCCCGTCACCCAGAACGCTATTGAATGGTTTTGAGATCGGATGTTTACTTTTTGAGTTATACGAAGTTTTATGTCAAAATTTTCATTTTTTTTTTGACAGTATCTGTTACATTTGACCTTGAAAACAGAATATGTTTACAGACTTAGATTTCGCTCGGTAATACCTATCCAACAAGCCATAGATTGTTAAAATCCGTCCATTTTTAACGGAGATATCGATATTTTTGTGTAAGCCTTATTCCAGTAGAAGGAATTTTGAGCGCTGTATGAAAAAGCAATGCTTGGGAGCAACATGAAACACGATTTTTTATACTGTTACATATAATTGTTTCTAAGTACCAAAAAGACTGTGTACAGCATCCTTTTGTATGACAATTTGCCTCGGACCGATTTTAGCACGGTTCATTTTTGGCAACATAATCTTTCGAATATGGCATATGTAAACCAGATGATACCAGCATTATCGAGTTGGAAGTAATTCCATAATTATATTGATTTAAACTACTTACAGCAATAAATGCTGGAAGAACATGACTTCCATATACCATACGACTCAGTTCGTCGAGATCAGCAAATGCGTGTGTGACAAATAATTTCACTCAATTTTCTCGAAGATGGTTAAACCGTTTTCTACAATCTCAGATATGAAAAGTCGTATACTCCCAAACAAGGTTCCTGAATTACGTTTGGATCCGACTTCTGATTGCGGAACCACAGGATGATATGTGAAACGAAATTAAAATAATGCAATTAATTTTTCTCGTAGATGGCTGAACCGATCTAAGATTCAAATGAAATCGAAGAATCATCTATGATTCAAATGAGAGGTCTTAAAATCCTATAAAACCTCTTACTTTTTAGTCAGATCCGACTTCTGGTTTAGAAAATGCAGGGTGATTAGTATAAAAATGTTCATTTCACATAAATTAATCAGGTTTATCGGGTTTGCAGATTTGAATAGTCGATTACCAAATAAATTTATTTCAGTTTGAGCGGTATTCGTTTTTGGATTCGGAATGTACCCCCAAATTTTAATTCGCACTACAATTTCTCAAAGATGTCTACACACTCCTCAGGTGAATTTAACTGATTTCGGCTACACCGATTTTAGAATTCCGGTTCCAGTATCGAATCGATTCTCAAAGCTCAATCATTTTCTCAAAAAAGACCTTCAAACACAGATATTACAGGACTTAAGGTCCCATACAAAATTGGTGAATTTTATCCGATTCTGGAATTACAGATGATGAGTTTATAAATTCCATGTAAATTGTTTGGCGTAATAATTTATGGCTATTCGAATCATTTCGAGTTATGCTAGTTCCTGAATACCGGTTCTGGAAGTACCATAAATAATGACGAAAAACTCTAAAGTGGAACTTACTTCGACATCTCATGGAATGTTCAATCGATTGTCACACGCTAAGATTGAAATTCGACATGTTTTGCAGTTTCGGCATTACAGGGTAATGAGTGATTAAAATCTCAATTTGCCGTTTTAAACGACGATAATTAAAATAATGTCATGAGAACTAAAACACCTAAGAATATCCATGCAAAAACACATGCGTATTGATAAAAAAAGGTATCATCTCACTGCTAGGTGGATTAATCACGTTTTTTATTATAAATATAAAAAAATAGCTATAGAATTCGCTCAAACTAGGATGTTTTTATTAGAAAAGTTGACTAAATTCGTAAAAACAGCTCATACTTTTTTTTGTAGGATTTGTCATTTTTCGACTACAGCCATTTTAACAAAAATGAAAAAAAAACAGTTTGGCCCTTTTCAAATGGCAGTCTGGTTCATTTGTAGAAAAACAAAATATGCAAAGTGTTTTTTTGTGACAGAGTTTTCATGTACAGCTAGTTTCATTAAAATCCGAGAGGATACTGCCAACTCTGAATACGATTTAGCGCGAAATTCGTCAGTAGTGTAATAACCTAAACGCCTCATTTGGATATTTGTAACCCGTTGGGGCAAACGATGAGGAGATTTTATGCCTGCTGGTGATAGAATTGAAAGTGTTATAATAACGGAGCTCCAGTGGGATTTTCCTTGCTCCAAAATAAGTCCAAAATGATTTCTTGAGAAGATAAAATGATTGCTTTCGTGATTTGTTAATCACATAATAATGGTAACGGATCTTTTCCCTGCTGTTGCAATTTTTACTCGTGGTGAAATAACTAACTAAGGTCAACGACTTCATCTTTTTTTAGCTTGGTATGTACTTCCCGAATAGTCTGCCCTTGTTTTCAACTCCGAACACTATTTCTTGCGAGAAACATGGGCTAACCTGTTGATACCATTTCTTAATTACCTTTAACATAATCTAAGCAGAAACAAACTGCAAAGGCCACCATCAAAGCGGATTTGGCTCGATAGCGAATAGTGCCAACAGTCATTTTCCGTTTTTTCGCTCCCTGTCAGCCAGATTCACTTCACCAATTTATAAGCGAATTCAAACAAATTTTACAATCACTTGCACACGGTCTAGTTCAGCTGTTCGGTCATTTTTCATTCAATTAGATTAGCAACGTCAATTTTCAAAACACAGGAAAAAAGCTTGTTTTTGTGCACTACCGGTCAGCAGCACTAAACCAACTAAATAAACCTAAATTGAATCCTGTATTGAATTACTGCCCTTTCAGTTATCGTTCACTTGATTCATCAGTTCTGCTACGGAGAGTTTTATCACCAATATGATGCAACAAATGGTCGATCCTACGTTCGACGTTGGAATTGCAACCTGTCACCGGTTTTTCTGTGAACTGCTCAACACTACAACTGTCAGTGTCCAACCGATGCGCACTGGCAGAGCTTTTTATAGACACGTACCTCCGTGGCGGCATGGCATGGCATGCTATGCTTGCAACGCTTCGGGAATCGGGAACGAAGCGCGCCGGTGGTTTCGGTTTCAAACCTAAAACGGGGGCCTAACCTACACACATGTGCCTGGCTTTTGTCTGCCTCCGCCAGCGTCGGTTTCTTGGATACAGGAACCGGTGGCTGCTGGTCGTGACACGCGGTTGCTGTTTGTGTTGATGCATCTGAAGATAAATTTTAACAAATTAGTATTTATCGTTGCTTATCACATTGTTAAGACTGATTTAGCATGGTTTGGCAATTATGAAACATTCATCATTTTCACCGCCTATTTCTTCACCATGGAAATATTTCACTCAACCTTGTCTACCATTTGAATCGTTGCGTTGAAATATTTCTTTGGGCTAGCTGCAGCAACTGGCCAAACACAGTTGGCTGGTGATTTTCGATGTTTGTTTTTCTTCTTCCCTACCTCGTGTGAGGTAATTTCCCAACAGGATTTCGCGGCGGCAGCCGGCAGCCCCAGCTTGCTTTGTGATACGCGCTGCTCATACCATTCAACGTCAAGTCAATATCGGGGTTATCGATGTGAGGCTTCGGGCATTTTAGATATTTTTTTCATGTAGTTCGATGACGTGATAAAGAAAAACGTCACGGTTTTCTTCTGTTATCTCACATTCGCAGTCGCCCAGTTGCAGTAAGTTTTACAGAGTTTTCTGAGTAACTCACCATTAGTTCGATGAAATGTTCCAAATGTCGACGTCAAAACGTTATCTCGGGGAAAATCCATACAACCTAAATGCCAAAAAGTGCTGGCTCATGGTTGATTGAGTGGAACAGTAACAAACTCACCAAATTTCCCAATATACTGTTTTTTTTTCAAAATTGATTCAAGTATCTCTTAGGTTATATAACTGAAAGAAAAATGTGCGTTTTTTAGGCGGATTATCGAAGTTTTGCGATATTTATAGGCAGATTTCCACAGTTATGCTTTAGTTCATTTATGAGGGTTTCTGAAGTTTTGCTTTTTTATGCGGATTGTTGTTTTTTATACGAATTTTAGAAATTTTTTATGCGGATTTCCACAGCTTTGCGTTTTTTTATACGGATTTCCAAAGTTATGCGTTTTTCAGGCGGATTTTCGGAGTTTTGCATTTTTTTAAGCGAATTTCCAAAATTATTCGGTTTGTTATGCAGCCTACCAAAATTTTGCGTTGTTTTTTATACCAATTTTATAAGTTTTGCGGTTTTAAGCGCACATTTCCAAAGTTATACTGTTTTTCTACACAAACTTCCAAAGAATCTCCGAAGTTTGTTTTTACACGGATTTCCGGAAATATGCGTTTTTTTGCAGGTCCCAAAACTTTACGTTGTTTTTTGTGTGAATCTCCGAAGTTTTGCGATTTTTCAACCGGATTTCCAAAGTTTTGAGGTTTTTTTGTTTATGCGGATTTCCAAAGTTTTTCGTTTCATAAGCGGATTTCCAAAGTTATTCGTTTTTTTATGGGTATTTCCGAAGTATTGTGTTGTTTTTAATGCGGATCTCCAAAGTTTCGCGTTTTCTATGCGGATTTCCAAAGTTTTGCGGTTTTTTTATGGAGATTTTCGGAGTTTTGCGTTGTTTTAATGCGGATTTCCGATGTTTTGAGTTTTCTGGAGCGGATTTCTAAAGTATTGCATTTTTTATTGCGGGTTTTCGAAGTTATGCGTTTTTTTTATTAACATTTCCGAAGTTTTCCGTTTTTTAAGCGTAGTTCCAAAATTATTCGGTTTGTTATGCAGCCTTCCAAAATTTTGCACAGTTTCTTATGCGAATTTTTTATGAGGTTTTTTTTATGCAGATTTCCATTCTTTCATGCGGATTTACAAATTTATGCGGATTTTCGAAGTTTTGTGCTATTTATGCAGAGCTCCGAATTTTTACGGTATTTTAATGCCGATTTCCAAAGTTATGCGTTTTTGTGCGGAATTCTGAAGTTTTGCGTTTTTCACGGATTTTCGAAATCAAGTTCGGTTATTCGGTTTATTGTACAGACTTTCGAAATTTAGCGATGTTTTTTACGAGGGTTTTCGAAATTTTGCAGGTTTTTATGCGGATTCTCAAAGTTTTGCGGTTTTTTATACAAACTTCCAAAGATCAGTTTTTCATGCGGATTTCCGCAATTTTGCGGCTTTTTATGCAGATTTTCAAAAGTTTTGCAAATTCCTGAAGTCTTACGGTTTTCTTATGCGGATTTCTGAAGTTTTGCGCTTTTTTGTACAGATTTCCAAAGTTATGCTGTATTTTTTTGCGAATTTCCGATGTTGTGCAGTTTTTAATTCGGATTCCGGAAGTAATGCGGTTTTCTATGAATTCCAAGATTCAAAGTTATTCGGTTTTTTTATGCAGATTTCCGAAGTTTTGCAGCTTTTTTTGCGGATTTCCGGAGTTTGGCCTTGTTTCTTATGCGTATTCCCAAAGTTATGTGTTTTTCTATGTAGATTTCCTGAGTTTTGAGTATTTTTATGCAGATTATCAGTAGTTGTGCGTTTTTAACCGGATTTCCAAAATTTTTCAGTTTTTTAGGCGGATTTCCAAATTATGCGGATTTTCGAAGTTTTGCGTTTTTTTTTTCATACGGATTTCCAAAGTTTTGTGGTTTTTTATGCGGATTTCCGAAGTTTTGCAGTTTTTTTTATGCAGATTTCCAGAAGTTTTGCGTTATTTTTAGGCGGATTTCCACAGTTATGCGGTTCTTTTATAAGGGTTTCCGAAGATATGATTTGTTTTTTTATGAGGATTTCCGAAGCTATGCAGGTTTTTTTTTATGTGGATTTCCAAACTTTCGCGTTTTTATATGCAGATTTCGGAAGTTATGCGAGTTTGTTGCGAATTTAAGAAGTTGTGCAGTTTTTAATTCGAATTTCCGAAGTCTTTAGTCGTTTTAATGAAGAATTTCCGAAGTTTTGCTGTTTTCGGCGGATTTCCGGAGTTTTGCGTTGTTTCTTATGTGTATTCCCAAAGTTATGTGTTTTTATATGTGGATTTGCGAAGTTTTTCGATTTTTAAAGCGGATTTCCGAAGTTTTCCGGTTTTTTAATGCGGATTTCCAAAGTTATGCAGTTTTTTATGCACATTACCGAAGTTGTACAACTTTTTTATGCAGATTTCCGAATTTTTGCGGAATTTTTATTTTGCGTTTTTACGCGGATTTCACAAGCTTTGCGGTTTTTAAAGCGGATTTCCGAAGTTTTGCATTTTTTAAGCGGATTTTCGAAGTTTGGCGTTTTCGGATTTACAAATTATTGCGGTTTTTTTATGTGGATTTCCTATGTTTTGCGTTTTTTTATGATTTCCGAAGTTTTGCGATTTTTAAAGCGGATTTCCAAAGTTATGCAGTTTTTTATGCACATAACCGAAGTTATACAACTTTTTTAATGCAGATTTCTGATTTTATGCGTTTTTATGCGGATTTCCGAAGTTTTGCAGTTTTTGTTGCTGATTTCCAAATTATGCGGTGTTTTGTGTAAATTTCCCAAGTTTAGCAATTTTTTTCATGCGGATTTCCAAAGTCATGCGATTTTTACGCGGATTTCACAAGTTTTGCCGTTTTTTTATGCACATTGCCGAAGTTATACAACTTTTTAATGCAGATTTCCGGTTTTATGTTTTTTTTATGCGGATTTCCGAAGTTTTGCGGCATGTGTTCCCCGCATTCAAAAAGACCTCAGTGTAGTCAAAAAATGACAAATCCAAAAAGTCCAATTCATGCCATTTTGATTTTGATGAAATTTAGACCCGGGATAAGTAATTAGGTTCTCCAACAACCGTTTTAACATTGCAAGATGGGCACTACTAAGGGAAAACAAATTTGTCTAACAAAAAATTTTCTTGATGTTTATTTTTTTGTAAATCGACTTTACATTTTTTGAATCGATTTTTTTCAGTGTAGTACACGATTCGATTTTTTTCCAGTATTCTTTATTCTAAAACTACGGATTCAGTGAAAATCACTAGTACAACAAGTTTTTGTAGGATTTGTCATTTTTTATCTATAACTATCTGAAAAAAAAACAATTTCAATCCACCTAGTGATGCGATGATACCTTTTCTCATATCACTCATATTTTGCAGATTAGAATTTTAAATAAAAACAATAAATTTTCCATATTTAAGCAAATTTTAAGCAAATTTTTAAACAAATTTTTGATGAACATCTTCGATTTTATTATCGTCTCGGCTGTTTGCCATTTGAAAATCACTTCGACTCGTAGTCCCACAACCAGAAGTCGGATCTGAACAAAATCGAATAGCAATGTATGGAACCGTAAGCTATTTGGTGTGAGCTTGAGTTTACGAAAATCAATTAAACTATCTCTGGAAAAATGAAGTGAGTGTCGCTATCCCGGTATTCGGTACTTCCTGAACTGAGAACTATGAACCGGTATAAAAAAAACATACATAAATAAATAAGTTAGATAAGTTAGATAAGCTACTGAAATAACCTACAAATTAGGACTTTTTTGGGCCAAATTTAGATGAAGTTTTTTATTTTTTTTGTATGGTAACTCTGAATGGCGTTTTGCCATTTTGAAATCACTTCATACTTTTATTAATTTTAGTTGGTTTGACGTAAAGTCGCCATAACTTTATCCTGCTGCAACGAATGCCACAAAGATGGTAAAGTGTCATTAATAAAAAAAAACTTCATCCTGCAAATCCGAAATGGGAAGTCGGATCCGGATAAAATTCAATCGCAGTTTATAGAACCAATAGGACTTTCATTCGAATCTAAGTTTGAGAAATTCGGTTCTCCCCTTTCCGAGGAAAGTTAGTGCATATTTTTGTTATACATAGAAACAGATAAGCAAAGACATTTTCTGATATCGACGAACTGAGTCGAATGATTTAAAAAAACTTTGGGCCATCCGGGCCTTGATTCAAAAGTCGAAGTTTTTTTTAGATTATATATAGCCTTTCTAAATGGGAAAAGCCAAAATAGTAAAAAAAAAAAAGCTTGACGAGAATTTCGGAAAAAACTTCGGCTTTTTGTAATCAAAGTTTACATGTTCATAAAGCTTAATTAAAATATGAAAGGGTGCTGCAAAAATTAGTTTGAGTTGGCGCGAAATTCGTCAGTTACTTAACAGATTTTTTTTTTGTATATTAGAGCTTAGGGCAACCGATTGCCCAGAGCTGACAGTAATATAATAGTGAACAGTCGTCCGTTCGAGTATCATCCAGAAGCGAAATCTGTTCCGATCGTCACAAGACTCAAAGTTCAATCGATCTACGGTCCTGAAATAGGAACAATTCTGGTATGGTAATCGTTTCTGTTCGGTAAATCTAATATTCTATATGCGTCCAAATTCTGATAATGCAATTTTGTTGGCTTCCAAGATCCGGTTCCGGAGTAATGGATTGATGAGCGACGGAACCGGTAAACTGTCAAATGAACTTTTTTTACCCATATGTTTCTAAAAATTTTGATTTTCATGAACTAACGAGCGTTCGTTCCGCACACAAATTATCGAACATAATGTAGAACAACGAATTCAGGTGAAATTGCTAGCATTTCTAATAATCGTACCGACCTGCCTGCCTAATGACGAAACTGGTGTCAAAGCTAAACAACTGACCGTTGCATTAAGGCGCCCACGCGGTTCGCACGGGCACGGTGTCCCAGTCCGCATCAAATCTGCGTCGCTGTGTCGAGTGTGACAGATGAACTAAACGTAAAACCAAGCGGATGGCAAATATTTACTCATTTTCCGAATAAAGCGGCTTTCCTCGACTAGGTTTTCGCGGTGTTCTTAGTGCTCGTCTCGATTGCTGTATGCGCCACAGACAAACGGATCTCTAGATCCCAGATCCAGCGTGAGCTTCTCGTATTGCAAATAATTTTACGTCTTCCGGTTTGTGCTCACCCCGTAAGGCTTGGATCTGAAAATTTAATCAAATCGCCATAAAATCGAGTGGCCAAAGTGAACACAGGCCACTTTCGCATCTGCCGGGGGTGTAGGTTCTCTCTTTACGATGTGTATCATCCCTCGCCAAATGTTGCTAGCGTAATTGCGTTCGATGGAAGAATCATATCAATTAAATGAGCGTCACTTTTCGCACAAAATGGTACCTAATTTTGCGTAATTTTCGGGGAAATTTGGTGATCAATTGATGCTTCGTGTAGGACGTAATCGAGAACCCGTTACTGAAGCCGGAGTTCATTGCCGAGTCGTAAAGATGTATCGAATCGAAACGTGGGACGTCCTGTGCGCTATCCAATACGTGAACGGGAAGGTGTAAGTGAACGGCAAAGGATGAGTAACGTTGCATACATAGATTGCAAGTGTGTCATCCCGTGGAACGCCGGCAACGACCTGAATGTTAGAAAAAAAAAGATTTATTTCTTCCGGGAGTCCTCATAAATCCAACTCTACCAAAGAGTAGTTTCCATCTGACCTGCGAGCCCCAGGTGCTTTCGTCGTTGCTAAATAATCAATTGATGCATGTGATAAAATGCGATACAGATGCGAACTGCAATATGTGGGATCTGTTGCATAAAAGTTGATTTATTAGAATGGTAGCTGCTTTAATCCACCTAGTGGTGTAATGATGGTGTGATCAGAGTTAATACAAGTCATTGCCATTGAAGCAAAAACAGACAAAAACGACGAAAAACAAATGTCACTCTCAGAACTCCACTTGCAAATTTCGCGAACGTGATCCATGCTCAGTTGAAGACAAAAGCGGAACAATAGTTTAAGAATAGTTTCGGTTACCCTTTTATTCATTTAGGATTTTTTTATTCAACCGAAGTTTCGAGAATCGATAATGACAGTTCTAAACGATTCACAATGAATTTTACTTGTTGGTTTCTCTATAGGGTTGCCACCAGCACCGGGTCTTACCAGGCTGTGTCGGGCATAGAAGAAGCTCAATGATTTGTTTTAATCTTGTTAAGACGTAAAGCCGCCTTGAACTAGCTTTTGCCTTTCCCATATAGAAAGACTATGCAATCAGTCTTTGAATTGACAGAAATCTATAGCACGAATTATCATTTTTTGACAATTCCGCATTGCAATTGAAATCGTGCTTCTAGTTGTAGCTCAATCTATGTGTGCACTACAATTCTAACAAAATGCTATGACGTTTTCGTTTTTTTAAGTGCACTACACCAGGGCATAAATATAATAATTTCATAATTTCAGACATGAAATTCCTCAAATCAAAATTTCTGCCGTTAAATTTTTAACGTAAAAATTTCTGACGTAAACATTCGAAATTTCACTTTCGTAAAAATTTCTACCGTAAAATTACTGACACGAGAACATCTGACAAAAAAATTTACGGTGTGAAAATTTTTATCGCAAAATGTTTGACGTAATAACTTCAGACACAATTTCGCATATGAAAATTGCTGCCGAAATATTTTTTACGTAAAAATTTCTGGCGTGAAAATTTCCGACGTAAAAATATTTAACACAAATTCGTGTCAAACATCTGACGTAATAATTTCAGACGTAAAAATATACCATAGTATTCCTGACGTTAATATTTCTTACGCATAATTTCAGACGTAAATTTCCAGTTTCTTGCGTATAATTTCAGATGTAAATATTTCTAACGAATATGCAGTAAAGTTTCTGGTGCTATAATTTCAGACAAAATTATGCACATCAAAAATTCATCTGTTAAGTTTTTAATGTAAAAAATTATGAAGTTAAATGTCAGGCGTAAAAATTTTTGCCTCAAAATTTTTGACGTGAAAATTTTAGACAAAAAATATCTCACAAAAGAATACCTGCCGAGAAATATTCAATGTAAATAATATCAAAAGTAATAATCTCATGCAAAATTTCTACCTTAAAATTACTGATATAAAATTTTGTCACATAGTTTCCTTGCGCAAAAATTTATTTCGCAAAATTTTTGACGCATGCATTGCTGCCGTAAAATTTCTGACTTAATAATTTCAGACACAATTTCGCATATGAAAATTTCTGCCGAAATAATTTTAACGTAAAGATTTCTGACGTAAAAATATCGAACACAAATTTTGTCAAATATCTGGCGTAATAATTTCACACGTAAAAATTTATCATAATATTCCTGTTAATATTTCCGACGCCTAATTTCAGACGTAAAAAATTCTTACGTTATTTTTGACGATAAAAAATTTTTGCCTCCGAATTTCTGGCGTAAAATTTCAGATATAAAAATTTCTGACGTGAATATTGCTGCAGTAGAATTATTGGCGCAATAATTTCGGACACAAAATTTCGCTCATAAACATTCTCGGTTATATTTTTACTGTAAATATTTCTGATGCAGAATATCTGGCGTATTACTGATTTGAACATATTTCGTAAAAATTCGTAAATATTGCTTCCGTAAGATTTCTGACGTTTTAATTTCAGACAGCAAAATTCGCACATAAAAAATTCTGCCGTAATACTTCTAATGTAAAAATTTCTGATGTAAAAATTTCAGACAGGAAATTTCTCACACAAGAATACCTGCCGTAAAATATTGATTGTAAAAATTTCGGATGTAAAACTTGGGACGCAAAATATCTGGCTTAGAAATATCAGGCGTAAACATTATTCATGTAAAAAACTTCTGAAGTAAAAATTTTTGACGTTAAAAATTGGACGGAAAAAAATGTCCGAAAAACAATTCGAAGAACTTGCACGAAAAATCTGCTCGTAAAAACTGCTCGATAAGAATGATCGAACACCAGCTCGATAAACTGCTGAAAAAAGTACTCAAAAAAATTCGAGCGTAAAAGTTTCTGGCGTAAAATATCAAAAGTAATTTCAGACGTAAAATTTCCCACTTAAAAATTTCTGGCGTAAAAATTTCTAACGCAAATATTACTGCCATAAGAATTTCAGACAAAGTTTCTCAAATGGAAAGGGTGTAGAAGGGTATGCATATAAAAACATTCCCCAAACAGAAATTAAATTGATATAAACTGTTTGAAAAGGTTTATTTCGGAGTAGATTTTCCCAAAATTGTGTTTTTTCCTCTTTACAATAGAACGGCGTCGAGTGGGTGCTATCGCCTTCTGCGTTAGTAGCAGAATGAGAAGGTGCGAAATGGATTGTAGTTTGAAGCCCACCCTAAAGTTCCTTATCATAGTATATTGCAACATGTTGTTTTTTGCATTTTTTGTTATATATTGAATTGAATTATATTACATTGTATTACATATTGTTATTATTATTATTATTATTATTATTATTAAAAAGGAAGTATATTTTCCTATATTATTACACTGCAAAACTGTTATAGATTGTATCATAGCATATTATTTCATATATTATCTTATTATATTATATTTTGTTATGTTGTATGGTATTATACTGCATTGCATTATATCATATTATGTTATATTGTATTATAAGTATAAGTATTGTGTTATATTGTATTATGTTATATTATATTGTGCTAAATTATATTATATTATGCTGTGTTCTATCATCTTATATTATATTATTTTATATTATGTTATGTCACAGAGAACAGATATCCAACAGACATTCATACGTGCAAAGTCGTGTGCAACGGTGATTTTTAATGGATTTTCACTTGTATGCTTACACAGCTTTTTAAAAAAGTTTGTACTACCTTGGATGTGATATATTATATTATAATATATTATATTATATTATATAATATTATATTATATTGTATTATGCTCAAGTATATCAACGGGGAGGGACAGGGAGTACATCAGGATATCTTACAAGTGAATGACTGGATGATGGAGTGGATTGCCAACCTGAGTCACGTGGGGAAAGCTTTCTGTTTTTCCCTGAGGTGAGTAAGACGCACCCTTCTAACAAACAAACCATCAGGCGGGTTTAAGCTGGTACAGCGAAATTCTTTATTATATGGCCGGATGTTCTTGCTGGAAGGCTCCGGGTCCTCAAAACCCATTTTGGCCTTCTTAACAGCAATTATATGAAAGCTATCTGATAATCAAATTCGGATCTACTGTAAGTCTATCCGCATACATTGGTAATGCCTTGAACTGATGGTGGCATACTACATTTACCAAAAATAATGAAAAAAATCAGGAATATTTCAAGTATTATGGCACACTATTCCAATTGTTTTCAGAATTTTTCATGTAAAATAAATGTGCAAAATTTTCGAATTTGTTTCATTCGCACTTATAATTTTGGTACCACCCTAGATTTAACATAAAAAATAAATCATTTATGAGAACATTATGCTATTTTATTTTAAGATTTTTGAAATAATGTTGACGGGTACAATATCAGACATAAAAAAATCAATCGAAAAATCATGCGTCTCCATCAAATTATCATCAGATGGAGACGCATGGTATTTAGTTCTTAAATCATACAGCACATCCCCTTATAAATAAATACCTCGAATATTGGCGTAATCACTAGTGATAAAAGAATTTGATTTATTTACACACGCCCGTATGCCTGTCTTGATTTAGCTAGCAATAATGTAGGGAAACAGTTCTTTATTCCTTTAGAAATCCCAAAGCTACCACACAGAAACGTTATTTTTTCCAAACATTATGTCAAACCAAAGCTTTACGTTCATGCTGTGAAAAAGCTCAAGTAACTTAGCAAGCGACACCTTTCCAAAGATAGTTTGTTGCACAAGCGATGCAACAACGCGCAGCAGAGCTTTCCTGTAGCACGTTTCATGTGATGTGTCGCAGAGTGCGCTGTAGCAGAGACGTTGGTTTGTTTTGTTTTTGTTTCATTTGTTTCAATTCTTGGCGTCTTCTCAAGGGCACAGACAGGCTAAGACCATGGATGATCAATTTCGCCCGCCGTTGTCGTTGAGGATTCTACTTGTTTGGAATGTTTATTTCTACACAATTTACGTTTCACCAGCTGATAGTTGTTCTGTTCCAATCAATAATGAAATGAAAATTATACTCTTAAGGTATATTCGCACTTCGGCCGATCAGACAGACCCGACATTAGTTTTTTTCCTTCTACGGCTTATTTAGGGAAAACATGTTTCAATGTGACGTTTCTGAATATGGAATAACACGGAAGAAAAACATGTTATTTCGCTTAAAACATGAAACCCGAGTTAAAACTCGTTTTAACTCGTAGTGTGAACGTGGTATAAGAAACAATTTTATAAAACAGTATTGGAAATCGTGTTTTACTTTCACACGTGTTTAATATTTTTTCCTCATGGAACTGCTGCCAAATTGATTGAATTTTTTTGTTTAACCAATGTAAATTGACACCCCACCAATTTTGACCTTTACAAGCGACGACGCAAACTGCAGTAGCAAAAGGGAAAAATTTACGCTACCAATTTAATTAAAAGTTGCACAATGCTCCTGAATTTAAATTTTTGACACTCGAACTGGCCTTCCTTCCCTCGGGTTGGTCCAGTTTCCCTATTAGTTACGTAGAAAATTCTATTCATCATCGAAACCTACGTCGTCGATGCCATCTGAACTGCTAAAAAGTTCGCTCCGGTTCGTTTCCGGGTGGTGGCTTCTCTCTAGAATCAACATTTGTTTTCCCGATTAGAGCACCAGGGTATGTTTGGCGTGCCAGATTTCTACCGCAGAGACACGACCGACCAGACCGACCACACGAGGTGTGTTTGTGCTGCGAGCTGACACACTTTGCTCCTCGGTGTTCCTCCGACTGCATGTGCCAATTTGTCTTGAAGAATTTGAATTTCTTCCAAGTTTTGCTCTAGTTCTAGAGATACTAATTTACGAACATGCAGTGAAGGTTTGCTTTCCTCTGGGATGCAAGATGTGTCCTTTCCGGATGCGGTCAACATTACTCATAAACTATGCTGCTGTGTGTGTACACAATGTCCTTCACCGGGTGCCACTGCTCGGATAGTGTTTTGTGTTGTTTCGCTACAGTCGGTCTAAGCTCTGTCCTTGTCCGTACGCATGAGTCATTCCGTTTGCTTGAGTGATTGAATTTTCTAATTTTCATTTGTAGCTTCCAGATTGTTCCAAAGAATGGTGTTTGATTTTACTACGGCATCTGGATGTTTGAAATAATAAAGTTTTAGCACAATTTATGTGTGCTTTCATAATTCCTAGACACTCATACAAATACCGTCGTCATCACAAATACCTTCGCCCGGTCATGATTCATCTGTCCGTGAATTGTGCCATTGTGGCAAAGAATAATCTTGTGTCACTTTTTCGACACGAAGCGCCAGCTGACATCTGACCGAATTCACTCTGTTACTGTTTTCTGAAATGGCTATTCGACGAAGCCCATTTGTGGCTGGCTGTCGGAACTCGTACTCTTTCGGCGGTGGCAACATTCACCACATTCACCTGATATCTGGGAAGGGGGGACGTTTGAAATCGCTTGCATTCGCTGTAAGTTTGATGATTGATAGTTGAAACTGCTTGTCCATCCATCCATCCATCAATCGTATAGAGAGATGATCGTTGATGCAACTGCTGGACAACGTGAAACACCAGGAAGTATCTCGGAAACACGGTGCACATCCTGTTCGTTCCGGGCGGCTTGTGTTCCATTTTTGTCACATAAATAATTATCCTGACACTGGCAGGTAGATGGCAGATGATGGTATCCAGTTGCTGGATACTTCGATGATAGCCAAATTTTTGAAAAAGGATTCAGTCGTTTTTGAACTTTTGTTGTGGCCTGAAATTTGATATGAATTACATTGGTATGTATTAGTTCAAAATTTTAGACGTTTCAACTAAAGAATATAATAATAACTCTAGAATAACTGTGGTATTTTGTATGATTCAGTATTTTAATTTAATATAGGGGAGACCGGGGTGAAAATGGTGGCTTTTGGTCTTGCGCAAAAAATAAATGAATTATGAATAAAATGATATTGTTTTTGATTTGAGACCAAAATGAAAATGAAGAAAGGACGTTTCTAGTATAATCTTCATCACTGTCTGCCGCAAGGAAAGCAATGCACGCATGCGAAAATGTCGACTTGGTGCTATCGCCTTCTGCGTTAGTAGCAGAATGAGAGGGTGCAAATTGGTTTGTATTTAATTATTCATTTGAAACACGAAAATTATTGAAAATCTTTCAAATAGGTCAAGTGTTTCGCCTTGACTTCCTATTGCTGAAGTGTATTGAACCACGTAATGTGACTTCAAATTGTCAATTTGTTTAAAAAAAAACCGTTTGCTGCATTTCTTGCAATTCATAAATTAGCATTTCGCATGTCATCCTTACATAATTTGACACATAAAGCAAATAACGTTTTGTATATAAATAATAATACTATTCTTATTATTAGTGTTTTGTAGCGTCTATAGAAAAAATATTCAGAAATGTGCTAGGTGTTCTAAGTGTGTATTTGGCTGGTTCAGATGACAAAAGGTTTTAAAGGCTCCGATACGGTAGGAAATCGAGTTTTGGTAAAATTAGATAAGGTTAATTATTCATTCAAAACTGAAGAACACCACCTAAATACGCGTCGATAGCTTGACAATTGCAAAGGATCGAAAGTTTTTCTGTAATGGTTTTGAATCCATTTGATGTAAACATTTCATTTAGGCGGGGCTGGTCGATGGAACGGTGACCTCGGAACACGATTTCAGGAAGACTGTTTATAAAATTGGTCATCGGAATTCGATTGAGTCAACACATTCTTTTTTCTGTAAAACGCTGCCAGACAGTGGGGCTTGGAATAGGTTAAACACACACACACACACACACACACACATATATATATATATATATATATATATATATATATATATATATATATATATATATATATATATATATATATATATATATATATATATATATATATTCGCCTTTCTCATATAGAAAGTTATGCAATCACTGTGAAAACCGACTTTTGAACCGAGGCCCGGCCGAGTGTCATATACCATTCGACTCAGTTCGTCGAGTACGCAAAATGTCTGTGTGTGTATGTGCGTATGTGTGTATGTAACGTTTTTTTGCACTAACTTTTCTCGGAGATGGCTGAACCGATTTTCACAAACTGAGATTCAAATGAAAGGTCTTGTGGTCTCATACAAAAATCCTGAATATCATTTGGATCCGACTTCCGGTTCCGGAATTATGGGGTAAAATGTGCAAAAAATTGTGAAAATAAGTGCACTAACTTTTCTCAGAAATGGCTGAACCGATTTTCATCAACTTAGATTCAAATGAAAGGTCTTGAGGTCCCATAAAAAATTCCTGAATATTATTTGGATCCGACTTCCGGTTCGGGAGTTATGGGGTAAAATGTGCAAAAAAAGAAAATATATGTTCTAACTTTTCTCATAGATGGCGCGACCGATTTTCACAAACTTAGGTTTAAATGAAAGGTCCTGTGGTCCCATACGTAATTCCTGAATTTCATGTGGATCCGGAAATATAGGGTAAAGTGGGTTAAAAATTGTATACCATCACTTAAAATGGGGAAAAACCTTGATAAAATTCTAAATCGACCTCAAATCTTTTCCAATTGATAGTTTTTATCAGTAGACGGTCAAACTAACCGATTTCGGTTATTCTTTTAAGAATCGAAAAAAAATTATTTTCAATAATTGAGTTAGCCGTGTGACATCCGGCGGAATTCGTTTCAGCCAAGAATTGATCCCCGGTTTTCAGCTTCATGTCGTAAAATGACCCAAAAAGTAGGAGCTCATAAGTTAAGATGTATTTCCGTGCGGCTTCGTAATTGTTCGGGGAAAAATTTCTATTAACAATTGTATTCACATTCAACCGCAGCTGGAATTCAGTGGTTAATTCCTAAATTCGCCACGAAATGATAGAGAAAATAAAAGACTGAACTACTTCGAAAATAGAAGACTGAACTACCATTCGCTGTTTCCCAAAGAAGGAATCTTGGACCGTTCATATTTTTACTTTATCTTAACGATTCAAATTTTTTGATCAAGTATCTAAAACTATATTTTGCCGATGATTTTAAACTATTTCATATTATCAAATCAACAGATTTCCGTTATTTCTTTTAGTTATTTAAGGCTAAGCCCAATTTTGTGCTTAGGGAACATAACCGTTTTGAATTTTGCTTACGTTTCGTTGTAGACTCACCAGTGCATAGCAGTTCAAATTGAACTGTTTAATGCAAAACTCGGTAGTTCAATTTAAACCGCTAAGCAGACGTAAAGTTTCTGCTATTTGCAGAACACTTTTTGTTTGACACCTACGTGCCATGTCTAAGCTGACGTGCCGAACGAAAACGAATTTTCGACTCGCCACTGATGAGTCTAAGACAAAACGTAAACAAAATTCTTTTAGTCAGTCGATTTTTTACCGTGAAAACTTCAGTATAATCTCCATCTAGAGAAATACACTTGATCCATCGGTCCTCCATCACTCGGATGCCCATTGAAAACAAGAAAAGATTCAAAATAGGCTTCCATTTCTACAATGACCTCAGTATTCGACAGAAATTTCTTTCCCTGGAGAAACCTCAGGTTCAGTTTTGGAAATAGACAATAGTCGCTGAGGGCCAGGTCTGGAGAATACGGGGGATGGTGGACCAATCCGTACCGCAAATCATTCAATTTCATCGTTGTGTTTATGCATAAATGCGCTGGTACGTCTTATTCCATAGCTTGCTGGAAACTAGAACTCATCTGACACGATCAGCTGTTCATCAAACACTAGTGGGTAGATGAAGTCATGTAATTTGGTATTTCAACAAAAACATACACGGTTCGCAACTATTCACGTCTTTTTCTGTGAGAGGGCCGGGATTTTTCATTCCATATAGTATAGACGAATCCTTTGCCGGCAAAGGCCCCGTGCTAAATCATTGTTTCAGAACTTGTGACTTCCATCTACCAAGTGATGTTAGTAAGAAACTATTCCTTAGACTGCTATCTAATCAGTTTTAGTTTTTTTGGATGACAAAATTTCAAAATTGTTAACGCTAAAGATGAGGAGGTTTTATGCCTGTTGGAGACCAACCACTTTTACAGATCGCAGATAATACAATAAACTTTTTATATAAAAAGAAGAATAATTCTTTTAAATCCTATGGCAAAAAGCACTCCAAATGCGCGCTTCGCCACACCCGTCGCGTTTGAAAAATACCATGCCACGAGTAATACTTTCCGTCATAAGTTTTAAAATAAAGGCTGGTCCACAAATTTTTCAACAGATTTAGATTCTATGATGTTTCATTGTATGATAATATTTTCCCCGTTTGTTGTTAAATCCCGAACATTGGAAAAATTGAATAACAAAAGTCATTTTCATGATCGAATAGAACCAAATTAGCATTACTTGAATAAATTCATACCCTTTAGTAAAAGTTTTATAGCTTTGTGACTTTTGAAATAATACACAAAAGTACTAATGGAGGCAGGACAAACTCACTCAACTTTCTATTACTGAATTTATTTCCAATGAAATATAATTCTGTGCTTGCATAGTTTTACGAGGGAACATACAAAAATTCTAAAGAACGAAAGAACGGTACAGGAAAACTAATTCTTTGAGTAGAACTATCAAGTTCTGAACTATTCTACGAAACAAACAATTTTACCCACCTCTATTATAAATCTCGCAAGAATTTAATGATTCACTGTTCGTTGTAATCATATTGACAAATAATAGGTTGGCTTGATCCGGGCCAGGATTTATCAATGATTTCTTGACTAATAATCTAACCCGTGGACTGAAAAGTCCCGGCCCTAACAAAGAGAACACGATTTTTGTTGGTTCAAAATTGACTTCATTCATCAACGTTATCTCCATTAAGAGCAACGTAATCATTTGAGCGCCGCTCTAACATTTCTATGCCAATCTTGCAGTCCGATTTATTTTATCTTTTGCCCCAAAATAGGCCTCAGTTTCAGCGATAACCTCATTATTTGGGCGAAATTTCTTAGCGGCGAGCATTTTTATAAGGTCCGCGAACAACCAGTAGTCGCTGGGAGTCAAATCTGGTGAATACGGTGGATGTGGGGCAATCAATTAATGTAGTTTTGCAATTGTTTTGATCGACTTGTGACAAGGTGCGTTTCTTTGCAATTTCAGCCTTGAAACGCTATATAATATTCTCTGTCAATGCTATTTCTTTTCTCAAGATAGTCGATAAACAATACACCACGCACATCCCAAAATACCGAGGCCATAACCTTTCCAGCCGATTGTTGTACTTTTGGGTGCTTTGGACGAGGTTCACCAGTTGCTGCTGTCCACTCAGATGACGATAGTTTTGATTCCGGAGTGTAGTGATGAATCCATGTTTCATCCATTGTCATATATCGACGCAATAATTCCGGTTTGTTAGGTTTCAACACGTTCTTGTTTTTGATCAACAGTGAGCAAACGCGGTACTCACTTTGAACGGAGCTTTCTCATAGTCAAATGCTCATGAAATATATAACGAACACGTTCTTTTGATATCTCTACGATGTCAGCTAACTCTCGCAACTTCACTTTTCGATCATTCAAAACGATTTGGTATTACCGTCTCATTTGGACGTCCACTGCGTTCTGCATCATCGGTGTCTCTACGACCACGTTTGAAGTCAGCAAAGCCAGGTTTTATTATTGTTTCTGAAGGAGGTCGAAATCTCCATAACAATTTTCAAGCCATTGCTTCGTTTAAACGGTTTTTTTTCCAAGAAATCATTTTTTTTGGTTCCATTGTTCTGAAAATAACAAAAGTAGCGTCACTCTTAGCACGATAACTCACAAACAAAATGAATAGAATAACATGAAATTTTAACAGCTGTCTTTTAAAGGTTAGTATTAAAGGTGACTGCAATAAAACTAGTGCCATCTGTGTGTTAGGCGCGGGACTTTTCAGCCCATGTGTTACGCCCCCAACATATTTGAAAAAGTGATGAAAAATTTAAGCTCAGGAGTACCCATTTTATAATTTGGCATGTTTTATTTAAATTTCAAATCACTAAACTTCTAAAAAAAAACACTCGGCCATTGGACTTAAACAGTCGCATTTATTTGAATTGACCTTTTTCGGGTAACAAATGACCCGCAGGTTCGGTGAAAAGCACGTCGCAGAACCAGAAACGGTAAAATATGTTGTATGACAGGTGAGTTGAGTTTCTTTTCAAATAAAAGTTAGCACCAGATCCAAGCTCTTCCGCAAACAGAGCTAAATTAATCACTAGCCAAAGTATCCATTTCTGGCCATTTATCATTCTTATCCTTCCACCGCAAAACCCCGGACCTGCCGCTTTGTTTGATGCAAAAGCTTTGTTTTGTGACAATCGTGTATCGCTCGTAGAAACATCCAACCACCGTCCAAGGCCGCTCACGGGTCAGACAAGGGCGCCACAAAGCCCAAGTAACCTCGGGAACCGCAGTGACAAAAGCCGTTTTGCTCATAGATAGATAGATAGATAGGGACTTTCGAAGGAACCAGCGGTGAGGTGCTCGCGGTAGGTCGTCGTCTCTCCGGTACGGGGCCTCAAACGTATGCCTCTTCGGGTCTGTGTGTTTGCAAAACAACTGCTTGCCTGCCAGACCAGAACCGTCGTTTGGTTTGGTGATGCTCTATCCGGAACTGGTGATGCCGACCAGACCACTTGGCATGGCAAACAGCAGGTCAGACACAATCGCACTATTTTCTGCCGCAAAGGAAGCAGGCACCGGCACCGGTCACAAGCAGCAGCCTTTGACCGTGCGACCATTGTTGCCAGAAGGCGAACGACGAACACCGGGATCTCGTCTCTCGTCTCTCTCTCGAGGTTCTCGAGTTTATTGTGTGTACACGTCGGCCGGTTTCGGGTATGTATATTAAATAAAAATTCGCTTCAGATCGAGAGGGGGGTTTTGGGGGGAGGGAATGAAGATATTTGAATCGCTGCCAAAATTCTGTGTTTGAGCGCAATTGATTTATAAAAGGTTTCTGCGTTGGCTGAGAGTGACCAAACAAAAAATAGGGTTAATTGCACGAAAAATTTAAATTTTATGCTCCTGTAGATAGTTAGCAATTGCTTCGGCAAAAAAAAGTTCATCTTAGAATTGGATCAAAAGATCCGACGAAGAATGATAGAACTTTCGAGCGACGCAGCTTACAACACAGCCATCACCGGCACGAACTCCATCCCCATTCAAATTCAAATTCAATTTCACTCTTAGTTTATAGAGGGAACCGAGTGGCTCGTCTTATCTACTACTAGCTGCCTTGCCCAAAAATTCTCTGCCGAAGACGACGACGACGACGTTGGCAGAGAACCAGATCGTAAAACGATTCGACAGCAGCGGAGCGACGGTAAAACCTACTGCAGCAGTCTTCTTATCGCGTTATTATGTCATCGGATTGCAGACTTTCATTACAGACGGTTTTTAAACTGCATCCACTGTGCGATCGCATGATTGCCGTGATGTTTTTGGTGTGTGTGTTCGGGGCTTGCACTCTCCCTCCCGCTACCGGAGCAGGGCTTTCACTTCTTTCGATTAAAAAAAATTATAATTCCGAAGTTGGAAAAGATCCAAGGACGGGAATGGCGGGGGGAGACTTTGTTGTATATCAAATTTCTGCGAAGCATATGATAACTTTTGAATGTAGCTTTTATTACGTGGGAAAAACAAATGGTTGTAGTATATATTTTTTTGCACTGCTGCATGAGTTGATTTGAGTTTTCTGATGAGCAAACACACGTTTTATTTTACCTGATTGTTAACTGATAAGACAGTGTATGATAAAAGCGGCATTTTATATAACCCACTTTGTTAATCACTGCAGAGGAAAGTTAGATTACGTTAGAATGGATGTCTTATCGGTTGTCACCTGCATATATTTGAATCTAACTTAAAAATCATCGATTCCGTTTCGTCTTCGGCTCTTCACTGCATTAACAGTTTATTGTGACCTGCCAATGCCACCTCGCGGTTTAACATAAAACGCTATGCAGACGCAAAACTAACAGGGTGGCAAGTGAATTAGCGATTTCAATTTCCCGGTTTTTTCCAGTTTTCCCGGTGCGCGAGACTAAAAATTCCCTGTTTTTTTAGCATGTCCAAAAAAACATCGAGAGTTGAGAAATAAGTATTTTCGGGTATCTCCTTGGAACTACGATTAAAACTCTCATCCACAGAAAAGTGCTCAACGTTTATCTTCTGAACTAACAGTACCATCGAGCCCGATGTATTCCATCTTTATTTTGTATTTTACTTCGCCAGTAACTTCGATATAACAATAGTATTAAAACAAGAAACATATCTGGCCAACGGTGATGAAAGTGATTCAAATTCTTGCAATTTTCTTGAAAAATCAACACGATTTTTTTGAAACTTCTTGCTTTTTCCAATAATGCTTAAGCGCAGCTTCCACATCATATTCGACGATTATTGATGGTGTTTTGTAGTTTTCCAGAAATATCATCAGTTATTTGAAAGCCTAATGATGAAAAATTAAATATAAAATCTTACAATTAAAATAAAATAATTATTTTTCGAACTATTCAATCCTTTTCATGACTACCACTGAATCAGTCTTTCAAAGACTATCTGGAAAATCAGTCCTTCTTAAAACTTATGCAAGTTAGGAGTGTATTCTAGAAATGGGCAAAACACCGTTCATTTCAAAGAACTGTTGAAAACTTGATAGTTGTACCGAAAGAATTAGTTCTATTGAACCGTTCTTTCGTTTTTCTGAAACTTTGTATGTTTCTTCGAAAATAATATGACAGCTATAAATTATATTTTGTAGTTAACAGATTCAATAATAATAAAGTCTTTTTGCATGTGTTCTACCAATAATCATTCTCTTTTGTATACATTTCAAAGTTCGCGAAATTCTACCAGATTCCTCAAACCAGCAAACGTTTTGAAAGACTATTCTATTGAGAAGAATAGAAAGCTATCGTTCTTCAATAAAGAACTCCAGTTCACTCAATCTTCGAGGAAAACGCGTTGTGTTGGACCGTACGCGGACTGACCATCTCTAGTGTATTCCATTTTGTTAGTTTGGTATAGTATAAGGTTGAAAATTAAAAATGAATGAACTAAAGCCCAACGCTCCTCCCTCAAACCCGATTACTTCTAACAACCAGTGGCTTCTCGTGCCAAAATTTACGGGTTGTATGATATGATATCAGAACCGTTTCGACGTTGCAACTGAGACAGCAATTTGTTTTCGACTGCCATAAGCATAAGGCATTGAAGCCTCCCCTGAATGTGTGCATACAAGTTCTCACAGAGCCTATTTGCCCACGAGGTGCACATGAGGACGAGAGACCATTGCTAACAACATATACGATATTCTTTCAAAGTTGGGTTTTGGCGAGAGAACAAAATCCTTCTAGAATTCTAAAAATGTTCGCTTGTCACTATGCCTCTATGATCTCACTGAGATGATCTAAATTTGATTCTCCTATCATCGACACTGAACAGGCTCTTACGAGCTCTGAAAAAACAATTTCAGCTGAAGGAAGGAAATCAAATACTCCTTGCAAACGGTGGATAAAATGAAAGTCGACAGCTCTGTCGATTTTGTGAATCCTATTGAAATCAATACCAAGATTACTAAACAAGTATTGTCACAATTTGACATTACTGAGACAAATTTTAGTGAAATTAGGGAAATTCTTGGCTGACAACTAAAAACATGGCCCCTAAGATTTCTTAAAAAATTTATCAAACATGTTATCTGATGTTACTTTTACTATTATGCATACTTATTCTGAAATCTGAAGAAAAACACTAGAAAAGGTCCTAAGTCTAAATGACAGTTCCTCTTTCTTTACTCTTTCTTTCGATTATTATGGTCCTATAGGCAATCATTCTATCTTACACTTTGCATAGAATAACGACTGAAACTATCAACTTTCGATCTGCTGTTAAAAAAATACAGTAATAATTAAAAAAGAGAAAATAAACAAAGAGAAACTGTCATTTGCACTTGGAATCTTTTCAAATATTTGTCGAGATTTAATAGAAATCCAGTATCCAAATTATCCTTATTTTCCACTATGAGCATTCATTGTACTGTTATCGGTGCCAACTAAGAAAGCGCTTATTGAATTAAAATTGCTGAGGTGTTGGCTCCATTTTCAATGGATTGTGCACCATTGAACCTGTGAGGGACAATAAGAAGTTTCAAAACTTGTACTGAACTTCTAGTTCAAACACAAAATGGCCTTCATCTTTTCATTTCATTTCAGGAAAATTATGATGCTGAAAATCGTTACTATGATTAGGACTAGCAAATTTTTTCCCGGATTTGCACTAAAATTCCCGACTTTTTCCCGGTTTTCCCGATTTTCCCGGTCACTTGCCACCCTGAACTAATGACTTTCGATTTCGAGGTTGGTGCACTCCGAGCCAGATTGCTCCCGTACGAGTTAGGATATGTATCTCAAACCAAATGCGTTTTGTAGTTGAAAGTTGTAGTTTTCGAACAGTGTATTGCAACATAAGTTCCAACCCGGTCTCTCCTATATTAAATTGAAATACTGAATCACTAGTATACCAGAAATATTCACGAGCTATTATTATATTCTACACATATTTAGAACTAATACATAACACATGGACTAAAAAGTCCATGTGTTATGTATTACGAACTTATCATCTGTTTGTTGATTTCAAAGCTGCGTAAGACTCAGTGAAACGTAACGAATTGTGGCAGATCATGTTAGAACATGGCTTTCCGACAATGCTAATTAGACTGATTCGTGCGACTCTCGACGGATCGAAATCGAGCGTCAAGGTAGCTGGTACGACACCCGATGCTTTCGTGACGTTAGATGGATTGAAGCAGGGCGATGCGCTCTCAAATCTGTTGTTCAATATAGCGCTCGAAGGTGCCATACGAAGATCCGGCGTGCAAAGAAACGATACCATCAGCAATAAGTCTCACATGCTTCTTGATTTTGCGGACGACATTGATATTATTGGTGTGGATCGTAGAGTTGTGGAAGAGACTTTTGTACCCTTCAACTAACTAAGTACAGAGGCAGCCCAAACGGTGTAGGATCCGAGGTGGAGTTTGAGTCATGTTCCGAAGACGGGATGTGCACCATTAAAGTAAAGTAAGTAAGCCTCAGGATCAAGCAAAACATTTTCAGTAGGTCATGCTTTTCAATGTCTGCTTTTTGCCTCACCATTAATCTATTAAGCAATCTATCACATCACTTGAGGCAGAGGGTTCAAAGAGATATCCGGGTAGAAAATTGGAGCTTTGAAAGAAATACATTCTTTAAGTAATAACGCATTTTCGAACCATGATTAATTTATTTATAGAAATTTCTATAGGTATTTATGGAAAGAAAGGTGTTTTAAATGTGTCTAACAAATGGTTTCAAGTATAAAATTAATCCAATTCGTCGAGAATATTATGAAAATTATAATATTGTGAGATTTATGTTGTGTTTCATTACAATTGGAGTATCAATGGGGAGGACAATTTCTAGAATTCATCGGCCAGGTAAATCAGCTAGTATCGAATAAAAAAAGCCAACATTGCTTGCGCTGCCTGATGGTGAGCCCGATCATTACAAAGAGTATCCGCTGTGATTCTTTCTTTTCAGATATTGTTCGGCGCCGTCATGTCTTATTATTTGTCTTTGGTAATACCGACGACACGACCTGCCACTCGACTATCAAAACTGTATCGCAAATTTAACTACCCCTTCAGTAACTGGTAATGTCAAAACGAAATCGCTTGAAAATATGTTAGAACTGGCAACACAAGTTGATAAATTATTGATTTTGAAACTTGAAACTCTCACTTGAAACGAAACCACTGAGGGTAGTTGGCCCGCTGTCAGGTATTAAATTTGATCTTTCAGAGAGTTTTGAATCATTTTTGCTCAATTTTGATTTAATTTGTATCTTTATTTTTTAAGAACTGAAACAATTTCGTCGCTATCAAGGCTCTAAACAATTCATATTCGTAGTTAGAAAGTTGTATTGTCGGGTGGTACTGAAAGATTTGCCTATGGGCGCACAACTGTGTTTGGAGAGGGAATATTCCAACGAATTTGAAAATCAAAATAATGCGAATTTGAAACATAATATAATTGTTTTATGCGACTCTCGTAAATAATGTTTTCTTGAAAAAAAATTACTCGTAGGAAAAGGACATACAAACAAAAATAAATAACATGATATTGAAAAAATTGTATATCTTTTTCTCACAATACCAGAATGAAAATAATTATTAAAAATAAAAAGTTTTTGAACCCTGTAAATAGTCAGTACTTTACGTCTGCTTAGCGGATTATGTCAGCGGATGTCAACATAATCTGCTAATTGCACTGATGAGCCGAAGGCGAAACGTAAATAATTGAAACCAGTCATGAACATTTGCACAAACCGGTACCCATGAGGTACCAAAACCCCTAAATGACTACAACCTGTTGGCGGTCAGAACACCGTCAATTTGTTTCGTTCTTTCGGGACGTCAGGAAAGACCTTACACCTCGGTGTAAAACAAAGTGACTTGTAAATAGCGAGTACTTTACGTCTGCTTAGCGGATTATGTTGATCCGTGACGTGGCATTAGCAGATCAACATAATCTGCTAATTGCACTGATGAGCCGAAGACGAAACGTAAAAAATTGAAGTTTTTGAAGCCTAAAATAAAAATATATATATTTTGTAAATATTTCAAGAATATCTCCAAATTTTTTATAAACACTAGCGTCTTCGTGCGGTCGAAAGTGTTTTTCACTTCAATTTTTTCTTAATTTCGTTTGATATTACGTGGACATGTCTTACGATCGTTTTTCATTTGCCTCTGTATCTGTTTTAAATATAAATTAAATATTAAACCGATTTGCGGATATGATTGCATCTCTTCAATTAACGACTGTATAATATTTACAGCAGACTCTGAAATAGATAAGTGTAACGACAATAATTACTATAAGAAAAAGCGTATATCTTACCATGGAAGACTTAGCGAATTAATCCAGATTTCCACTAAAATCTGGAATTTCATTTTCTCCGTTTTCGATCGCCTGTCGTTCTTGTTGCTTTATTAAATTGAGTGCATCCTTATGATTTAAACTATAATTGATCATGAAAATACTGATGACCCATTCCCATATCAGAACTATATCAATACATTCCGTAAACTACTGACAGATATGAGAAATGTACAATATTATTTTATTTATGCTCTTCTTACCTCCCCTTTTTGCCTTTCTCATATAGAAAGGCTATGCAATCACTGTGAAAATCGACTTTTTAACCGAGGCCCGGAGGGCCGAATGTCATATACCATTCGACTCAGCTCGACGAACTGAGCAAATGTCTGTGTGTTTGTATGTGTCCGTGTGTGTGTGTATATGTGTGTGTGTATGTAACAAAAATATGTACTCACTTTTCTCAAAGATGGCTACACCGATTTTCACAAACAAAGATTCAAATGAAAGGTCTCATAGTCTCATAGCCTGCTATTGAATTTCATTCCGATCCGACTTCCGGTTCCGGAGATATAGGATGATATGCAACAAAAAAATGATAAAAAATTATGCACTCACTTTTTTCAGAGATGGCTGAACCGATTTTCACAAACTAAGATTCAAATAAAAGGTATTATGGTCCCATAGCTTGCTATTGAATTTCATTTAAATGTGACTTATATATGGAGTTATATGTAAAAATTTTAGAAAAAGTTTGCACTCAACTATCTCTGGAACATCTCAACCGATTTCCACAAACTAAGATTTCAATGAAAGGTCTTATAATATCCTACAAATTAGTAGAACATTTTATCTGGATCCAACTTCCGGTTCCGGAACTGAAGCGTGATAAGTCGAAAATTACCAATTTTATTAGTATTTTTCCACGAACGATGGTTAAAAATAGGTACAAATACCATAAAACTTTCGGATAAATTCTTCTAGTTTACAGAGCTAGTTAGTTTGTGGGCATGAAAACCTAATTCGGTACTAGTGGTCCCCTCTTTTCCTGTTCCGAGAGCACCGAAAGTGGAGAAGAAAAACTCCTAAAACTAAATTCACTTCAATTTCTCTGGGATGCTTGAACCGATTTTCACAAATCTTGATTTGAATCAAAGTTCATACTGTCTTTAAAGCTACTATGAAATTTCATCCGGATCCGACTTCCGGTTCCGCAGTTACAGGGCGATGAGTATCAAAGTTTTCAAATCGCCATATAGAGTGACAATATATACAACACCGGAAGAAGAAGAAAACACAAAACGAATAAGGCGTGCTTTGTTCTATTTCGTACACGTTGTGTAGTGATGTCAATATTAATAAAAATAATAATAATAATAATAATAATAATAATAATAACAATAATAATAATAATAATAATAATAATAATAATAATAATAATAATAATAATAATAATAATAATAATAATAATAATAATAATAATAATAATAATAATAATAATAATAATAATAAACTGTTCCAATTAGTAGGTCATATTTGTTGGTAGCAAACGAACCAACTTCGGCTATTCCGTTCATCTGAATCCGGTTTCGGAAGAATTGGAAATAGAGCTGTGCGCCGCCGCGCCACGCCGACGCCGCCGATAATTTCGACACGCCGCCAATTTAAGAAAAAGATGGTCAGCGCGCCGGTTATCCCATTTTAATCGCGCCGCCGATAATATTACATCAGCCGAAAAAATGATTTTATCAATGTGGAAAATTGTTTACAGTTTTCATGAAAATTCATTGAAAATTACAGTACAGTCACTTTCCTCCTACTTATACTGAAAATCAGTACTACCGTTGTCAACCGAAGCCAATGTCATTTGATTCAAAGTCTATTTTCTGTCTTTATTTGAAAGGTTTTGAGCTATTGGCACATTATCGCAACATTATCGGTCGCGAAATCTGAAAATGGAACCAAGAAAAGGAGGGTTCTTCCGAAAAAAATAAATAATGTTAGGTTTTTTCGGATTAACATTTTTTTAGAAACCAGTGTAGTGTTGATTTCTCAGGTACTAGAATGTTTAGTGATCGAGTACCATTTATTTTGGATACTTTATTTGTTATTTCCGGGCATTTGAAAAATGGTTTTGAACAAAGTTTCATGCTCCATTCTAAATAAACTTTATTTTAAGCACAATAAATTAAGATCAACGTTACCAACTCAAAGTAAAAACATTTTCTTCTACTTCTACTATGACTTTTCAAATGAATTTACCCGATTTTATAAGAAATCGTTACAAATGTGGAGTATTTAAAATTTGAATTTGTTAATTTGATATTATTTTTGATATCTGAATGAATTTGAGCGCCAAATCGATTTTATGTTAATTACATACGTACGAAAAAGATATACTTATTTTTTGAGTTGATAAAACGATTTTTATACATGATAATTATCAACTATGTAAAAAGCGATTTGAAAAATAGTTCCGAATAAAACTTCAAATTTCTTGCTCATAATTTTTGTTTTTTTATGACTTCTGGTCAGTCAGTAATTTTTACTTTTTACGGTTTTTAACGATATCAAACTAACTGGAGATTATAAGAGGAGAAAGAATATTAAATCATAGAGCCATAGTACTCAAGGAAGAGCAAGGATGTGAAGAATAAAGTGCGGAAAAGTGAGACGTGACAACGGTCATTGAGTTAGCAGAAGGCTTCTCGTATCTAAACTTTTACCTTCTACCAGAGGAGTCGAACTTAGGCATCTTAGCGATACGAGTCATCCGAGTCTCTGATATGTCAGAAAGTAAAGGCAAAGGTCATTTGCCATTTACTGTCCGAACCGGCAAAAGTAAAGTTACGAGAAGTTGTCACATTCTGCCCACGACGGTTTCTCACACAATGTGTTTTCATTGTGTTGATATTTTCTCATACAGTTAGTTATAACACCGGAATGGAAGATTTGTCCGAAACTATTGCTTGAGTGCCTGGAGTTGTAGCGTATGGCTATGCGTCCCAGGGTGCAAGCGGCGCACGGACAGCGCTTCATTCATCGCTGTGTGTGATGGAATCCCATCAAAAATTTTTTACTTTTTACTTTTTTATTTATGACTTCTGGTCAGTCAGTAATTTTTACTTTTTTCGGTTTTTTAACGATATCAAACTAACTGGAGATTATAAGAGGAGAAAGAATGTGATATAATTATAATCTCTTATAATCTACAGTTAGTTTGATATCGTTAAAAAACCGAAAAAACTTGCTCATAATAAAAAAAACCCTTCGTATATGAATGAAATATTTATTTAAACAATAGTCAACCATCTCCAAATGATCGCACTTATACTCATCTCAATTTCTCTTCTAATTCGATGCATTCGAAACCATTTACCATCTCTATTCACTACGTTGGCTTTAATGGATCACATAAACATTAGGATCTTTGATTGTAGGTCGACAAAACAATAAGATAGAGAAATTGTCCTGTGTGAATCAATATTTAATTTTTTAATATGTTTATAATTGATTACGCCGAATCGCGCCGCCTCCGCCGCCGATGTTTTAAGGAAATAGCGTCACGCCGATTCGCCGCCGCCGCTGGTCAAAAAGACGTTTCATCCGCCGATGTTGACAATTTTGATCGGCGCACAGCTCTAATTGGAAATAGTGACTAAAAACTGCAAAAAGGATCTAACTTACTTTTCTTGGAGATGGCCAAATCGATTTTCACAAACTTATAGGTTCAAAAGAAAAGTCTTACAGTTTCATACGGAACTCCTTAATTTGTTGTAGATACTACTTTCTATTCAATAACAATTGTTTTGGCGAATTTCACGGTTATATATATGATGTAATGAGTAATATGAGAAAGGCATCACTACACCACTAGGTGGATTAAAATAGGTTTTGTTGTACTGGGACAGTTTTTTCTTCCAGGAAAAAAGATACAAAAATTCAAATCGGGCTATTTAAAACTGTTTGTTTATTTATTCTGGAGCTCCTTGGTAACTAGCTCATAGCAACTTAAACAGTGTCGCTCACGAACACTTTTTGTTCCGATTTTTCTTCGGAGTTTCTGGTCGTGTCGTCGGTAATACTCTGTCATCACCCAAGAAAATTACAGCATGCTTGAGTTTCCATCAAATGTAAATTTCTTTTTTTCCACCAATAAAGCAGGCGCTGGATCCATTTAACGACGCCATGCTGCCACGTTTACTGCTGCTGCAAAATGCGCCATTCGTAGCTGGGTTATAGCTGAGAACGCACTCCACAACAAAAATTTCCGCGCTAGTGTAACTCACCGAACGTGTTTCGCACCCCCGTCGAAGCAGAACTCTCATTCTCTCACGGGCCTATTGTACTGATAACACTGCAAAGTTTACTCCCGCTGCAGTAGCAGTTGTACCCAAGATAAAACGTACCGAGCTCTTTGGGAAACACCCGAACTAGACTTTTGCTTTGCCGCAAAGCCGACCGCCGTCGAGTTGTGCCCACCAGCGGGGGGATTGGGTTCTACTGTTGGCACACAGGCAGGACCCACTAAAAACACCCACACACACACACACATAGAAACGTACGTTTGGGACTGATGCTACGTTTGTTACGAGGGTGGAACCGACCGCTCACGCTTCTCCATCCTCGAATCGAAGACGGCGGAGATGTAAAGTTGCATTACTGCCCTATATATAAAAGCGTTCCACCGTTGGGAAAGCTTCTGCATTTCGTCGTTCCGTGTCGCGTGGTACGAATACTGTTTGCTGTTTTGGTGCTGTTCCACCTTCGCTCTGCCTGTTCGTCGTACGAATTTATTTTGTGTCGTGATCTCACCACCGTTGGCTGGCTGGCTGGTTTGGCTTGACTTGGCTTTTTTGGTGCCGTTCTGTCCAGTTGTGTAACCGTTGTGCGGTGAGTTCTAGAGCCCAACAAAGTGTGTTCTTCGGAGTGCTCTTGTTCTGTGCCGTTCGTTCGTTCGTTCTGTTTGAGCAAGTGATTTAGTCGATTACCGTAGGATCGACAATCGCACAATCCGGTAGCCGCGGTTCGTAAAGGATTATTGTTCTCTCTCTTTGTGGAAGGAAAGAACAGGAAGCAGTTGAAGAAGGTGGGTGAACTAACGATAGTTTTTGGGGGAGGGTGGGGGGTTAGTTGGGTGCGGGTTGCTGCTCATTATCGTGCGATGGTTTCGCAAAGTTTGAGCAGATTGTTTGCCTATTATTAATTAATCTAGTTGAGAGTGAGCCGAGGTTGTCTGGCCTGCATGCATCCGAGGGAGCCGCCTGGTCCATTAAGCTAAAGACAAGATTAGCTTAATTTGTTGCATTATGAAATGGAACAAAGCTAGCGTGAATAAAGGATTCAAGTGTCATTATAGTAGACTATGACTGAGAGAAGCCTCGAGACGTGCTCATTTTCTTATACAACTGCGTTCATTCCTTGTGACGTAACTCAAAGGGAAATTGTCGTTATCGTATAAGAATAACTTCTCCTAGATTGTCCGTACCGTACTCCATCGTTTTGCGACCAGAGTTTTTCGCTTTTTTTCCCAGTTCTCTTATTGAACTTCACCGTACAGAAAAAAATTCTAACAATGTTGTAATGAAAAAGTTCCCCGTAGGTGTGTTGCAGTCAAGTGAAACGTTTCAGAATAATGAAGCCTCGGGAGAAGCTTCTCGGCAAAAAAGCAAACCCATCTTCCAGCTTGATGTGCTTGGTGTTTGATCCGTTTTCAAGTAATTTCATTTATGTACGTTCTTCCTCACGTCAAGAAAACGATTATTTACAAACAGTCGCTGAAACGAACAACGAAAAGTAATTAGTTTTCTGAGCCTTAACAGTTCGCGTGGCACTGAATAAAGAGAGAGAGAGACTTCGGCGACTGATTAAAGTATCCAGGGGTTGTCCCGAAGAATAAGGAAAAAATCTTTGCGATATATGAAAGTATTTCGATGAAGCGAGTTTTGAAGTGTTCGGAAAATTTTAATCAAATTTAGATTTTATTCAACCAAAGTTCCAATATAGGAATTATGTAATTATAGTTTTCAACCATCTAAAACTAATCAAATAACTGTTCGGATTATTTAAACAATTGTTTTAATTTGTGGTAACTTGCTAGAAAAGCTAAACACTTTTTCAAGAATTAAAAAACTGTCCGAAGAGTGTTCAACCTGAACTGCTACGCACTGATGAGTCAAAGACGAAAACGTAAAATCAAATCAAAATGGGTACGTGCACGTAGCATACATTTGGGGGTAAAAACCTGGGGTGGAATCATGTAAGGTGATTATCACCAAGTGATTATCACTTTTGAAAATTTGGAATCATGTAAGGTGATAATCACCAAGTTCTGTCACCACTGCTGAGAGGCTAACATCACTATCAAACGTTGGCATTACGTAAGGTGATAGTCACCACGATTTAATCACCTTCATGTCAAAATGGAGGTGATAGCAATTTAGTTATCACTTTCAGTAGTGATTTGATTTTTTGAGAAGTGGCTTTATAAATTATTGTCCGTTAGGTGAATTTCAAGCCACTGATATAAACAACCTACCAATATTGGTCGGAGAGGATATTTTTTAAATAAAATTCGTACTGATATTGTGTCAGAATTAAATACCAAAATGAAAAATTAACTTAGTTTATATAGTTTAAAGAATTCATAGAATGAACGGTAGTATTATCAATTAAATCAATTCATTTATGTTATAATTATTATTTGAAGGAATATCATTGGGGTATTCGTAAAGTCAAAGATAAATTGCTTTCTGGAAAAGTGATAAGTTTATGAATGTAGACATCTCCTGTTGCACATAACGTAACATAAAAAAATCTATGCTAACATTTTCAGTAGAATTAGATGGCCGTTACTTAGTAAGCGACATATCAGTCTCGTTCAACTGAACGAGTAAAAAAGATTAAACTGCGTTCTTAATTTTCTTCTTGTGAGTTGAACTAAATAAGGCAATATTTTTGGACAATTAGTTGCTGCTAATCATAGTGGATATTCGTAGTACCGGTGGGTAAAATTTCCAAAATAGAGGTAGCATTTAAAAGCTTGTGAAATGCCATAATCGTAAAGTGAATGAAAACTATACAAGAAATTATTTAACGGATCTTTCTCATTCGAGAGGAATGCCATCCGTTGTGAAACATCAAGAAGATCTAACAATTCGTGTCATTTCAAAGCTAGCAAATTTATCCCAAAGAATTGACTGTGACATTGATTTCCATTGAAAAATAAAAATCGGCGTTAATCAAACCAACAAGTGATTTTTTTTATTTGTTTGTGCGCAGGTAATTTTTTTCAGCGTTACTCTTCGATCCATAAAAATCATCATTGATAAACATGACTCGAATTAATGAAAAAAATTGAAAACTGAAGGAATAAAACTTTAGATTTTAAAATATTATATGGGTATACGCCACTTTCATATGTTACTCCTCCTAATATCAACGGTATACGCCACATTCATATTTTACTCCTGAAAAATTGACGTTTCTTGACAGGTGATGAATGGAGTGAAGTTGGCTCAATCACCGGTGATGGTGATAGTAAAAGTGATCAACTTCGGTGATTCCAAACATTCTGGTGATCACCTCGTTATCACCAGGAGGTGATAGTCACTTATCACCTTACATGATTCCACCCCTGTTTAAATATAATACTTTGACATTCTTCAAAATAATTTTCTTCGATTCTTGTGTTTGCTTTGTTTGGCCGTCTACTGATAATGATTACCGATTGGAGCAGTTCTGGTGTCGATTTAAAGTTTTTTTTAAGTGTTTTGTTTCGCCCCTTTAAGCGATGATATAAAATTTAAAACACACTTTACCCTATAATTCCGAAAACGAAAGTCGGATCCAGATGAAATTCAGAAGTTTTGTATAGAATCATAAGACCATTTATTTCCATTTTAGTATGTAAAAATCGGTCACATCATCTTATGGAAAAATTGGTATGCCTATTTCCATTTTTTACAGATTTTACATGTATTATTCTAGGAATTTTGTATGGAATCACAAGAATCTATGTTTGTGAAAATCCGCTTCAAAGAAATTGGAGTGATTCCCGGTTTGGAGTACACGATCACTTCTTTTCGATACTTCCAGAACCTGAAACGAAGATCCGGTATACCCAAAAACAATGTATCAATGGTCATCAACTAACTAAATCTGTTCAATTCTAACATTATACGGCTACTTGAATATATTTGAAAGAATTTTTCCGTTTCATGTATACAAACACGCCCCTGAAAATGACATTTTTATACCTATCAATTTGTAATTCCGGAACCGGTAGTCGTATCCGGATGGAATTTGGTAGGATTATATGAGGTTGTAACCTAACGCTTGTGAAAATTGGTTGAACGGTCTCTGAATAAATCGATGAAACGTATTTAGTTAATTTTGCTCATTTTATCCCGTAGCTCCCGAACCGGAAGTCCGATCCGGGTAAAATTCAAATGCAACCAAGAGACCTATCATTTGAATCTAAGTTTGTGAAAATCAGTCCAGCCAACTCCGAGAAAATCGAGTGCAAAATTTTTGTTACTAACACACACAAACATTTGCTCAGTTCGTCGAGCTGAGTCGAATGGTATATGACATTCGGCTTCTCTTGTAAACGTAATTATTCTTTTCTGCATTTTGAGCGTGGAATAAAAAAAATGGGTTGCCAAATCTTCAAATTTTCCGTCATTATTATTCTCTATTAGTGACTGCTACGATGCGTAAATTTTACGTAAAAATACCGAGTTGTTCCTGAAATATGGTTGCTCAACTGGGGACATATTATTCAAACCGGTATGTACGATAACTAAAGAACAGTTTAACCGATTTAAAACAAATGTATATCAGATTAGCGTATTATATTTCAAATGGAACACAGTCGAGAAAATGAAATATAAAATTTTAATCAATTTTATTAAATAAATTTGCCAAAAACAATTTTGTTGTGATTTTTACCAAAAATCATTGAACATAAAAAAATATCATATCTATAGAAATCTCAAAAACAAACATTTTTTTTACCTAAGGAAAAAAATGTTTTGTTATCTGAAGATTTGTTTACTTTGCAGCTTTGTTAATACCAAAATGAGATTTTTTTATGACAAATGTTTATGAAATGCAGGAAACGTCGAGTGTTATCTTGAAAAGCAATATTCGAAAAAAAAAGAGCCAGAGAGTCGACCTAATTTTATTTTTGTGAGATAAAACTAGATCTCGACGTTTTGTGCTTTTGCAAGACGCAATAAGAAAACCGCAAAAAATCGCATTATTAATCAGAACAATTGAGCTTGCAAAAAGTTTTTCTGAAACAACTTGCTTGGGAATAGCACGCAATTTCACATTGTGCAAGCTGAATTGATCCCTGCATGCTAATCAATAACGACGCCGGCCACGTCCGAATGCAATCCGAATCAACTTTGAAGGAAGGAACTTACGTTCAATGCATGTTGCTACTAGAAACCGATGAATCGTCTGCATTTACACATGCATCACAGGAAAGGGTTGTTTGTTAGTAAATTTTCGAATAATATTATCATATGTTTATTGCTCTGGGTAGCCGGCTACCGAGAATACGTTGCAATTTTATCGCGTTTTGTATTGATATGTGCTTCCTTCTAAAATACGAAATTTCTTCCGTAACTCGTAAAACTCCAGACGACCGGATACTAAGTAATGTCGATATCTACTCCCTAACCAAAACAATAAAATACCAAATGGATCCTCCTCGTCCTATGTTCTTTTGAAGCACCCGCAAGCATTTAATCCGAAGAAAAATAGATCCATTGATCAAACGTTCCCCGAATAATCGACGGAGTTTAGTTTAGCTCGACTTTTAGTAAGGAGAAATATAAAGACATTCGAAATAAGAAAAATGTGAAACATCCCTAGGGAATGATTTTACCAGTATCCTGCTTCTTCTATTCGTATTGCTACAGACAACGCGAGATGACACACCACTACTGAAAAACTGTACTGTAAGAGCTATTGGGAGTACAAAATAATTCGTTTTTTTTTGGGATCAAAAATGCATTTATTTCAGAATAAAAAGAATTTTAAAATTAATCATCTGCGGCAAATTTCGAATTCCACCTCGAAAAAATGTCTCGTCTTCTGAGGTGATCCAAGTTTTAAGCCAATTTGCGATTTCTGCAAAAGAAGTAAACCGATGACCTGCCAGATCGTGCTGCATCCGTCGGAACAACCAGTAATCAGAAGGAGCAATGTCAGGACAATAAGGCGGGTGCGACAAAATGGCCCCAAATGTTTCGAGAATAAGTATATTAGAAGGCACAATGCCGCATAGTTTTCATTTGCAGTTAAAAAAAAGTCAAATGAAAAATGACACAAGGCTGCCGACTCTCCTCTACTGCCGAAACAATTTTTAGTTATTTTCAACAAATTTAGACTTTTGATGAAAAATATCCACTTAAATAGTAGAAAAAAAATGTACTGGGCGAAAGCAATTAATCTACTCGTACTGACCTTTCTCCTAGAAGTAGCAATTCTCAAAATATTTAGACGTAAACAAAATCTGTTTCCTGTTGAATTGCGCCCTTTCTGTTCTAATCGTTGCAGGTACAAGGTATTGTACAAAAATGATATCGAAGAAGAAGTTGTAGGAAATCGATGGAGCACTTTTAAAAAAGTATACACTGCAAAAGATAGTCAAACACTGGTTCAAAACTTGGAATAACGACAAAATTTATCTGTTTCAACACTTAAACATATATCAGGTCGCATGAAATTTGTGTTCGATCAATTGTAAAAATGCCTCATTTTTTATGCTTGAATATGTTGGCTTCGGAAGCCTACTAATTAACTGAATTAAGGGATTTGATCTAGACTTGTAGAGTCAATTAAAAATAAGAGGTCACAGCTGAAATAATTTTGAGTCATTTTTCCAGTTTCAAATTATTACAAATCAGAGCTCTTTGTTTTTTATATCTAAATATCTCGGAAACGGTTGCCTCTAATAGGAAAGTCACTAACATTTTTTTTATATCATTTATTTTACCCCGGCTTTAACCATTTTGGTCGTTCACCGGGAAAAGAAGTCACTAACAGTGATTTTATTGCTTTTTATCTTAAAATCAGGTTCTATTATTTAAAAGACTATTTTTGAGCTGAACCTTTAAAAGGTTTTTTTTGTTGTAACATCTTCATTTTTTAATTGACCCTAACGAAATCATCATCAAATAAGGATTCAAAATTTGGGATTTAAATTAAATTATTTTTAAAAGAAATGTCGGGACGATTTTTAATTTCAATTCGTTAATTTTTCAATTCTTGAAAAAGTATTCGACTTTTTATATCAGTGTGCTCAATCAATCATTTGAATCTGAGTTGAAGAAAATCGGATATGCGGTCGAGTATTTTTATTTTTTTTTTTTTGCAGATGATATCCTGTTACTCTCGAACCGGAAGTTCGATCCGGGTAAAATTCAATCTTTTATTTGAATCCAAGTTCGTGCACATTTTCGTTTCAACTGAGTCGAATGGTATAATTTTTTAATAAATTAAATTCTATTTTCTCAACATATCTGGTGTTTTTGATTGGCGAAAATCAATGTTTTTGTTTATTTTTGCCTTACGGAATAAATGTAACTGTATCGGCAAAAAGTAGTTAAGTTATGAGGTAAAAACAAAAGCCGTCTCGCACTACCGTACATTTCTCTACAGTTGCGAGTAAAATGGCAATGAAATTACCTACAGCAACTGTAAAAGAGTAAACGCACCGCAATATAAAGCAAGTGGAAGACATTCATTCAAACAATGCTAGTAGCTCAGTTTATATTCAGTTCCTCTAGCCATATGACGTACATAAATGATGATAATCTCTTAAATTTTTTAAAATACTTATACCGAATAACGACAAAAAAATTACAAAGTGTATATATAGGGAACATTCTAGTGACGAGACATGAATTCGGAAGGAAAAATCGAAACGACGTCACTTATTGACTCCACAGAAGTTCCGAGGACACGTATATTCCTCGTAATCCATTGACAATCCATAGATTCAACCATGAAAATATCAGTAATGACATAGAAAATTAATCTTCATAAACCTAACCACTATACCATATACCTACTATAATTTGTGTAGTTACTCTGTTCGGCTCGATTCATAGGAATTTAGCAACCCATCACCGTGCAAAATGCAACGAAAGCAATTTGTTTTGAAGTTGAATAATGAATAAACTGCATGCAACAAGCATCATGCGAGCAGAAAAAAAAACAACTTCTTTATTACAACGACGCATGCACCTCTACAATATCTACACACACATACACATACAACATCTAACATCGTGAGGTGCCCCCTAAAGAGAGCGAGGAACAGACGGTTTTTCCACCTGAACGAATAGCATAGAGACAGCAAGAGCTGAAGAAAATTATTCATGTAACCCGAAGAAAAAGCATAACAATAAAAGCATTAATATCATTATAAAGTTCGGATCCAGATGACATCGCTCGGGAGGGGGAAAACTTGAACGAACATTTATAACTGAGAATAACATTATTCTGTTTCGAACTTGAACGCTGTGAGCAGTTTGTTTTATAGAAATCTATTTCGGCTCGTTTCGATAGCTTTACAGATAAAGTTGAGTGTTCTGCGGGGATGTCTTATACTTTAAATGAAAAAAAAAATCATCGTGATATCAAATCTATTTTGATAACACTGAACCGATCGTACCCGCTTTACAGTCCAGATCTTGCGTCATCCGACTACCACTTGTTTCTGGTGATATAAAACGCTTTTCTTCGGGTACTAGGAGAGGTTAAAAGGTCCTAGACCGTCAAAAAGCGTTGCAATCGCAGAAAGAAACATGGTTTTTTATAGTCCATCCAAATATCAAGAGATTGTAAATCTTGAACGGTTAAACGGTATCAAATCAGTTAAATTATCTGTAAACATCACGAATGTAGTCCTTCGTCAATCTCGCGGCTATGTCTCTGACATAACCAAATCCATGTTTTTCACATTTATACAAGATACTGGCTCAGAAGACCATCGTAACCATGGCTGAAATCAACGATTGCTTACCGAACCTTCTTATTCACCCGATTTAGCTGCCGCGGACTGTAAATTATCTGTAAATAATATTATCCAAATAGTGGCTTCGAATTTGTCCCTCACTTTTTCAATACATTTGTCTGAAGCTTGTTTCAGGAAGGATGCTATCAGGAATCAGAACTAATTGGGTCAAGTGGCATTTGGTCCAATTTGATCTAATCTCTGACAATTGGTAACTAACTAGCAACGAATTATGCAATGGGTTTTGATTTGTTTTCAAGATATATTAATGTAAACTTAACGAAGCACTTTAAGAAATGAAAAAAATACCAACAAATTAAAAACCACCGTAACATATTCGCAACGAGTCTTGGTTTGTTTTCAAGCTTACTTAGTAAGGGTGCTTCGTTAATTTCACACAAACTTAACGAAACAAAATAAAAAGAAGAGCAACAAAATCAACACCATCGTAACTTATTAACAACATATTATTCACTGCGCTTCGATTTATTTTGAATCTGGTTTAGGATGGGTGCATCGTTAACTCTAAATAAACTTTATTCATCGAGTCTCGTTTCGTTTTCAAGGTTATTTTGGATGGGTGTTTCGTTAACTTTACATGAACTTAACGAAGCAAAAAATTGAGCAACCAATTAAAAGTCACAGTAACTAATTCGCATCTAAGTAGTACCAAATAATTGTATCATTCGCAACTAATTAAAAACAATTAACTGGGTTCCGATTTCTTTTCAAACTTATTTAGGAGGGATGCATCATTAACTTCATATTAACTTAACGAAGGACTCGCAAACGTAAAGATATGGATATAAATTCAACACCACAGTAACTAATTCGTAACTAATTAGTAACAAATTATTCATCGAGGGGTTTTCAACGTTATTTTTGAGGGGTACTTCGTAAACTTCATATAAACTTAATAAAGACCTCGAAAAAACATGAGCAACAAATTCAAAACCAATGTAACTAATTTACAACAAATTACCAACAGTTAAAAATAAAAAAAAAAGTCCGAGAAACATACTTAAAATTACCATAACTAATTCGCAACAAATTATTCACTAGATTTGATTTCACGCTTGTTTAGAACGGGTGCTTCGTTAACTTCGTATGAGAAGCACTCTAAACAAAACGAAAAAAATTTCGAAACCACCGTAACTCATTCGCAATTAATTAGTAACAATTTATTAACTTCGGTTTAGATATGTTTTCAAGTTTATTCAGAGGGGTGTTTTGTTAACTTCATATGGACCCAACGAAGAGCTCGTAAAAATGATTAAAATAACGAGCAACGAACTCAAAACCACCGTAACTAATTCGCAACTATTTAGCAACACATTATTCATCGAGTCTCGATTTGTTTTCAGGGTTATTTTTAAGGAGTGCTTCGTTAAATTTATATAAACTTAACGAAGACCTCGAAAAAATTGAGCATCAAATTCAAAATCAATGTAATTAATTTGCAACTAATTAGCAACAAATTGTTCGCAGGGTTTTGATTTTTTTCAAGCCTATTTAGGCAGGATGCTTTGTTGAGTTTATATAACCTCAACGAAGACCTTGAATACATGGAATTCAATTTGTTTTCAAGGTTGTTTTGTAGGCGAGCTACGAAAATTTAATATAAACTTAATAAAGACCTCGAACAAAATCGAGCAACAAATTCAAAATTATCGTAACTAATTTGCAACTAATTAACAACAATTTATTAACTGGGTTCCTATTTGTTCTCAAGCTTGTTTAGGCGGGATGCTTCGTTAAATTTCTATGAATTCGACACTCGAAAAAATAAAAAAGAAACAACGAGCAACAGACTCAAAATCATTAAACTAATTCGAAACAAATTATTTGCTGGATTTCAATTTGTTTTCGAGGTTGTTTTGAAGGCGTGCTTTGAAAATTTCATATAAACTTAACTTAACAAAGACCTCGAAAAATATTGAGCATCAAATTCAAAATCATCATAACTAATTTGCAACCAATTAGCAACAAATTAATCACAGGGTTTTGATTTGTTTTCAAGCTTATTTAGGCTTCACATTAACTCCACATGAACTTAACGAAGCACTCGAAAAGTGGAGAAAAAACGAGCAGCTAACTCGAAACCACCGTCAAAATTATTGTAACTAATTTTCAATTAATTACCTACAAATTTTTCATTGGATTTTGTATTTTTAAAGCTGTTTTTGGCTGGGTATTTCGTTAAGGTTATATAAACTAAACAAAAAACACGAAAAGCTGTTTTCAGGCATATTTAGAAGGAGTGGTTCGTGAATTTAGTTGGAACTTCGCATAGCACTCGAAAAAATGAGAAAAAAAACGAGCGACTAACTCAAAACCACCGTAATTAATTCGCAACTATTTAGCAACACATTATCCATCGAGTCTCGGTTTGTTTTCAGGGTTACTTCGTTAAATTCATATAAATTTAACAAAGACCTCGAAAAATATTGAGCATCAAATTAAAAATCATCGTAACTAATTTGCAACTAATTAGCAATAAATTATTCACAGATTTTTTATTTGTTTTCAAGCTTATTTAGGCTTCACATTAACTTCACATGAACTTAACGAACCACCCGAAAAAATTTAGCAACAAATTATTCATTGAATCTCGGTTTGTTTTCAAGGTTATTTCCGAGGGGTGTTTTATTAGCTTCATATAAACTTAACGAAGATCTAGAAAAAAATAGCAACAAATTCAATACCACCGTAATTAATTCTTAATTCATTAGCAACAAGTTTTTCACGGGGCTTCTAATTTGCTTTCAAAGTTGTTCATGTGAACTTAACGAAGCACCCGAAAAAAATATTGAACAACTAAATTAAAACTACGAACCTGATTTGCAACTAATTAGCAACAAACTGTTCACTAGATTTCGATTGAGTCGCAAACTTGTTTAGAATAGGTGTTTTGTTAACTTCAGTTGAGTTCAGCGAAGTACTCGAAATAATGAGGCGGAAAAAACGAACACCAAACTCAAAACCACCGTAACTAATTCACAACTAATTAGTAACAAATTATTCCCTGTGTTAGGATTTGTTTTCATGAACGGTACTTCGTTTACTTTATATGATCTTCACGAAGACCTTGAATACTTAAAAAGTTAGCAGCAAACTCAAAATCACCGTAACAAATTATTCGCTAGGTTTTGATTTCAAGCTTATCAAGAGCTCTGTGAAGCACTAGAAACAATGAAAGAAACAAACGTCAAGCTCAAAACCACCGTAACTAATTCGCAACTATTTTGCAACACATTATTCATCGAGTCTCGGTTTGTTTTCAAAGTTATTTTAGAGGGGTGTTTCGTCAATATCATATGAACTTAACGAATACTTAAAAAAAAATTAAGCAACAAATTAAAAACTACCATAACTAATTCGCAACTATATAGCAACAAATTTTCCACGGAACTTCTTTAGGAGGGATGTTTCGTTAACTTGACATGAACTTAACGAAGCACTCGAAAAAAAATGGAATAGCAAAATCAAAACCACAGTACCTGATTCGCAACTAATTAGCAACAAATTATTCACTTGGGTTTTGTTTTTCCTCAAGCTTATTTAGGCGGGGTGCTTCGTTGAGTTTATATGAACTCAGCGATGGGATCAGAAACAAATTATTCGAGTCTCGGTTTGCTTCCAAGGCTATTTTTGAGTCGAAAAACATTGAGTAACAAATTCAAAATCATCGCAACTAAGTAACAACAAATTATGTACTGAGTTTCGATTTGTATTGAAGCTTTTTTTAGGAGGGGTGCTTTGTTAACTTCATATGAACAAACAATTTCAATACAATCGTAACTAATTCGCAACTAATTTGCAACAAATTATTGATCGAGTCTCGGTTTGTTTCCAAGGTTATTTTTGAGTTAAAAAAAATTGAACAACAAATTCAAAATCATCATAACTAATTTGCAACTAATTAGCAACAAATTATTCACTCAATTTGAAGCTTATTTAGGAGGGGTGTTTTATTAACTTCATATAAACTTAGCGAAGCACTAGGAAAAATGGAAAAAATGTGAGCAATGAACTCAAACTACCGTAACTAATTCGCAACTAATTAGCAACAATTTATCAAGTTTGTTTCACACATTTTGCTCGAACTGAATTTATTTTTATTTTTTTCAAATCTATTTATTTAACCTCGTTTTTAACCTGATTAGGTCATTCACAGGAAATTTATTTAAAATTTATTTCCGTTTAATCCTATATGAAAACATTCGAAATATTTCGAACTGTTCTTTAGTGATCGTGCACGCTAGTTTTAGTCACTGTAACAGTCGTTAATAAAGAATAATAACTGCATAACGTTTCAATATTAGACAACTCATAATTTATTCTCGGTTCACGCTCGAAATAGGGGAACGGGAAACCCAGTTTAGAGAAGGAGCTCACAGGAAAGAGTGGTCAGTTTTATTCGATTTTATGTTTTCCGGGCTATGACTCTGGCATTACCCATCCGCTCTTCTACTTTCATCACATTCAAACAATTAGCATTAATTTATCTATATTTCACTCAAGGCTTTATGCATTTACGATGTACATTAACGTCAGAAACCCTTGGGTTTCTCCCTCAGGATTTTGGAAAACCTACTCAAATTTACATGTTTTCTATCTTCTACTCCGTACATCCCGAACCCACCGGTTCTTCTCCAGCCATGCGGGAATTTATGTAAATCCTTTCCCCACAACCTTTGTTTTGACTTTTTGATGTTCACTTTCTCTGAAACGTCCCCACCCTAACACCAAAAAAAAAAAAGGAAACATCAGTTGTCAATCATATGTGAGTTAGTGTAAATCCGTATAACAAATTCATCACAAAGGTTTGCTCTCAGCTGTGGACCAGCCCCCAACTCTGCGCTCCTTCCTCTGATTAGGCAGAAGGATTCCCCATACCAAGTCATAGTACTTCATATTTTATGCAAACCCGAAGCGTCGCTTTCCGTTTCTTTTCTTTTAGCGTACAACAACGGCAAACAAAGAGGTTTGTTTCCTACCAGAAACGGCTTTGTTCGCCCCTGCTAGGTAGGCATCCCGCCAAACGCTGATTCAGATGCGATGCCAGCAAACGTGCCAAATTTTTCGATTGATATTAGATGGTTTCCGGTTTTACCCGGGCAAAAGCGGTGCACCGGATCTTCACAGTATGCGGTGGTGCAACGGTGTTTTTTTTTGTCGATTTGACAGGTTTTACGATTGAAATTTTATAGGATCTTCGTCGTCGAACGGAGAGTTTCGAAAGCTTTCTTCACCATTTCGAATGAATATTTACGAGCTATGTTCGATTCTTCCGGGCAACAAATCGGTTTTTTCTTTCCCTTTTGGACTTTGCACTATCGCGGAGAGAATTCTGCTTCAAGGCGGTTCAATACTAGGATGGTACAGGTTTGGCATGATTTGACTACTGATCTTCATCAAGAATTCAGTAGGGACAATTGAACACTGTATCCCGGCGGAACTATCAACCAGCAAAAGACGAGATGGTCAAATTGAATATTGATGTCGATTGAACGTCGTCAAGTGACTGTGATTAATGGGGCAGAATTCGTGTCATCTCACAACCACTAGGAGAAAAGAAAGAAAGAATAACTGATAACGAACGAACAGTCAACACTTTTTCTCGAAACGAGAAGATGCTTTCTGGCTCGTTCCACATGATGCGGTTATTTTCCAATAGAACGGAACGTGCGTGAATGTGTGGGGAATCATCGAACTAAACTTGACAGATACGGAGCGAAACAAATTCTTTGCGGAACCGTGAAGTTCGTAGATGACGCACCGTCTGAATCGCTCTTTACACCCCCGCAATCCGTGTCGAGGCATACAAAAGTAAACAAAAAAAAAAAAGAAAAAAAGATTCGTTTTGTTACGTTACCAAAGGAGCCATTCGATTCGAAATTCCAACAACTAAGTGGGCTGTGAAATGGCGCTGGTGAATAACTGAAAAATATTACTTTTGGCTGCAAAAGAATTCATTGGCTTGTTTACAGAGCAGCAGCAGCAGCAGAAGCAGGAACGTTTATGGCTGGTTGAGTGGAAACGATATTTTTAGCAACGAATGGCATTTTTACAGCTTGTTTTAGAATATTTATGATTTACCATAGACGGGAGCTTCGAAAAATTCCAGAACGAAATTGGACTCGACGGATTGGGAAATGGTAGTTTTGTGGTTAGGTCTTAATGCGAAAGAAATTCCACGAAACATCCACGTTTTCGTTTTGTTTGTATTTTTTTTTTTTGAAATTGTTTACCCATTATTCGAGGTGGATGATTGAAGTTTTGAGATTGATTAAATAAAAATATATATTTCCACGTGAATGAACACTTAAACCTGATAATCTATTTAACCTTTTTCTTAACTATTCATTGAAATAACGCCTGAGAAAAAAAGTACATTAATGAAACCAGGAAAATGGTAGAATTTGTGTATTAGTATTCCCCAAAGAAACTTCTTCAGTCAGGATTTAATCTCTGCACATGTCGGCTACCCTTGTGATGTGAATAAAAACATTCGAGTTCTGGTTTAAGAGTTTTATTGCCGTTCCCTTAACGGAACGTTCTAGAGCAAGTGATAGCGGACATAATCCAATAAGTTGAGGGAAAAAAACATTGAAAGGCAAATTTGGCAAGATGAAAAATCCTACCAAACATGAACGGAACAGTTGTGAAAAGCAGAAGAGAATTTTCCAGGCACCCCTGTACAGGCCCGTACCCAGGATTTAATCAGAACCAAAAAAAACATATTACCTTTACTCAGATAGTCCTCAAAATAACTTCGTAACGTATATAACTTAACTAGTTTTATGTAGATTATGTATTATTATTAACAGTTCGGCTGAAAAGTTCGTATCGTTTAATAGAAACACACATTTTTTTGCCAAAATTCGTTTTTATTATTCAACATAATTGCCATCAGAAAAGATACAGCGATTATAGCGATCTTCCAACTTTTCGATACCATTTTTGTAGTACGATTTGTCCTTTGCCTCAAAATAGGCCTCAGTTTCAGCGATTACCTCTTCATTGCTTCTAAATTTTTTACCAGCGAGCATTCTCTTGAGGCCTGAGAACAGGAAAAAGTCACTGGGGGCCAAATCTGGAGAATACGGTGGACGAGGGAGCAATTCGAAGCCCAATTCGTTCAATTTCAGCAAATACTCGTGAATAATATGTCCAACACGTTCCTTTGATATCTTTAGGGTGTCAACTATCTCGATCAACTTCACTTTACGGTCATTGAAAATCATTTTGTGGATTTTTTTCACGTTTTCATCGGTAACAGCCTCTTTTGGACGTCCACTGCGTTCATCGTCTTCGGTGCTCATATGACCAGTACGAAATTTTGCAAACCACTTACGAATTGTTGCTTCGCCCGGTGCAAAGTCTGGATAACACTCTTCAAGCCATTTTTTGGTATCGGCGGCACTTTTTTTCATCAAAAAGTAGTGTTTCATCAACACACGAAATTCCTTTTTTTCCTTTTTTTTTTCACAATAACAAAAGTAGCTTCATTCAAAATGCAATATCTCACAAACTAATAATCAGACAGCTGTCAAATTTATACACGTATCTTTTGAAGGTTGGTACTAACTGAAAATGGTATGGATTTAATTCCAGTGGCGCTCTCTCATAGAAACGATACGAACTTTTCAGCCGATCTGTTATACCCTCCGTTTTATGTGATTTTGACCATCACGTAACTCCTAAAACCTCTATCTCATGGTGTAATCTACAGGATCAACAGCCTTATAACATTTCTCAAATTTTTTTTTTCGTTCCTGTTTCTGATTTCGGAAGGGGCCAGGGTCTGTCAGACTCGATATTGAAGATTTCTGTCCCGCTTTCCAATTTCCCAGTTGCTGTAAAATATTCCTGTCCAGAAAGCTGTTTGAAGTCTACCCTAAAGCAGGTTGCATCATCCTATACCACGCAATCAAATTTCATCAGTATCTTCGTGACCAACTTCCACGATCGTACTTTCGTCGACTTGTATCGTCAGGATTATGAGTTACCCTCCTCTTCTGAGTCAATCGGTCAGCTCGTATTTTAGTCTGGGGCTCCACTTTAAATAGCTGACCACCTTTTACTCTGGTTTTGGTGAATAGCTGTCACCAACAAACGTCTCGCAAACATTTGGTGACAGTTGATTGGACAAAATTCTTACTACTTACTTAATGAGAGGGTAGCTTGGATTTTCAAAATGCGCGAGCAAAATTTTAACGTGTTTAGTCAAACACGTCTTTAAAAACAGAAGGTTATAATTTCTTTCCAAAGTACTACGCAGTGGTGTATCGTGGAAATTTGGCACCCGGGGCAAAATGAGACTTGCCGCTCGGCTTAGTGAGCAAAAAAGCTGGACTCCATCTCCGGAATGATGACTTGGACGAGCAAAACAAAAAGGTCCCAAGGATTGGTTTGGCGCCCCCTGAAACCGTTGCGCCCGAGGCGAGTGCCCCCTTCAACCCCCCCCCCCCTCTCCCTTAGATACGCCACTGGTACTACGGAAAACTAACATTGCATGGTGAATATAAAAAACCTACAAAAGTACAACCTTTGAGTATTCATACATACATACATACGTCCCGGGTTGGCGGTTCAATGCATAGGACGCTGGTCTTACAAGCCAGTTGTCGTATGTTCGAGCCCCAACCTGGAAGGATTCTTAGTGTCAGTAGGATCCATAGTACTAGCCATGCAATGATTCTGTACACTAAGAATCGGCTGCGAAGTCTGTTGAAACAGAAAGGCCAAATTCCACCAAAGGAATGTAATGCCAAGGCTTTGCTTTGAGTATTCATTATATTTAATATCTGGACAAAAAAATAATAAAAATCTAATAATTATTTCAATGAAATACCCGTGTTGCGTATTCAAACAAAAGGTCACTTGATAATGCACTTTAATGGAAGAATATCGATGAATTCTTTCCGATTTGGTTTTGAAGAAATCAATATTTTGTTGATTTTTGCCTTTCTCATAGGCTATACAATCACAGCAAAAACCGACTTTTGAACCGAGGCCCGGAGAGCCGAATGTCAAATACCATTCGACTCAGCTCGACGAACTGAGCAAATATCTGTGTATGTGTGTGTGTGTGTGTGTGTGTGTGTGTGTGTGTGTGTGTGTGTGTGTGTGTGTGTGTGTGTGTGTGTGTGTGTGTGTGTGTGTGTGTGTGTGTGTGTGGCAAATATTGTCACTCACTTTTCTCGGAGATGGCTTAACCGATTTTCATAAACTTAGATTCAAATGAAAGGTCTCATAGCCCCATACAAAGTTCCTGAATTTCATTTGGATCCGATTTCCGGTTCCGGAATTAAAGGGTGATATGCACCAAAAATGTGAAAATAATGTCACTCACTTTTCTCAGAGATTACTACACCGATTTCCACAATCTTAGATTCAAATGAAAGGTCTCATAGTCGCATACAAAATTCCTGAATATGATTTGGATCCGACGTTCGCTTACGGAATTGCAGGGTGATATGCACCAAAAATGGGAAAATAACGTCACTCACCTTTCTCGGAGATGACTGAACCGATTTTCATAAACTTAGATTCAAATGAAAGTTCTTGTGGTCCCATACAAAATTCCTGAATATTATTTGGATCCGACTTCCGGTTCCGGAATTATGGGGTAAAATGTTCAAAAAAAATTGTGAAAATAAGTGCCATACAAAATTCCTGAATATTATTTGGATCCGACTTCCGGTTCGGGAGTTATGGGGTAAAATGTGCAAAAAAAGAAAATATATGTTCTAACTTTTCTCATAGATGGCGCGACCGATTTTCACAAACTTAGGTTCGAATGAAAAGTCCTGTGGTCCCATACGTAATTACTGAATTTCATGCGGATCCGACTTCCGGATTCGGAAATATAGGGTAAAGTGGGTTAAAATTTCTATACCATCACAGAAAATTGGGAAAAACCTTAAAAAAAATTTAAATCGACCTCAAATCGTTTCCAGTTGATAGTATTTATCAGTAGACGGTCAAACAAACCGATTTCGGTTATTCTTTTAAGAATCGAAGAAAATTACATACACTCGGATATCAGTGTCGGAGCTTCAGAAATCCGCATAGGACAAAAGATGCGCAACTTTTGGAATGAACGAAAAAATGCGTCGCTTCGGAATTCCGCGAAGAAAAATAAGGAGTAGCTCTGGAAATCCGGTTAAAAATTCGCGTAAGTTTGGAAATCCACGAGAACAAAAATGAGGTATCTTCGCAAATCCGCGTAAAAAAACACATAAATTCGGAAATCCGCTCAAAAACAACGCGTGAGTTCCGAAATCCGTGTATAAAAGAAACGTAACTTTGGAAATCTGCGTAAAAAACTGCATAAATTCGGGAATCCTAACGTGGCCGCGTAACTTCGGAAATTTGCATAAACTCGAAAATCCACCTTTAAAACTACGAAACTTCAGCGATCCGCGTGAAAAAGCCTAGTGACTTCGGAAATCCGCTTGAAAACAAACCGATTAAATTCGTAAATCCACGTAAAAACCGCATAACTTCGGAAATTCGCGTTAGGAAAACGCATAAATTCGAAAATCAGTGTAACTTCATAAATCTGCAAAAAAACGCGTAACTTAAAAAATCTGCGTAGGAAAAAAACGTAACTTTGGAAATCCGTGTATTGAGAATATGTAACTTCGGAAATTCTCGTAGAAAATATCGCGTAACTTCGGAAATCCATGTAAAAATCGCGTAACTTCAGAAATCTGCGAAGAAAAAATATGTAACTTCGAAAATCCGCGAAATTTCGGAAATCGGCTTTAGTTAGAAAATTTGCGTGAAAATGCAGCGTAACTTCAGAAATCAGCGTATAAAAAAGAAGTAACTTCGGAAATTCGAGTAAAAAAAACGCCACTTCCGAAATCTGCGTAGAAAAAACGGTGTGACTTCAAAGATCCACGTTAAAAACTACGTAACTTTATAAATCCCCGTGACTTCAGAAATCAGTTTTAGTTAAGAAATTCGCGGGAGAAGCCCGCGTAATATCAGAAATCTTCTTAGAAAAAAGCAGTAACTTAGGAAATCCGCGTAACTTCAGGAATTCGCGAAACTTCGGAAATCCGCGTAACTTCAGAAATTCGCGAAACTTCGGAAATCCGCGTGTTAATAAACGCATAGCTTCGCGGAAAAAAATTGCGTAACTTCGGAAATCTACGCATAAATTAAAAAATATGTGCAGAAAACGAGACATAGTTTCGGAAATCCACACAAGAAAACTTCGTACCTTTGGAAATCTGCGTAAAAATACTCGTAACTACGAAAATTCGCTTTAGTTAGAAGAAATTCGCATGCAAAACCTGCGTAACTTTGGAAATCCGCGTAAAAAATTACGTAAGCTTGAAAATCTGCGTTTGTTACGTTACACCTAAAAAACAAGACGTAACTTCGGAAATCAGCGTAGAAATTCAGACACTAAGAATTCTTCCTGGTCGGGGCTCGAACATACGACAACTGGCTTGTAAGACCAGCGTCCTATGCATTGAACCGCCAACCCGGGACGATGTATTATGAATTACGCTTATAATGGGAATGAACATGAAAAAAACAGTTCATGATATCAGGACTCTTGTTCATGATGAATTTAAATGATACATCATTTCTGCGGGAATCATAATTGATTTAACTGTTCTAAAGTAATAGTGTTTTTTTTGTCATACAGCAGCTGAGGCTGCAATTTGTTTCCAAAATAATGTAGGGCAACGGCTCCAGTAGTCACCTCAGCTCCAGTAGCAATTTCATATACCATAACCATTAGTTAAAGACTGTCCCAGAAAGTATGGACGCACTTTGATTTCGCTGTAAATAATTCACAAGTGTTAGATATTCATATTTTATTCGATATACTGATAATATTAGACTACCACAACAGAATATTATTCTCAACATTTGCAACTTAGCCATTGTAGACTAGTTGGCGCGCCTTCATGCGAACGTTCCTCATTAAATTCCGTACAGACTTCTTGACGACAAGTTTTGACACTTTTTTCCAATCTTTTTCGAACTGTTGAATGGTTTCGGCTGCCGAGACATGTTTCCTAATATGTGCCTTCGTTAATGCCCAAAATTCCTCAATTGGTCGATGAAAGTGACATTTTTGGCAGTATTCTACCGTTGATTTCGAGTAGTGGCAAGAAGCAAGATCTAGCCAGAAGACAACAGGATCCTTGTGGCTTCGAATCATGGGTAGAAGTCGTTTTTGTAAACATTCCTTGATGTATATTTCGCTGTTCGTTGAAGCAGTGGTGATTAAGGGTTTCGAAATCTTACCGCAGTTACAAATTGCTTGCCATACCATAGCTTTCTTACCAAATTTTTCGACTTCAATCGATGTCTCGGACTGGTTTAACACTTGCCCTTCTCGCACCGTATAATATTGTGGTCCTGGCAAGGATTTGTAATAACTTCCTGATTGCATTTCGCACGGCTTTTTCACTTACTCCTTTAATTTTTGTTAAGTGGTTAGAGAAGAGTGTAAACAACAGGACGCAGCCATAAAATTGAAAGATTCTGAACCATTGAGAAATGGCAGCGGTTTTTGGTTGCGTCCATACTTTCTGGGACAGTCTTTAGAGTGACTATTGAAATTCCAGTTGATTGAAAGTCCAGTAATCGGCAGAATAATAGTGCTACGAATGGGATGACTAATGGCAATTAGTTTGAATAATTTCATCATATTTCAACTAAAGAGGACACCCATGAACATTTTCTGGATTAGAAAAAAGGTGTAATAAATGTAAATCCATTCCAATTTACCTTCCGAAAAACTAATTCCGAAATAAACAAGAACTAATCTGACGCATCGTAAAAGGGTTACCACAGCCGAAATGTCATCTGTGAAAGGGTTACCGTTGGGTAGAAATTTACATCCGAGGATAAACATGCTAAAGCCCCTTCGATCAGATTGGGCCTGCTGCGGTCAAACTCGTTCCAGCTCGGGGTCAGACACTCGACGCCATTGGCGGCTGTTCACCCCACAGGGCGTTTGTGTGTGCTTGGTGTTTTGGTGAGCCTAAAACAACAGAGGCGGAGGCGAACGAGTCGAAACCCCCTCCCACCCCTACATCGAACAAGTTGTTTCTGTTTCTATTTTTCTATTTCGTTTTCAATTCTAATCATGCGGAGTCCGAAGCATGCACAGCAATGCCTTCCCTGGTTTACGAAGTCAAGTGCTTCTGGAATGGAAAAAATTTTGTTTTATCATGTTGTTAATAGTTTGCGACGAACACAGAAACTCTTGGAGCGAAACAATCGGATGTGTGCTTTCCGCTGATGGTTGTGTAGACACCCGGTTCCTCGCTGTGAAACACACACACACACACACACACACACACACACACACACACACACACACACACACACACACACACACAAACACACACACACACACACAGAAGCAAACCTAGCCGGCGGCGGTCGAGATTATAATAATGTTTATGGTGATGTTGTGAATGCGCTTTTTTTCGTTTTCGTTTCGAAATTATATTCCTGTGGCCGCCCGACGGTGCCACAGCCAGTTGTGTCACAGGTCACAGGAGCGAGATAAAAGGTGACCGGAGAGCACTGAAGCGAACTTGCTTACGGCGAACGGGACGGGACGGAACACCCGAACCGGACGATTAGCCCGATCGAATGGTTATGGCCTAAAACTGAGGTTCCGCATGCAACGGAAGGACCGTTCGCGAAGTGCAAAACAATGCCGGTTTACGGTGTGTCGATTTCCGAGTCCCGAAAAAGTTTTTGTTTCGCTGTTTGGAAATAATGTACTTTTATATTTTCAGAAAACCGCTATCCGGAGAGTCATTCAACAACTGAACTGCTGAAGCGGGCCAGGGATTTGCAATCAAAAAGGGTTTATAATTCGTAAAATTTTAGTATCGAGAAAAATTGACCGCAGAGGCTCCGGACACCAATAAAATTTGGTGTGTATGAAATCGAAGCCCGTAGAATTTCTGCATGTACAGACCACTTATTACCGCCTCGATAAGCGACCATTTATGCATCTCAAATGTCTTTACCCAGCAAACGATAGAGATATAGGTTACATAAAAGAATGTCAAAAATTGGTCGTATTTAAATTCCAGGTTAATTGGACATGGACTGCCGCTCTCGATGCTCGAAGACAGAACATTTTCAATCATGAAAACTTATCACACGGTAGCTAAAATATCTACGAAAGGCTATAAAAATGCTGTGAAAATCGACTCTAGAATCGAGTTGAAAATATTGGGTTAGCATTTGTAAAATCGTCCAAAAAAAAAATGACTGCGTGGATTAACAAAGAAAGATTCACATCGTTGAAGTACAGGACGATGATCAGAAATTCAAGACCTCCCGAATTGAAACCTCCTTCTTTTGCTCGAACGCCTTCAGTATACGTTTATTCAACTGAGGGTTAGCAGGACCTTTTCTTCGACCTGTTTTCGGTTTATCCTCAAAGGTGTTATCCTCACCGAACTTCCTGATTGCATTTCGCACGGCTTTTTCACTTACTCCATACATTTTTGCTATTTTTCTCGTTGACAGTCCGCGTTTTGTGCACCATTTGTACACAATTTTTCGACGTTGTTCTGCTGAAAGTCCACGCATTTCGAAACAAACTAATGAAAACGAATAAACAACTGCACAAGTGGTTAGAGAAGAGTGTGAACAACAGGACGCAGCTATAAAAATTGACAGATTCTAAACCATTGCGAAATGGCAGCGGTTTTTGGTTGCGTCCAGACTTTCTGAGACAGTTTTTATATAGCAGTATTGGAGCGTCTTGTTTCATCAAGACAACGCACCGTGTCGCAAGTACTGGCTGTTCGCAGATCTGAAAAAATGCTCGCCGGTAAGAAATTTCGCACGAATGAATAAAAACATCGCTGAAACTGAGGTCTAATTTGAGACAAAAGATAGATTGTTGTACAAAAGTGGTATTGAAATGTTAGAGCGGCGTTGGAATGATAGAGATTACGTTGATGAATAACGTTAATTTTTAATAAAAAAAATGCGGGTGGGTCAGAGACATAACTGGATGTCGTGAATACGAAAACAACTGACATGTTCCTTAACACTTCCGAATATCAATTAGTTGATCAATTGTATGAATTATGCAAACATTCCCTTTTCCACATTTTTCGCAAAAACAAAGAAGGCTTCACTTGATCTCGTGACTTGACTGTTCTTGATTTGCACTAAACTGAGGATATTTCCTTTCGATTTGCGAACAACAAATCCTAATAGTTCTTCAGGAAACTTTTAGAGCCATTAGAACGGCTGATTTGGTGTAATGCTCTCCACCGTTGCTTTTTCATACATGCAAATGACTGGCAGCTGTGACGTAATCGCTCTTGTCGGAAGCGAAACTAGCTTTGCAAACGGCACAAAATACATCTGCTCGCATTGGCGATAGAATCCAAACTGATTTAATTTTTGTTAGGAGCTTTCTTTTACGTGATTTCGTTTGTAGCTTTTTCACTAATAGGCGGTTCTAACGGCTATAAAAATAGCCGCATACAGGATTTTAATGTCGATTATTTCATTTCGGATTCGCATAATTTATTGAAAGAAACTATCAATATGCTGTAGGGATTCGTTTCTAGCATTCAGAAGGACCAAATTGAGGAACCCACTACAATTATCACCACTTTTCGGAACATTTTTCTCGAACGATTTGTTATACAGCAGCAGATATTTTGTTCTCTTCCTCAGAACGCGTTCTGATTGGCTGGTGTTGACATGGGTCAAATGAGATAGGTTTTTCAATAGTGTACTATTGAAATACTTCAATGCTTTTGCTATACACGTTTAAATTGAAAAATTTCGATTATATAAATCCTTCCACAGATCACTGAGCTATGAACTTTCAAAATACGAGAAAAGCAAACGCGCCTTATGAATTATCCTCTTTGATACTCGTTTATACCAAACATTTCAGAAAAGTTTAATTTTGAACTATTTGAGATTATGTCACACAACTGAAAATTTTATCATAAAATGGTGATCATATTTCCGATGGCATGTAGCAAAAATTATGTTGATTCGTTAGATGCAACAAGAGATATTCACGATCAAAAACTTATCACTCTCTCAGAGGGTAAATTTTGAAAAGGCACCCCATAGTAAAGTAAGTCGTATTCACGACAAAAATCGTGTTGGGCCCGGGACTTTTCAGCCCATGTGTTAAGTTGTATCCATTTTGACGTAGGTTTCATCGTCGATGAGCAGGCAACTTCGGTACTTATTAAAGCCTGCTCTTTTGGTGACGAAACATTGCTTTAGCGATCTGTTTGATTGCTAGCTGGCTCGATAAGAACAATATTCTCAACACCTTCTGGTTCAGCTTGCGGTCATATGTCGACGGTCACTACGACGCTTACCTTGAGGCACTCGATTCACGCTCTTCCACTTCCTGAAACTTTTGTGTTAGACAACAATCAAAACGTTCCGGACGACCCTGAGCGACAAAAAACTCCAAAGATAGTTTAAGATGAAGACCGAGGGAAAAGTTACTACAACGTTTCGTTCACTTGGCCAGGAGGTCGGTATAACCTAGCGAACATGAACACACATGTCAGGAAGCAGAAGTCGCGCCCACTGGCTTTGGAGCTGCAGGCAATGGCCCAGCGAAGTACGACAAGACCCATTTAACTCTGGACGGTAACGACTGGCAGGGTACTGCATTCCGAGGTGAAGTTCATTTCACACACCAAGTTCCCCAAGAAACAGCTCTTTTTTCGTTCCGGACTTACCGTTTTTCGTTCCGGACTAACGTGAATTCATAGTACGAAATGTCTGCCGGAAGTTGCGTCGTACATCAAGAAATACCATAAGGGCGAAGATGCGGTATTCTGGTCGGATCTGGCATCGGCCCACTACTCGAAGCGATCGTTTAGAGTGGCTGAATATCGAATGAATTTCTGGGCCAACTGGAAGCGCAAGGTATACTCTAACAATTTTGTCGCGAAAACTAAGGAGGATTTGAATATTCCGGCCATGGGGCGGATGTTCCAGTTAACTGTCGGAAGGCCGCTCGCAAGGGCGTAGATTTTTTTTTGCAAGGTAGCTTAAATAATTACCTTCCATGGGAACATTTAATGCAAACGTTGCAGTGCATTAATTCCAGTATAATCAACTGATTCCTTTAATCAACTCATAGGACCAGCAATCTCCATCATCAGTGTAATGACTATCGTCGAATGGTGATCAGCAGGACAGTCACATGACGTGAAACTAAACTCGACAACAAGTGCGAACATGCTTCTCGCAAACACACTCGACTGTTTCGAGCGAATGCTCGGCCAATGTTCAACCGGGAACATCATCATCATCATCCCGAATGCCGATAGCAACCACGGCAACGATTGTAACGCATTTTCCGTTGAAGGTGGAGCACATCGAGCAGCAGCCTTGGTCACGTTCCGAAGCTTATCACCATCGTACAGAGGCAGTCCAATGCCGACGGAACTGAAAGGGGCGAATACACGGCCCGGTGGAGGTTGTTAATCTCGTTGTACCTGAGGCGTCGGAAAAGCGGTACACTTTCGGATTGCTGCTAATCCTCATGACAGATTGAGTTACCACAAAAGTTTTAGATTGTAATAAACAGCTTACATCCAGCTCTGGAGTTGCAGCTTGAAAAGCATTTGTGACCAATTCGAAAAAAAAACAGAAAAAACCAACAACAAACGGCTTACCATTATTGCAATTGAATTGAGCTGTGCAACCGAATGATGGCTAGTTCTAATTGCTTTTCGCTTGAAATAAATCGGTACATTGAACGCGTTTTACCTAATTGTTACAGCTATTAGCTTGTACGGACGAAACCTATTCAAAAGTTTCCGAGGCCAGCATAAAAAGCACCGTTCTCTGCGCGGAAAGTCTATTTACAATGTTGATTCATTGCATTCTCAGTACACGAATCCGGTCGATTGAAAAGATAGCTCTATACCACATTCTATCAATACAGAGAGAGAGAGAGAAAGAGAGAGCACATGCAGGACGAATGCGAAAAATGGGAAGTACTTCGCCAATGAACCAAACCCTATTTCGGCATCCGCACAGCAAATGACAGAAGCGTGATAGCACAAAATGTGAAAGGAAAATAAATTAAAGCGCAATTTATAGATAACACTGCCAACGATGGCAATTTCTTTCTTTATGTTTATTTTTTTCTTCTTCGAGTCAAGTTTGTGTACCTGTCAAAGAAGCTACACACTCAGCATCGCTGCTGTTGCTGCACAAGGCAAGGAGTTCTTGAGTTCCGAAAGGTGGGCTCTCCTTACGAGGGAGTCGTCGAATAGATTTTCCTTTTTTTGGATGGAATTCAATTTTCTCGCGTTTCGCGAAGTCTCACCGCAGATGTTTGCCGGTGTCGATATCATAAACATATAAAAACTCAAGCAATAACAGTATTTCATGACATGTTATTTTTTTTTCGTTCCTTCAACTGATAACAAATGACAACGTGCGCGCATTGCTGTCAAACAAAACTCAATATACATTTCTGTTGGTTATGCAATTTGCGTAGCCTGCGACGATGAAATGCCTGTCAAGTACGTCAACTTGACTCGCAATTTGCTATTTTCGGGTTGAATTTCGCTCATTCCTGTTAGATGACAGATGATGCGGCCGAAGTTCATTCGTAGTTCCGATTTTGACAGCATCGTCGTGTTTTCCCTCCGAATACTCACTCACCCACACATCACAAACGCAGCAAGCGATGATTTCTGGTAATTCTGCTGTCATCGTGTCCAAATGCGGGAACTACAAAATCCTTACCTGAAAATGAAGCAAAAAAAAACACGGGTAAATAAATTGAGTTTGAAAAGTGTTGATTAAATTAAACGTTTCCGTTTTCCGAAAAAAATTAATAACACAGCTTTGAGCGATAAGTTTGCCAATTTGCTTCGATCAGAAAGTTGTCACAGGAAAAGTTTCCTCTGTATGAGGAAACGGGTTAAAAAGCCGAGCAAAAAAACAGAAAAGTTTTTCCATTACACCTGTTGGAAGTAAACATATATCGTTATAAGGAAACATATCAGGAAAGCGGGAAAAATTCTGTCGAAAAAAAGTCGGTAAAATCACAGCGATAATCGAAGATAGTTGTATAGGATCGATCATAATTTTTTTTTTGCAAATCGTGTGCACAAATGTAAATTAAAAAGAAGTTTGATATTGAGGTGCCACGTCAATCAACACAAGAAAAAAATACACTGCGGATCGAATTTACATCTGCAAAGCCACACCACCCAAACGAAATGAAATCGAACCCATTTCCCAGAACTGATAGTAACCAGGTCTTATAATATTTGACAAAAAATATTGACTGGGTTAAATACCAAAGTAGTATCTCAAGTATCTTAAACTCGATGGAAGAGCCTCCCCCATATGACTTTCTCGTTTGTTCGATTCTGGAGACCGCAAAACAAGCCCAAACCAAACGATTCCCTGGTCCAACGACTAACAGAAAACATCCCAAACCTTTTGGTGGGACAAAGAGTTTTCAGAGGTTGAACTCGCAGAACAATATGCTTACAAGACGTTTCCAAAACGGAGAGGAGGAACTCCTCAGAATTTTGAAAAAATCTTGACATTAGGAACCAAATACATGTGCATACTTCGGGCCAAGAAATGTATTTAACAAGAGAAACTTCAATGAGCACTCTTTGGAACACGGCCAGACGAATGAGAAACCGTAACATTTGCAGTTGCTATGAAAGTTTGCCCAGATTATGTTCCTACGCGGAACATTATTCAGGAGTTTCCTCCAAATAATGGTTCTATTGATAGCCCCTTTTCAATGATGTAATCTTCTAATGCACTCTTGTCTTGTAACAATAACGCTCCTGGGTTAGACAGAATAAAATTCAAATTGGAGAAGAATCTGCCTGACCTCGACCTGAAAAGACGCTATATAAATCGTTCTACAAAAGTGGTATTGAAATATTAGAGCGGCGCTGTAATGATGGCGTTGCTCTTGATGGAGATTACGTTGATGAATAATGGTTATTTTGAACCAAAACAATCATGTTCTTTTTGTTAGGCCCGGGACTTTTCAGCCCATGTGTTCAGTAATGTAATCTCAATACCTGCACGAATGAAATCCCTAATACAAGTAATAAAAAAAACATTTCTCAACTCAACAAATGTCATAAAGTTTTACGGTACCACTTCGTTCCATTCGAATAAGATCTCTGACACGTCAATGACAGAACCCTCAAAGTGTTGCTAGCGCAAATGTGCTCTGTCTGAAGGCTCGCCAGCCGGTTTCTTTCTCTGCGGCATCGTTAATTAATATTGTGGCAATCTACTTCAAACGTCTCCCGAAAGAACCACACCACACAGTCGCCGCCGACGTCAATAGCAGCAAAATACGACAAAACGGAGGGCTGGTGGTTGGGTCGTAAAAGAAAAAAAAATATTTCGTCCTAGATGACGATGGTGACGCTTGCTGTCTCGTGTCTATTGTTGCTCCTGTATTGGCCAGGTTGGGAGTGAACGACAGGAGGCTTGGACCAACATGGAGCAGAAGAAGAACGGGTGGTTTAATATCTTCAGAATTCCGACATACATTTTACGAGATCCTACTGGAATTACCCAGCGGTTTTAATTGTAATAATTATGGGTTTAATATTCCTTCTTGCTTGGGCAGGACCCCTCCTACCCAATCGAAACTTGTTCCGTATGAAAAATGTGGCACTTTGTACTGTTCCGAAAAAGTTATTCTAACAAGTTAATTATCGTGGCAAGGTGTGCGTCGAAGGCGGATCTGAAGTAATGGCTTTGTGTGGAACATTCTTTGTGTTTCAACGTGTCGAACAATGTCGGAGAATTGTGGAGTGGTACACGAGCGGAAATTACAATATTTTCCAGTAGCTTGCTAAGTCGCTTCTAGCACGAAGTGAGATTTCAATGCAGTCTGAAGTCGGACCACAAGAACCAAGGAATGTTTAAACTGGCCATAACTTTATCAGAAGAGAATATTATCGTAAATGGTTAGAATGTTGTTTTCCCATAGGAGCAAACCCCGAGACCCTTCACCCGATCCTGAAGCATACTGCAATAAATTCGTAAACATTTTCAATTAGAAGATAACAAAGCATCTGAATTGATTAAGCGACGGTAGGGTCAATGGGATGAACCGGTCGGATGATAAACGGTTTGTTTATCCGGGAGCACCGAATACTAATCATCGTTTGTTCGGTAGGTGTTGCCGGTTGGATAACCCGTTTGGAATAAATTAGTGTTAACCGACGGACAAGAAGTTTGTCTTACCTAAGGGGCCAGCAAAGCTGAGCGTATGTGTTTTCCGTAATAGAAGCAAACAATTAATAGCTCGTACCACACATGTTCGATTCGTGTCCGTATCCGTCAGAATATCTAATATATCAGTATGACAACAGTAGTGTTGACAAGCGTGAAGTAAAACATATGGAAAAAAACGGGTGGGTAATGTCGGAGGCATAACCGGATTGACGTGAATACGAACAAAACTGGTAAAGGAGTTAGCTAATCAAAAATAACTAAATTTTCTTTAGCGTATTCTACCATTCTTAATTTTGCTGCAGTCGATTGTATCAAAGATGAGTCGAATTCTGCTCATTTGGTGCTCGGAAAAGGATGTCACGTACTACATGGAATGGAAAGTCCCCGGACCTCTCACAGAAAAGACGTGAATAGTTTGGAACAGTGTATAATTTTGTTGAGAACAAGCCTCTAGATGGCACAATAACAGTTCGGCTGAAAAGTTCGTATCGTTTAATAGAAACACACATTTTTTTGCCAAAATTCGTTTTTATTATTCAACATAATTGCCATCAAAGGCGATACAGTGATTATAGCGATCTTCCAACTTTTCGATACCATTTTTGTAGTACGATTTGTCCTTTGCCTCAAAATAGGCCTCAGTTTCAGCGATTACCTCTTCATTGCTTCTAATTTTTTTACCAGCGAGCATTCTCTTGAGGTCTGAGAACAGGAAAAAGTCACTGGGGGCCAAATCTGGAGAATACGGTGGATGAGGGAGCAATTCGAAGCCCAATTCGTTCAATTTCAGCATGGTTTTCATCGACTTGTGACACGATGCATTGTCTTGATGAAACAAAACTTTTTTCTTCTTCAAATGAGGCCGTTTTTTTAAAAATTTCGTCCTTCAAACGCTCTAATAACGCTATATAATCCCAAAATACAGACGCCATAACCTTACCGGCCGATTGTTGAGTCTTTCCACGCTTTGGGTTCGGTTCATCGCGTGCAGTCCACTCAGCTGACTGTCGATTGAACTCCGGAGTGAAGTGATGGAGCCATGTTTCGTCCATTGCTATATATCGACGAAAAAAATCGGTTTTATTTCGATATAACAGCTCCAAACACTGCTCAGAATCATCAATTCGTTGTTGTTTTTGATCGATTGTGAGCTCACGCGGCATCCATTTTGCACAAAGCTTTCTCATATCCAAATATTCGTGAATCTTTAGGGTGTCAGCTATCTCGATCAACTTCACTTTACGGTCATTGAAAATCATTTTGTGGATTTTTTTCACGTTTTCATCGGTAACAGCCCTTATGGACGTCCACTGCGTTCATCGTCTTCGGTGCTCATATGACCAGTACGAAATTTTGCAAACCACTTACGAATTGTTGCTTCGCCCGGTGCAGAGTCTGGATAACACTCTTCAAGCCATTTTTTGGTATCGGCGGCACTTTTTTTCATCAAAAAGTAGTGTTTCATCAACACACGAAATTCCTTTTTTTCCATTTTTTTTCACAATAACAAAAGTAGCTTCACTCAAAATGCAATGTCTCACAAACTAATAATCAGACAGCTGTCAAATTTATACACGTATCTTTTGAAGGTTGGTACTAACTGAAAATGGTATGGATTTAATTCTAGTGGCGCCCTCTCATAGAAACGATACGAACTTTTCAGCCGATCTGTTAAAAAAAAGAATTACATTTATTCACAAATAATTAAACAAGCTGGCAACTAAACAACGTTATGACTCAATCTCAGTCTAGTATACTCCTGTAGAATATAAATTTCATAATCAAAATACATTTGTATAATCAAAATGCTGTTAAACGATTCCCCAATATCTGGGTCAAGCGAATGTTCAACCTTCGAGAAGACAGAGTGGGAATGCAATTCTAACTCGCCCATTTCTATTCGCTATTTGCTGTTACCCTATCTAGGAATTATTGCTCAAATTACATTATCCTTTCGGCGTGGCTTGAATTCAAAACCAGAAATAGCTTTGCTACCTTTAGATAGAGCGAACATGACGGCGATTGTTGTTGTTGTGATTAATTTTCATTCCGTTGGCGTGGTCGGATTTTAATTGATGGTCAGATTTAACCTATAATTAAGTTTCATTATAAACAACCATCGTATGAAATTGGATCGCTTGTCCGATTCGGTGTTTCGTGATGTCACGGAAAGCCCATTGGCGAAGAGTACGTACGGTTAATTATACCCACGATTGATAGGGTTCTAGTTTCTAATGTTTTCGAGGATGGGTATTTTGCTTAGTGTAGAAGGGAACTGATATGATTTATTGAAAATGAGAATTGAGGTTCAGGTTAGGAGATCAGTTTCAATTTTAACGTTAACTAAGTCTGAAAAACTTTAATTTCATGAAGTTTTGTAGTGGAATCAAAAGGAATTTCGAAATAAACTAGAAAGAATAAATAATGGTTTTGTCACTTCTCTAAAATGGTTGAATAAAAACAAGAATTTGAAATTCGGTAAAAAAGAATTCGAGCTCAATGTATCAGGGGTTCACCTAATTTGGTGCTAAGGGCACGTTTCGTCTTTGACCCGTCAATATATATCAGTACACACTGAACTATAATGCCACCTAGCCGTTTCACATAAACCACTTAGCAGACGTACGGCTAGAACTCTATTTGAGATGCAAGTTTTTGCTCCGAAGGTTACAAAAACGATATAGCCGAAGTCAGAGATACTAACATAATCTACACACTTGGAAAAAAACATGTAAAATTACGTCTTCTGAGAGTGACAGTATACGAGCGTCAAAAATGACCCATTTTTGCAGTAGATTCAAGTCATTTTCAATGCATTCTGACATATTTTTATGGCTTGAAAAATTCTTAAAAACATCAGTTATTTTGACGAAATTCTTATGATTTGCGTCAACTGTAGCTTTCATAATTTTTTGCTGTGTACAAATTAATACAGTTTTGAGCCAAATTAAAAAAATATACGATTTCCTATTTTTTACCATCGCTCTAGATAACGCTTGCCCCCGCAATTTTCGGATCCGGATGAAAATCATTAGCACACAACACAAAAAAAATCATGTAAATTTACGTCTCGATATATGCACATAAAAGGAGCGCCGCAATTGATCTTCAATTTACATTCCAAAAGATGTAAAACTATGTCATGTCATCAGTAATTCCCTAGCGAATTCAGCTGAATTTAACATCAAAGCAGACAGAAAGCTCACATTTAAATATTGGTCGATGTTTTTACTCTCCAAAATATGATATGCTTTGTTTTACGTCATGTGTAATTTAAAATTTTTCTTAGAGTGCAATCTATTGCACAGTAAGATCTTTCACAGAAGTCTAAGTTTGTAAAAATCGTCTCTGGTATCTCGGAGAAAATTACGTTATTTTAGAGTTGAGGAGCCGGAAAATAATGTTTGATGTGGTTCTGAAATCCAAGATGGCGACTTCCGTTTTTTTTATATTTCTTGAAAATCTTTACAATATGAATATTTCGGAAAAGGTTCAATGAGTAGATACCAGAAAAAGATGTTTGAAGTCGTTCCAAAGTCCAAGATGGCGACAAAACCCTTACAATTTGAGTATTTTCGGAACAAGTTTGATGAGTAGATGCCAGAAAACGATGTTTGAAGCCGTTCCGAAATCCAAGATGGCGACTTCCGGTTTGTCGATATTTCTTAAAACCCTTTAGAGTGTGGCTACTTTCAGAACGAAATTGATTGTTAGATAACAGAAAAATAATGTTTAAGGTGGTTCTGAAATCCAAGATGGCGACTTCCGGTTCATTGATATTTATTGAAAATTTTTAAAAATTTGTGTATTTTCGAAAAGGAATTGTTTTTAGATGCCGAAAAACAGTTTTTGAGGTGGTTCCAAAATCCAAGCTGGCGACTTCCGGCTTATCGATATTTCTTTAAAACCCGTTACAATTTTGGTATTTTCGGACCAGATTTGATGAATAGATGTCGGAAAACTATCTTTGGAAGTGGCTCTGAATTCCGAAACGGCGACTTCCGGTTTATTGATATTCCTCGAAAATCCTTAGAAATTTGGGTTTTATCGGAACGGAATTGATTTTTAGATCCAGAATAACGATTTTTGAGGTAGTTCCGATTTCCATATTGGCGACTTCCGGTTTATTGATATTATTTGAAAACCCTTTTGAATTAGAGAAATCCAAGATGGCGACTTCGGGTTCATTGATATTCCTTGAGAACCGTTTGAATTTGAGTATTTTCAGAACGAAATTGATTATTATATTCAGAAAAACGATGTTTTTGCTAGTTCCAAAATCCAAGATGGCGACTTCCGGTTTATTGATATTCCTTGAAAACCCTTTGAATTTGAGTATTTTTAAAACGAAATTGTTTATTATATTCAGAAAAACGATGTTTTGGTGGTTCCAAAATCCAAGATGTCGGCTTCCGGTTTATTGATATTCTATAAAAACGCTTTGAATTTGAGTATTTTGATGAGTAGATGCCAGATAACCAGGGTTGCTGAAATTCGCCTCACGCAACTCATTAACGTTCATCGCCTGCGAACGATTCAAGAACGGAGACAGCGAAGCATGTAATGCCGGACGAGGCAAAAGCTATGCTTAATATGTGACTGCCTGAGCGACTCGCAAGAGAGAAGAGATCTTGCTTTTTCATGCTGGTTGCTATTCCGCCGTGAGCCATTCTCTACCATTTCAAGAGCAGGTATCATCAGGCACGAATAGCGCTTACATTGAGTCAATTTTTGACTCACTGCGAGTCAAAATGGCAGCAATCATGAATGCAAGTGTACGAAAAAAATTGAAGACAAAAATTAGCGATGCGATGGAAGCAATTTTTTTATTTTGCTTAGTTTAATTGTCTCGTAGATATTGCCCTGATAAAAATTGTGCGTTGAACATCACAAATTAGCTTGGAAAACTTTAAACGTAATATCATTACTTATCATTGGAAGATGGCGAAACGATTCGGTTGGATAAAAATTAAACTGATAAATAAAACTGATAGTCTAGTTCAAAACGTCGTTTAAAATCGTATGCTAATGTACATATAATGTACTTCCTACTGCAATAAAACCAATGAAAACAGTTTATTCAGATTTCACCGAATACTATTCTCACGTTCGTACTCCGTGCTGTTGAAATTTTGCGGCAAGTAATGGCAGATAGATTTTAAAAAAGCTGGAGTTGAATCACCTGAGGACAATCACTTTTGTAAAGTGAAAATTTTGCAGTTTATATGGCAATTATTTTTAAAATCACATATGATTATTAATGATCAAGTCCAATACGCAATATCAATATGCAATGCAAATAAAGTGACAAAAATACATTCTGATTATTGATTATAGAGGCAAGTCTAATCTTTAATTCCAGGGATGATTTATTTTCTCATGTTTTTATTATCTTAAACACAATTTAACGCTTCTTCGCATAGATTTGATTTATAGAAGTAATAGGACTGCAGGGTTTTCCACAACGTTTGAACTTACTGAGAAGCCATGTTACTGCTTGCTTCTGCAAAAATCAAAGCAATTAAGAAGAATGGCTAACAAAGAAATAGTCATTACTAACTAAATACTCATTCAGCATCTTTTACCATACATCTACACAAATTATCGATTAGAATAACTGTACTACGATCAGGAAATTAAGACTTTTAATTTAAGAATCACGGTTGTGGTTCCGGCCAACTGCCACAGGATGTCGAAGCATTTTGTAAAACGTAACATAAAATTGGAGGAATAGATGTTCCATTGAAATTTATTTTTGCATTTCTGTATCGCCTTATTAACTTAGTCCTATTTTAATGCATTCATCAAATTTTTGCATTTAATATTATCATTTTTGGAGTTTCACAAAACTTCTGCCTGGTAAGTTTTTTTCCAAAAGCAAACAGCAAAATAATAACGTAATGCGATATCAGTTGAGAAATTGATGAGCTGAAATCAAATTAAGATTACAATCTGATATTGCTGTCAAAAATGTATTGAAAATAAAATGTTCTACAATTGACTCCCGAAGTGATCGGTTTAGCTTTTTTGTAAAAAAGAACCTCCGCTAGAAGAAATTGTAAATTCAATTTCATAACATTTTACAATATTCATATTACAGAGGAAACGATTTCAATTTAAAAAATAACACAATCCGCGTGGTTTATCGATTTGTCAGATAGTGCGATTTAAAATTTTTGTTACTCATATCACACATTCAGTTTTGAAACTACTCACTAATTCTGTTATCACAAAATCAGGAGATAGCAGGAGAATATACAATCAAGAAAAAAAATTATGCATTTTATTCCACTTTATTTAACGTCTCGAGATAATTTTGTTATGTTTGATTGAATGAAACTTGATTTTTAGAAATATTAGCTATCATTCATTTCGTTATTAGAAACTGCGGAAGGTCTTAATTGCACGATTATCCATGGCACAGTTTCCAACAAGTAACTGTAGAGTTTGTTTGTTTTTGATAATAATAGAAATATCATTCTTCAGTAAAATCTTATGTTGGCCTCCAAATTAGTGCCTTATACAAAATTATAGAAGTTCTATTTCGGTTTTAGTTTCTATTATATTGTAGCTCTAACGCCCTGTACATTTAATGTGACGGAATTATTTGGTTTTTATGGTTCTTCTTGTATTTGTAAGAACTAATAGTGTGTATCATCAAAGTTGGTCTAAATCTTTTTGGTAGTTGACTTGGTTCGACACAACTTGTCTCGAAGTCTATACAAATACTATTAGTTTATTATGAATGATTAACATGAAATTAAAAGCAATTATTAGTGTCATCACATATGTTTATAATTATTAAGGTGACGATCGTCGAATGGCTTTGTAATCGGTATATAAATAGTTTCACGATCATGAGAAACAATAATAATTGACAAAAACTTGGGACTATTACTTCTCAAGCATAATAAACAACCCTACATTCGACCGAATGAAAAATACCTATTTGGCATTTCGAATGAGGTATAATTTGTTTGGAAAAGTCGAACTCGATCGAAACACAAAATGAATTTATTATAGAACTACGGAATAGGAGTGAAAGTTACATATTTACGACACACAAAAACGCTCCATTAATAACCCTTTATAGTTTGATGGTTAATCAATAACATATCCTGGCAGGTATCAAAGTTGTCCCTAACGCTACAAATCACGATTGAAGTATAGCAAACACCGAAGAAATGTGCAGTTAAGACAATGCAAAAAGAGTCGATATCTTTCTTATAAGCTTTATTTAGGAATAAAATTTTATCCTGGGTGGTCATTCAGTTGTACCGCCATACGTCACAGAGAACGAATCACCGTGAGTAGAAAATTCGACTCAACGCGAGTCATCAGCACCACTGAACAGCTTTCTACCTAAACGCTTCGAAACGAACTCACTGCGAGCCAACAGAGTGCATATAAGATGCTTGCTTGCTTTGCCAAGCGGTTCAATCCACTGAGTGGAAGGAAAGAATGAATGAAGCAGACACGGAATTTATAAAAACTGCTCGCCGCACGGGTAGAGCATCGCCGGTGAAAAGAATAGTTCACGAATATTGCTTCATTGATAGGATCAGCAACCTTGCAGATAACGATGTTTGCAACCGTTCCGAAATCCAAGATGGCGACTTCCGGTTTATCAATATTTCTTATAAACCCTTAGAATTTTAGTATTTTCAGCACGAAATTGATTGTTTGATGCAGAAATAACAATGTTAGAGATGGTTCTGAAATCCAAGATGGCGACTTCCGGTTTACATATATTTCTTTAGAAACCCTTACAATTTCGGTATTTTCTGACCAGATTTGATGAGTAGAATTTGGCAAACTATGTTTGGAAGTGGCTCTGAATTCCAAGATGGCGACTTCCGGTTTATTGATATTATTTGAAAACTCTTTGAATTTGGGTATTTTCAGAACAAAATTGATTGTTAGATGTCAGAACACGATGTTTGAAGCCGTTCCGAAATCCAAGATAGCGACTTCCGGTTTATCAATATTTCTTATAAACCCTTAGAATTTTAGTAGTTTCAGGACGTAATTGATTGTTAGATGCCGGAAAAAACAATGTTAGAGATGGTTCTGAAATCCAATTTTTTTTTGTTCTTTACCGTGCTGCATCCGGTTCCGCAATCATTATCCGATGGGAAGATACAATCCCCATTTAATGAGTTTAGCTTTAGTCCTGCAGTTTCTTTCATGATTTCGTCGATATGGCCGTCTCATCGCAAAGCGGGGAAATAATCCTAAAATACTCTGTCTTACGTACGTAACTTTCATCTCGGTAGATTCCGGATTACGGGAATGCTACGAGCCGATGGGGTATCATTTCTTCGATATGCGTTTTCAAGCACGGCAGAGTGTAATGTGTTTTTTTTTTGTATTTATTTATATCTGAATCTGAAATCCCACAATGCCGAGCTTTTCATAATTTTTCATCCGTAGTTTTCGTGATGGCTATTCTGGAAGCACAGCCGTCGTTAGCAAGCGGTCGGGTTCATTTGTTACTCAATCTTCGTAAAACACAACCGGCTCCAAACAGCAATTGGCTGTTAGAAATTTAATTGAACCAAAGCAAATGAAATGTAACAACCCGAAAAAGTCGTTCCGTTGTATTGTTTCTATTTCGGATCTTAAGACCCCATCACCTCCACCCCGCCTGTTTCAATCTGCCAAGCCACCAAGTCGAATCAATTGGACAAACTTCCTTCGGCAGTCAATAAATTGAACAATCTTACAGCGAGCAATTTCTCGGCGGACGGAAAACTTTGCCGGGCCAGCTTTGTTTCCATCCGCAGCGAAAGCCCTTCGTTATCCCTTGCCGACTAAAAACGGGATTCTCCAATAAAACGTTCTTTCCGGTCATGTCACGAGCTTGGTGGCTTTGTGCGCAGTCAGTTATAGGGGGGTGGTTGATGAAGAGGAGAAGATAAAAATAAAAGCTTGAAGAAAAGAAAGGAACAGAGTAAGTAAACTATCAAATCGTAAATACGATATAGCTTAAGGATAGTGCTTCCGGATGCCGGCTCCGAACATCATTAAAAACAACTGCCCCGGTTTAATGCCATCATTGTTTCAGTTTTCTGGATGCGTCGAATGAATTCGCGGTACCCAGCGATTACTTAATAATGCATTAAAAAAATTTTCCTTATGGGTTGCTCACAGCTAACGAGGAAACTTTGTCAATAAACGGCAATCGGCTTCGGGCGCTCCATGCGTCAAACTTTGCTCGTCTCCAGGAATAAGTTTGTGGGACTTTGGAGCCGATGGGGATTGGCATTTGGCACAGACAAGGGACCAAGACGAACGGTGTTTCATTCGATTGTGGTCGTCGGGGACGAGGATCCGGGAAATACTTCATAATTGAATAAAATCAAGCGAGAAGGATTAAAAACTAAACGCAGAGCCGCCAGCTGAAAACTGTGCTCTGGAAGAATTCTTCCAGCAACAAAAATACAACCAAGCGTCTCCATCCGGAGTAACCGACGATGGAGACGATTGAGAATGTTGGTGCGTGAAGACAAGTTGTTTTTTTTTGGTTTAGGACGTTTGACAGCAGTGAAATTCGAAGTTAGTTGGAAATAAGAAAAAAAAAACAGGGATATCAATATCTTTATTTCACTTTTGTTAATTGAAAAATTGGTCGAAACTTTACCACGAGAGAAGATCTCAAAAACCACTCAAAAAGGATTTATGCATCTTCTGTGATGCATCTCTTGGTCCTACTCAGTGTTGGTAAAAAAAAATCAAAATTACATAAATCGCGACTGAAATTTCCCTAAAAAAATCATCTATAAGAAAACTCACTGAAGAAAAATTCACTACTGATTTTTCGTATACGCGATACTCACCGAAACTGATCTTGAATTGGCGAACAATCAGTTGTGAAAATTTCCCTAGCGAACATTCTACTCGTTGATATTTAAGAAGAAAGTTCGCACATTGAATGTATCTGGTATGATTCTCGAACAGAATGTGGTTGGAAAATGAATTTTCACAGCCGTTATATCTCAACCGGATCATGGTCATTGCGCCGGAAACCATTTCGCCGAATGTCATTTCGCCGATTCCGCAATTGTCCTAATATTATGAATGGAATTGATTTAAAGTAGACACAAATGAATGATAATACGTTAACGCCCGTTTTGTTGACCTAATATTATACTTCTAAAACAAAGATTGATTCTTGTACTTTTGAATAAAGATTGAGTTATGAACTTTAGAACGAAGTTCTCACGGAATCTTATTGACTATTAGCCACTAAACATCAAAGCAATTGCATAGTTGTATCCACCAAGCAAATGTATGTGGTATTTTCCGTTTACTAAATGTGGATCCCAGATGGAGCGATAAAGTGGGCACTTCGATGTCAAATGTTCTTCGTGCTGAAGAACGTTTGAATCTTCGAACCTATAAGAAGCAGAAACAACCAAAACGTAGTCCGAAACAAGAAGCATCGATAAGGCCGATGGATTCGAAAGCTGCACAATACGATTCTTGCTGGAAATTTGAATTGCATAATCATGGACGACAAAACCTACGTGAAACTCGATTACAAATCCTTGCCGGGACCACAATATTATACGATGCGAGAAGGGCAAGCCCGAGACATCGATTGAAGTCGAAAATTTTGGTAAGAAAGCTATGGTCCGTCAAGCAATTTGTAGCTGCGGTAAGATTTCGAAACCCTTCATCATCACTGCTTCAATGAATAGCGAAATATACATCAAGGAATGTTTACAAAAACGACTTCTACCCATGATTCGAAGCCACAAGGATCCTGTTGTCTTCTGGCCAGATCTTGCTTCTTGCCACTACTCGAAATCAACGGTAGAATGGTATCCTACCAAAAATGTCACTTTCGTCCCAAAAGACATGAATCCACCAAATTGACCACAACTTCGACCAATTGAGGAATTTTGGGCACATCTTAGGAAACATGTCTCGGCAGCCGAAACCATTCAACAGTTCGAAAAAGATAGGAAAAAAGTGTCAAAACTTGTCGCCAAGAAGTCTGTACGGAATTTATTGAGGAACATTCGCAAGAAGGTGTGCCAGCTAGTCTACAATGGCTAAGTAGCAAATGTTGAGAATAATATTCTGTTGTTGTAGTCCAATATTATCAGTACATCGAATAAAATTTGAATATTTAACACTTGTAAATTATTTACAGCGAAATCAAAGTGCGTCCATACTTCCTGGGACAGTTTTCAATATTCGCTGTTAATGATTTCCTTTCTCAAAGAGTCAATAAATATTACACCACGCACATCCCAAAATACCGAGGCCATAACCTTTCCAGCCGATTGTTGTGCTTTCGGGTGCCTCGGACGAGGTTCAACCAGTTGCTGCTATCCACTCAGATGACGATCGTTTTGATTCCGGAGTGAAGTTATGAATCCATGTTTCATCCATTGTCACATATCGACGCAAAAGTTCCAGTTTGTTACGTTAAAACATAGTCAAACACTGCTCAGAATCATCAACACGTTCTCGTTTTTGGTCAACAGTTTAAACAACATGATTAACAGTCTTATCTTGCGATCAAGAATGAATCATTTATTTCGTCGTTTTCTTAATTTATACTATATTCTCTCCTGATCTAGCTAGTTAATTCTATTTACTTTTACAATTGGTGAGAATCTAGGTGGGAGGAGTTAGAACGCGCATTGTAAGTCAGGTTTAGCCAATGGGATCAGTTGTATCACGTCGGCCATTGGATACTTTGTGAGTAAGAGAGGAAATAAACTTCTTGATGAGAGTGAGCGAGTGTGATACGGAGAGAAGCGGGCGATAGCATGTTGGGTTATTCTCATGAGTGTCGGTTTGAGTTAGTGTGTGTTCTTGAGTTACTTGTCGTTCTAGTTCTTGTCGGTTGGTATTCAATTGCGGGCATGAGGGTGTCAAGGAAGGGGAAGTGTCACAGTAGGTCAGGTCTGTTTATTTTCAAGTCAATGGTGTGTAACTTAATGCTTCCTCATTTCGCTTGTCGAAATTTATGTTTACGTAGCTCCTTTCTTTGGGTCAGCGTAAATGCCTTCATGTAGGTAATGTATTTGTTTTATGTAGGTTTTTGGGTTTTCTTGGAATGGTGTCGAGTGGAAATTTGTCGAGTACGTGTTTATGGAAATTTGTCAAGTGCGTGTTTATGGAAATTTGTCCATTGCGTGTGGTCTGGGGTGTGAGAAAGATTTAGTTTTGAATATTTTACATGGTCTGGAATGTGTGAGGAGATTTAGTGTTAAATGCTCATATTACAACAGTGAGTAAACGCGGCATCCACTTTGAACATAGCTTGTCAAATGAACTTTTCAAGCCATTGCTTCGCTTGAACGGTATTTCGTCCCATTAAAAAGCAGTGCAAAATTAAAACACAAAATCGTTTCTGATCGATTGTTCCGAAAATAACAAAAGTAGCGTCACTCTTAGCACAATAACTCACAAACTAATGAATTGATATTCTATTCATTAGTTTGTGAGTTTGAGTTTGTGAAATCAACTGTCTTTTTAAAGGTTAGTATAAACTGTGAAAAAGGTGACTGCAATAAAACTAGTGCCATCTATGTGTTAGGCCCGGGAATTTTTAGACCATGTGTTATGTTGGGACAAAATTTCATTTGAATAAAAAAAAATCGAAAGTCAGTTTTCACAGCAGTTCTATTACCTTTCTGTAGAGACAGACAAAACCGGAACTCTCTTCATTTTCTCAGATACGGGTGTGTCGATTTGCAAAAAACTTAGACTTAAATGAATGGTTTTGCGCTCTCATAGACTGCTAGCGTCTTTTGTTCGGATCCGACTTCCGATTCAAACTTGGCTTGATAATAATTGACAAAAATATGCTAACTTCCTGGCTCTTATTAAAGATACAAAGAATAGTATTTTGAAGGATCACGAATGAGCACGCAAAATATGCTGAATAACTGCGTATTAAATCCGAATCTCGACAAGAATAAGAAATAAAATACGGTTTTCTAATCTGCCAAATCCTATTAGCATCCATTCCACAAAACGGTTTGAATAAACGACTCAGCTCTTAGAGCTGGGAAGATTTTGCATTCGAACTAGATCCGAACCACAATCAGCAAATTCAACCATCAAAGGGTGGCGGCACACACACACACACACACACTCATACGGAACGTTTCCGTTACCGAATCCCCATATCATCAACGCTAGGAAATGAAACGCCAAAATTTACATTCATGACTACTAGCATCACCATGTCCTGTGTAACCCGGACCAAATCTATTCAGCTCTTTCATGGCTCCCGTTGGAATCCCGAAAACCGAGCAACCAACTCATAAATTTTGACTCAAAATGGCACCACAATTAGACATCCATTTTTCGGGAGCAATATTCAATTGGTCCTTTTTTGCCCTCCTCTGCCGTTTGTCTCTACTTGGCCGGATCGGTTTGTTTTTTTTTTTCTCTCTCTATCTCTCTAACTCGAAAAGTTTTAATGGACGGTCACTTTTCCAGCAGTACGGGAACTGAGAACTCCTTCGGAAACGGTCAATCCGTCCAGTCGGGCAAGACTCAGTTTCAGAAAGCATTCTAAATGCAAATGAAATCATTTATCGGCACATCGGTGCATCCTTCGGCGGTGAAAAACCTGGTCATCTGGTGAAAAGACCTTCGCAATTGTTACGCCGATTGTTGGCGAGATTGTCTACACGTGGAAATTTTCGCCACCGAACTTGTCAAAAAAAAAAAAAAAAACATTCAAATGGCCTGGGGCTGCACAGTCAAGGTGCAGTGCCGTGGTAGAATTCAATGGTTTTCGATGGCAGACACCTTAGTTCAGAAGCTGAGCTAGAAGTCGATTCCGTAATGATCCGAGTGTTTGCCTTTCGGGGATTGTAAAGTTGTGAATCTTTCGTTTCTCTGTGGCAGCTAGAATAGGAAACCAATAATTGTGTTTGGTTTTTTTTATTTTCTTCAGACCATCGATAACAGGATAGAATGATAGCCTCGCAATCGGGAATGATGAGTAGAGTGATACAGCAGAATAATTTGAAAAAAAAAATCCAGTTATGACTGGATAAAGTGTGTAAATGATTGCTTGTCGCTAGGTTACGAAATTAAACGGTGCACAGTGTAAGTGTACGGTGCATCGTTCAACGGAGTCGCTTGAAGATAAGTTTTCCTCGCAGTTTTACGGTGACTTGCCAATAAAATTTGATACACTTTACGTTTCACATAATTTATTTTACAGTTTTTTTATATTATTTTATTTTTTCGATCGCACTCATCATAAAAAAAAACTATAATTTTAATCAACAGCAGCACCGTCTTTTACCAATATCACACACTAGTAGCAGACATCCGTAACGGTTTCGGTTTTCTTTATAGCGCGTACGAAATAGAACAGAGCACGCATAGTTCGTTTTGTGTTTTCTTCTTCACCGTTACACGGTATTGTATTGTCATTATATATGCCAATTTGAAAGCTTCGACACTCATCGCCCAGTAACTGCGGTACCGGAAGTTAGATCCGGATGCAATTTCACAGTAGCTTCAAAGATAATATGAGCTTTAATTCAAATCAAGATTTGTGAAAATCGGTTCAAGCATCGCAAAGAAATCGAAGAGAGTTAGTTCTATTTTAAATGTTTTTCTGCACCACTTCCAGTCCTTCCGGAACAGGAAAAAGGGGGGACCAGTAGTGTCGAAATAAGTTTTTATGCCCACAAACTAACAAGCTCTGCAAACTAGAAAAAAATTTCAGCCAGTTTTATGGGATTTGCACCAGGTTTTTACCATCGTTCGTGAAAAAATACTAATGAAATTGGTAATTTTTCACTTATCACGTTTTAGTACCAGAACCAGAAGTCGGATCCGGACAAATTTTTTTACAAATTTTTAGGAAACTATAAGACCTTTCATTTGAATCTTAGTTTGTGAAAATCGGTTAGGCCATTTCATAGAAAATTGAGTTCGCACTTTTTCTCTAATTTTCACATATTACCGTGTAACTCCGGAACCGGAAGTCGGATCCAAATGCAATTCAATAGCAGGCTAAGACTATAGATTTTTATGTTGTTGTCAAATGTCTTCAAAAAATCATGGAACATCGAAATCTGATGTTAATGGACTTTGTAACTTAGAAAAATTTTGAGAAACCCAAAATCTAAATCGTGAAGATCTAGTGTAGTGGTGCGAAAATGCCTTTCTCTTGTCATTTAAATTGGTCTCATTGAAACATTTGTCAGATTCTATCCTCGGCCATTAATATTGTGAGCTTATCAAATAACCAAATAGTATCAGAACAAATTGGCTCAAATGGCACGTTCCCCTTGATATTTGGAGAGTTGTGCCTCTGTGCAATTAGAAATTGTTTTTACGTTTCGTCTTTGACTCATCAGTGCAGAGCAGTTCAAATTGAACTGCATAGTGCTAAACTCGGCAGTTCAATTTGAACCGCTAAACAGACGTAAAGTTTCTGCTATTTACAGAACACTTTTTGTTTTGCAAAGGAGTGCAATGTCTTTTCTGACGCACAAAATGTGGCTAACACCTATTATATCTTCTGAACCAGAAGTGACAACCATAATTCAATAGAAGCTTTCAAATGAGCCAAAGCTTGTTGAAATCGGTCAAGCCATCTCTGAAACCAGAAGTGACACAGGTCCACAATTTCATAATAGTTTTCAAACGAGCCTAAGCTTGTTAAAATTGGTTGAACCATCTCTGAGAAAACTGAGCGATGAAAAACAACGCGTTTTGTCGGTTGCGTCATTCATGCCATCATATCTCCGGAACCAGAGATCAAAGTAACTTGATCTTCGAACTTGACTCACAATTTACTAGTGCCTAAGCTTGTTGAAATTGTTTGAGCCGTCTCTGAGAAAATTAAGCGGTATAAAACACGTTTTGTCGGTTGCGTCACTTATGCCATCATATCTCCGGAACCAGAGATCAAAGTAACTAGATCTTGGAACTTGATTCACAATTTAAAAGTGCCTGAACTTGTTAAAACCGGTCGAGCCATATCTGGAAAAAATTGAGTGGTAGAAAACAACGCGTTTTGTCGGTTGTGTCACTTATACCATTATATCTTCGGAACCGGAAGTGACAGCCATTTGATTTTCGAGCTAGATCCACAATTCAATAAAAGCTTTCAAACGAACCTAAGCTTGTTAAAATCGGTTGAGCCATATCTGAAAAAATTGAGCGGTAAAAATAAACGCGTTTTGTCGCTTACGTCACATACCATTATATCTCTGGAACATCTTGACAGCCATTTGATTTTCGAATTTGATCCACAGCTTTCAAACGAGTCTTAGTTCGTTAAAAATCGGTTAAGCCGTCTCTGAGAATATTGAGCAGAGAAAAGAAAAAACATTTTGTCGGTTACGTCACTTATACTATTCTATCGCCGGACCAGGAAATGACATCAAAGTGATTTTTGAACTTGATTCACAAGCCGAAAGTAGCTTTCAAACGAACCTAAGTTTGTTGAACGAAGGTTTACCATCTTCGAGGAAATTGATCCGAGAGAAAAAACTTTGAAAGGTACATAGGGTAAGATAGGGAAAAAATTCACTTTTGTATTTGGAGCGTTTTAGTAGCTACGTTTTTGAGAATATAAGCTAACAAAAGCCCGTTTTTGAATTTTCGAACGTCTGACTACAAAATTTAATTTAAACTTTTTTATGCAATTCGCTCGGATTTTACAGCACAACTGTTTGAAAGGTTTTCCCATTAGGCTATTTCAGGTTTTGAAGAAGGTCGAAAATGTCCAAAGTAGCATCAGAAAAGGCGACAGCCTCATTGTTCCCTCTCACTGCTGCCTCATCGCGAGCATGTTCTGCAGATGTGGGTCGAATATTTTCCTCGAGACGATCAGTGATTTGAGAATTCAGAAAATCAATTTCAGTGATAATTTTCAAGGTATAAAATCCACTCACATGAAGTCCAGTCTCGATAACTTCCTTTTAAATTTTGCTAACCAAAACTATTTTTCGGGGGACGGGTATAGCGTGATGGGTTAGTCGATGTCTTTCACTCTGCCCACCTGGGTTCGATTCCCAACCCCAGCACATCGGGTCAGAAAGTTTTTCTGGCCCGAAAAGGCGAATGATCTAAATCTCTTTAATCTTAGCAAAAAAAAAAATGTTTTCGATCTGGCTGCATTATGAGAAGTGTTTATTTTATCTTTCCTGTTTCTTGATTATTTCATTTACTTCATACCCTTTCTTCAATAAAAATCGCGTAATTTCGAAAATTAGACGAATGCTAAAAACCACTTACAGATTCGTATTTTTCACGATTTTCTACTTTAAAAAATGCTTACTTCACTTCCGGTGCACAACCGTGAAACTTCATGTTCATGATGCTGAAAAAAAGGGTTGAATATTTGTTCGAATGTGAGATCGAAATGGATTTTTTGCTGTAGAGAATTTTTGGCTGATATCCGGTTCGAGTATTTACACTACCATGCAAAAAAACGATAAAGCCAAATGTTTCGATAGGAAGAAATTTAAAAAAAAAACTACTTAGTATGGCTGGCCATTTGCAGTTGTGGTAAAAAATATCGAAGTTCGATGAACAAGAAAATATACCTCAAAAAGTGGCTAACATGCATCTGTCCCTGAAAACATGTAACACAAAGGTTCATATGTATTATGTACCGAATTTATACCAAAAACAGCAGGATAAGATTTTTTTCAAACTGTTACAATACAATGTCAAATGCATTGAAAACAGAAACGTGTCACATATATTTATAATATAGCCACTGATAATTGCAGACTCGCACGTTCAAAACCTCGACAACAATCGGTTAATCCTTCTTTTTTTGCAAAATTCTCGAAATTCTGTGATATACCCGCCATTAAGTTCCGTACGGTATTCCCAGATACCGTCCAGAGCCCAGTACTTCTCTATTGGGTGCAGTCTCGATGCAGTTTGATCGATTAGCTATTTTTGGCATGTATTTGACCTCTTGCATCTCCAACAACTCCAGGATGGATTTCGCATAGTGACAAGAGTCCAAATCAGTCCAAAACAGAGCCATGACTTCCGCTAAACAATGACTTTCACAGACATTTTTTCTCATACAAATCCGATAGAAATGAAACTTTTATATTTTCGATCACAACTACATATGGCCTGCCAAATCAAATGTTTCTTCTGGAATTTGGTCACGGTACAAAAAATTTTTTGCAAAAATTAATGTAAAGCTCCTTGACCTGACTTTTTGCAATGGAATTTAACTTGTCATCTCGGTTGGGTATCGTATTTTTTTACTTTGTACGCAATCAGTTCTAGCTTTTGTTTCACTTTTTGCACGTATGTCTTTGACTTCCCAAGTGAGCGAACCACATTTCGCATAGAAAGATTGGAATTTTTCTCACTAATGGCTAACTTCTTGTTTAACATCACACACTGCATTTCACTGATTATATTGAAGAAAATCCTAGTTTCTGTGAAACGCTCGCACTTTGGACTTGACATTCTTCATTAAATTCTGCATTGTTACTTTTGTGACTTTCCTGGTGGCAGCTGTCCAGTTTTTTTTTAAACTCCTGCATGTTTTGGGACACTGTACCTTCCTTCCGAAAGTGCCGCTTGACAATTGCCCAATACCTTTCAATTGGCCGAAGATCATGGCAGTTCGGTGGGTGGATGTCCTTCTCCACGAATTGTACATTATTTTTTGACAACCACTGTAGAACGGAGTTGGCGTAGTGGACTGAAGCCAAATCCGGCCAGAAGAGAGGAGGAGCCTTATGCTTTCTGTACAGTGGCAGCATTCTCTTCTTCGAACATTCTTCCTAGTACACCGTGGCGTTAATTGTGCCCTTCGTGAAGAAAATCGACGACCGCAAACCACAGGTACAAATTGCTTGCCAGACCAACACCTTCTGCCCAAACTTTTCCATCGCCACCGTGGTGTCAGCGTCGTCCAGGTTCTGGTACATCGATTTCGAATAATAATAAGGTCCGGGCAGCGCTCGAGAATCTTTCTTGGGGTAGGTTTCGTCGTCGATCAGGATGCATCCGTCTTTATTCTGTAGAATGTTTTCGCGCTCTTGTTTTGGCCTGAACTTGCTGTACCAGGGACTTTTTCGGCACCATCTGTTTCTTGTACGTTTTCAGGGAGTTCTGAACTTTGATCCGTTGAATCATCCCGATGCTGGTGTTGAACTGCTTGGCCAAATCCCGCGTCGACACCGATGGGTTTTTCCTAATGTACTTAATCTCTTTTAAGTCCCGGCCGGGCTTGCTGGGACTCGTTTTCCTACCGGATCGGGGCAAATCCTTCATGGAAAGGGTCTTACTGAACTTCTCGATAATATTTTTGACACTGGTGTGGTGCACTTTCACCCGGTTTGCAATTTCGTTGTACGTGACACCACTTTCAGAGCATCAAGTGTGCAGAATTTTCTTTCGCGTTTCCGGATCAATTCGACTCATCATTGAAACGATGAACCGTACCGAAACCGAAAAATTAAGCCATTTCAGAGTAATAACTGTTTGAATGTTGTCAACTACTTATCGATACACTCCTTAGTACCTAGTAATTTTAAAATTTACTTGCTCAGTTTCAAGTGCCAAGTAGTCTAACTGCTTCATTGTCTTCGCTGTTGGTAGTGAGCAAGTTCGAATGAATAGACATGAACATCAACTCGAAAACAGAAATTCTCTCCGGTCAGAATTATGAATAGAGGGTTCACATTTGAGTTTCGGATTATCACCAGCAAGTGTAAGTCGATATTGTACAACTGTTCGAATTGTAATGAGATGTGTTCCAAAGTATTGAAAATGAAAAGTGTAGAAGGAAACAATTAATTTATGTTTATTCTGTAATTGATATTTCAGCTTTCATGACTGGTTTGCCTTTTCATCTATTATATTGAACCAATTGAAATGTTTGCTTGATCCTCATTTGAAGGCCGCTTTCGCACTTTTGAAAGAGATATTTTGACACTTCAACAGATAAACTGACGGTGGTTAAACTAAGCTTCGAATGGAAGAGAAACAAATGATGCTGCCGCCCGTTCGGTGCGTCAGCGAAGGTTGGCGTTCCAAATTCGGTATCAATTGAATTGAACGAAGTTTTACCGCACTGGTTTTGGTATAATACAAGGGAAATATCGATTCAAATCAAAAAATTAGGAAATAAATTTCTGATCTTGCAAGCTATATGTAGCTGTGGTAAGATTTCGAAACTCTTTATTACAGCTGTTCAGATGAACAGCGAAATACACCGACTGAAATGTTTGCAGAAACGAATTCGTCTCATGATTCGAAGCCACAAAGATGCTACTGTCCACTAGTCAAACTTTTGCGTATTTCGCTCCATCAGACATTAATCCACCAATCTAAACCATTGAAATTTTTTACGGAAATAGGAAACAAGTGTCAAAATTTGTAGCCAATAAGTCTGTGCTGAGTCTAAAAGATAACGTTTCCAAGAAGGTGTACAAAATTAGATGAATCCATACATTCTGAGACAATTTTTAAAGTATGAACGCGATTGCATAATATTTGTAAAAGTTACTTCTCATGGGACAACTTTTCTATTTCACATCACCGTCTACTGTTTCAGCCACGAGTGTGGATAGAGCAACAAACTTTCCTGTAAACATTTTTTTCTATAATCCAAATGTAAACCCTAAATAAATTAATTCATATGCAGATTAGTGCCATTCAGAACCCCTTTCACCGCACGACGGTGGCATCGTTCCAAATACACCGGAGTCAACGAAAAACAAAAAAAAAACACTCCCCACTTTCAACCTGAACGAAAAAAAAAACCAAGAGAACAAAGTTCAAGAATCTAAAAACATAACTTATGTGAAGTGTCTGGTGGTATGACAAATTTTCGAGCAAAAATAGAACTTACGATTACGTCGTCACACCTGCCCGGCACATGTGAGCCCGTGCAAAAAACCCGAAGCTCGAAGCTGGTTAACCGTGCTCCCGTTTCAAAACCACACTTCAGAGCACACATGCATACACACACACACACACACACACACACACACACACACACACACACACACACACACACACACACACACACACACACACACACACACACACACACACACACACACATACCCATATCATAAAATAGCACCTACAACCTACAACCAGGACTCCATCGCTTCAGCACCGTCGTTTCCGTGTAATGCAAGGGCCAGTAAAGCACCGGTTTTAAAGCGACATTTTTATAATTATTGCTTGAATTGTGTCGGAGTCGGAACATGTCAGACTTTCTGTTTCAACGCGGTCGCATGATGACACTTGTACCCCCCAACCCCCTACCAGCCCTCTCTTGCCCAGAGAACCAGGGTCGGATTCCAGAATCTGACACTCATGAACTGCGAAGAACCATTTTTCGGTTAGAACTGAATTTCATAAGAAAAGAGGAAATTAAGCAATTGAGAAAACACTTTTTTTCTGGGAAGAGAGCAAGAATAGAATGTGGTACCCTTTCGCCGTAGATTCGGCCCCACATACGGCTAACTAATAATTTTTACACCATTAACACCAGTCGGTGCGAGTCATCGCGAGCCAGGTTGGGTCCGCTTCGAGTACTTCCGGTGATTTGTCTCAACCAATGAAGAAGGGGAAATGGCTTTGTTGGATGGAAATAGGTGTTTTGCCCGATGGTGCATTCGACTTCAATCGATGGAAAATCGCATTTTGTGTCAGGCACTTTAAGGTTAGGTAGAATGGTAGAAGCCAAATCCCTGCGTTTAAATTATCAACTCTCATATAACTTTTCTGGTTTTTAACTAGTCAATGTCATAATGAATTTTTTGGATTCGTTCACAAATTCCAGTTCGATTCTCAACCCCAGCGGTATATGAAATCCAAATACATGCCGAGAATACGCCTTTGATATTAAAAACTTTCCAACAGGTTCCCACAAAGTTTACTCTTTTAAAAGGTTATTGCCGGGTAAGTGGTGGTGGTGAGCTCACTTCATCCGCGTCCCTTGTCTTTTTTTTCCAGACGCGATTCGTCAAAACTGTTATGCTGATTTCCATCAGTTAATACATCATTTCCAACTTAAATTATGTTGTAATCTCATTATCAACTGCATATTTTTTTCGTATGTACGCAAAATTGATAACATTGTAAAGGAACACGCATCCAAATCCGGATGACGTATTTAACATTTATTTAATAGTTACTTCAGGACTTGGATTTTCATCGCTCTCGAAATACGATAAAACGATTATTCAATGATTCCTTAACTATTCAGTAAATAAATCTTCATTGGAAACTAATCAGATTCGCTCGCCGCCCGTTCGACCCTCCTCTCATTTTCTCCGTCTTCTACCATATGTTTTATCACTCCACATAAATAAATAAATAAATGAATTATTAATCAGATCTACATGCCGGTTCTAACTCCGTCGTACTCCCAGGCCCACTCACTGCCCCCTCAACTAATCTTCTTCACTTTTCTCGTCTATTTCGCCTTTTACGGAATCTTGGTGTCATCAACTGAAGTTGATGATTGTAATCTGCTGATACAAAAGATGAGGAGGTGTTATGCCTGCTGAAGAGAGATTGCTTTATTTCATATCCATCGAACTTTTTTCTGCTTTCCAAATGAATAAACAAATTAATTAATAAGAATGCATATGCATAATTTGAACTAGTTCGCCAATCGAGCCCACACATTTTCTTACTAAACTTACTTTTCTTACTTTATATGACCAACTAGGGATGTTTCCAATGGTATGCAAATGTGAAAAGGGAAAACGAATTAGTTAGTCTGAGCTGGTTTTGGGTTCTTTGGTGCGTCGAATATGAAACTAAAATAAATCACATTCAGTTTTTAATCATTAAAAAATGATTTCACTTGAACGAACTTGGTGAGATTTAGAGAAATAGTTTCGTAGTTTCGTACTAATTTAGATTACCAAATTTTGGTGATCTTCTTTTTACTAAACTATCCCTTCGCTCAACACATATATTTAAATATATTCATTCTGACATTTTCGAGAGAACTCTTTCTTATCAATTTCTTTTAGCTTCTAAGAAACGTTTTCAATCTGACAAAAATTTGATTGATACAAATTATCTCTCGCGAAAGTCGATGTAAATGAATCTACCTTACTACTTTTGTGATGTGTTGAATAAATAAAAGGTAAACATTTGATATGATTAAGCATCTCACTCTTGATAACCAATAGTAGATCTTTAGTTAGATTAGATGGTAGGTTACACTTCTAACTAGTACAGAAAAAACCAATGATTTTTCCCGGCAGCCAACTTCCTTGACAAACTTATTTGAATATATTATTTTGAGAACCGGTTTCAAAATAGTTTTCTAATCGCACTGCATGCATTTGGTTCAAAACTGGCCAAACCAACCGATTTCAGCTCCCGGTGTCGAAAAGCTCAGGATTCCAACAACATACCAATTTTATTTACCACCATCGTAATCAACTCGATGATAACCCTTCAAGGTATTATCAAGCTCAGTAAGTAAAGGGGCATGCAACGCCCTTATTTTTGTCTCACGATAGTTTGAATTGCTGTTTCTATTAATGTATCTTTCAAATTCCAATATACATATTGTAGAAACAGAATTTCCACGCCGCTTACGAACGCCTGTTACAATTTATTGCATCAGCCATTGTGAGCAGTTTTGGGAAAAAGTCAAAATTTCAAACATCGCGACTGAAATTTTTCGCAAGTGATTTTCAGACAAAAAAAAATCATCGATCAGAAAACTCATTGACGAAAAATTCACTATTGTTTTATAGCAAACGCGATTCTCACGGAAACTGAAACTCACATGGCAAAAAAAAAATCAGTAGTGAAAAGGTCACTAGCGAATTTTCTCTTCGATATGATATTTAAGAAGAAAAAAAAGTTTGCACGTTGAATGCATCTGCTATGATAATCTTAGATTTTTGGAGCCGTTATATCGCAACCCTTTGCAGAATACATGATGAATAAATTCGCCGATGAACAAAAACTGAACCATTCTGAAAATGTTCAGTGCGCTAAGAGTACTAGCTCTTGCAATTTGATGCTCTGTTGATAAGCGAATCAATAGTGGTGGTGTATTCGAAATTTATTCAGTCGGTGGTGGTATGTGGTGGAGTAATACAATCAATAAAAGCAGCAAGTGCTGTAATTAATAATAGTTACAATGATAATAAAAATATCCATAAAAACCAAACACAAAGCATGTTATGCAGCGGAGTAAAAACTATTATCCAATTTTGCAAGAATTAACAGGAGCGCAGGTTATCGCTACGCCGGCTGTGTGTTTGAGAAATGCAAAATTGTGCGTTCCTGTTACTACTATAAATCAAATTCTTGCTTTTTTTACGTAGCGTAGCGTTTTATTACGTTCAATCTAAAGATTGCAGTGTAACCAACCAGCTGGAGTTAAAAAAGCATTTCGTCGCTATAATCACTATTTGAAATGTGGACAAAAATATTGTAGCTCATATTGACCACCCTACGTGCATCGAAAATATCACAGTAATCATTTTTCAGTTGCGAATATGTTCAGTAGGTTTTTTTGCCTTTCTCATATATAAAGGCTACTCGATCAGATGCACATAACAAAATCATTACACAAGTATATCAACAGTTGATACGTATAACAATTTGTGTTATTTTGAGATATTTAACAAATGAAAACAGTTGAAAGTTCAAACTTATGAAAACAATATAATAACAAAATCAGTTATGATGTTTTATTTTCATTTGTAAGACTCATGATAAAGTTCATTATTTGAAAAAAAAATGAGTTCTTCCGTTGCTTCATATCGAAATATAGTGATTAGAATTTCATAGAACTGAAAGAAGAAACCAGATCACTAAATAAATTATTCATTTTCAGTGATATAGTTTCTCTGTGCTAAATTTGCTATCTAATTTATTACAACTATTGTTATAAGTTTCTGCTCTCGGACTTCTGTAGTTATATCAAATTCAATAATAATTGTGATACAAACGTTTCAAAATCTGTTACGATTTTGTTCCCGCTAGAGTCTTTTAGCTGTTCAACCGAAGCGTAGTGGAATTTTGGCATCGAAATATCATCGGAGACTATCTATTTATCGAGATTTCTGTGGATCATCAAGTTTCTCTGCCACGAAAAATTGTGAACTTCGATGCTTGTTTCATGAATGAAAATCTCGTAAGTGATTTTTTCAGTCACTTCAGAAGACTTTTCGTAGAAGTTTGAATAAGATCAAAAAAGTTCGTCAAATTGCAACATTTTCGACTCAACGGTTTAAAATTGTAAGCACATATCAATCTGTTGTTCCGGAACAGGAAGTCTGATCTGCACCAAAGTCAAAAGCAATCTATTTCTAAAGGCGCAGAGCCTTTTACTTGAGCCTAAGTTTGTGAAATTTGACTCAGCTGTCTCTGAGAAAATGAAAAGAGTTCCGTTGTTGAGTTTTTGATGACTATTTCCGGTACTTCCGGAACTGCACTATAAAAACACGCTCTTGAAAATGAAATTTTTATAACTATCAGTCTGTGATTTCGGAAGTCGTATGCGGATGAAATTCGGAAGAGTTTTATGACATCTTAAGACCTTTCATTTGAAGCTAAGATTTTTAAAATAGGATGACAGGTCTCTGAGAAAATCGAGAGCACTTTTTCAATTATTTTTGCATTCTACCGCATAACTCCGGAACCAGAAGTTGGATCTGTATGAAATTCAATAGCAAGCGATGGAACTTTCATTGTGCTCACTATAGCACTAAGTTATTTTTGAAGACAGATTTTTCAGATTAGGGTAGTGAAAACCATCAAATAGCCTTGCAGTGAGTGTCAAAAAAATAGATCCAATAAAATTCAAGTTACCGGTTCTAAATCGTATGGTTTTCAACTTCAATATAGTAATGGGAATTTTCCCCTGAGATAGTTGTACTTAAGTTGACGAGGGATCTATTCTTATCTGAAGTCATCATGCTCAGAGAACCATGAGCCATTATTCGCGTGCTTCGAAACAAAGATAAGAAAGTAATTATTCCGGCAATAACCTTCTGGCCATTTACGAATCAAAGCAACGAGTTCATTCGTGTCACAATCGTCTAGCCTTCGAACTAGATAAATGATGGTCTTTAACGGCCAATTAGGAATTAAGAATTATTCGTCACACGCTGTTCGAGAACGCTCAGAAGCCATAAATTTTACCCGAATCGTCAAAATTTGTTCGGTCGATTCTCTGAAAATTAGTCACGTCGAAAACTTTTCCCGCCCAACAGGTAATTTGTCCCTCCGCCAGAAACCTTCCTAGGCTTCTGAGAACGTCCTCCCCCCTCCCGCCCAGTATCGAATCCACTCAGCTCATAAATCACACAATTTCCGGCTGACAAGCTCTGGATGGAAATCAGCCGCAACAGCTATTTTCTTTCCCTGGCCGAATTTTGTGAAGGAGGGGTCAGGAGGCAGAGCTCGTCCATAATGACGATCCTAATGCCGAAGCCTAAATAAGAATCATGAGTGAATAGGCACTTTCACCGAGAATAAAGTCGTCCAGGTCGTGGACGGATTTTACGACATGCCGTTGTAAGTTTTGGGGGAATCATTGGGGAGACACCAACTTTTGACATTTAATTTCCTCGTGTGAAAGTTATCGTCCACGAGCCTTCTGGAGTGGAGCGGTCCTGCTGGCAGGTGCAGATGACGGTTTCGAAAGGGTGGAAGCTTCACGGTTTCGGTGTCTTTATTACTCGAGAGGCTGCTTCCGTTGGAACGGTCGTGTGCGGACATGTCGGAGAGTCGTCCGACTGAGAACAAAGCTGCGGCAGCTGTGGTTTGGTTGTACGAATAACATTCCGCCACCCACAATACAGACTAACGTACATCGAGATTCAGGTGAGGACTGTGTGTGTGAACTTGCGGAGAAATATTTACATAAATTTTCATGATGATTTCGGTGGTATGCAAATGAATTATGTGCACCTGCGGGCGGCGAGTTTTTGGCGGTTTCAGGCTTGGGTATATTTTTACACGCACCAACCAAATTACGCAGGAATTTCGTTGGTTTTTTTTTATTCCTAACATCGCTGCATTAATTCGGAGCGTCAGGTGCTTGCAAAATTGTAATCAAATATTTGTTGCACACAGGGTAAGCCATTAGAATGCGAGATTTCATTGTTTGAAAAACAAAATGCTCTGAATCAATACAAAATTCTACTCAATAAGTCTTGTGACTGACAGATGGCGCTTTCATTTTCAAATCCACATGACGTTTATGGAGTGTGAAATTTCATGACATTTCGATTGACCAGAACAAAATTGAAACCCATTTAAGTGAAGCTGTCCTTATCCTTCTCAAAACAATGGACCCAAAACAATTTCTTGCGTTATTTAATCATTGCTTCTTGATGAAAAAGTGGGTGGGTAATGTCAGAGACATAACTGGATGACGTGAATACGAATAAAATGGATCGTTCAATTTCCGACGTTGAAGATTCTGAATTCTTTAACTGGAATTCAGGAAACGAATTTTTTTATCTGAATGCGGGAATTGAATTCTGAGCCAAGCACTGAATTCTGGACCTGGATTTTGATTCGCAGCCGAATTTAGTTACAGAATTTCGGACCACGATTTAATTTTGGATCTGAATTCTGTTCCTGGATTTCGGATTTTGAAAGTCGAATTCTGGAACTGTATTATAAATCAGAATTCCGGCCAGGATTTTCAGAGCTGAATTCTGATCTGAACCTCTATTTCAGTTTCAATATTCATATGAGAAGTGTATTAAAAATAAATTATCCACAAATTTTTCTTTCAAATTATGATAAAAAACGATATTTCATTCAAACTAAAAATTGATTCTTTATTGTACGAGGTTAAACTTGAGCATAATGAAAACCGGATGAAATTTAAGTTATTCCTTCACGAATTTTCGAAATTTTGATTGAACGCTCTTTATCAAGTTCCGGACAAGTGTTGCATCGCATTGTTTTTGGACGCTTGAGCTCAAGTTTTTTTGAACTCCTGCATGTTCCCAGCTGCCTTACCAGTCTTCTTGAAGACCCTCTTCACGATTGCCCAGTAACGTTCGATCGGTCGAAGCCGAGGGCAATTTAGTGGATTGATATTTTTCTCAACGAAATTTTTACCCTTTTCCACAAGCCAATTGAGAGTGGTTTTGGCATAGTGAGCCGACGCTAAATCCGGCCAAAACAGTGGAGGTGTACTATGCTTCTTATTTAAACGCAGCAATCTTTTCTGGAGACACTTAGATCGATATGCATGTATAATTCCGATGAGCATGAACTTAGCGAAGCACCCCTCACCGATGATAACGCAAATAGGTGAATAATTTGTTGCTAATTTGTTGCTAATTAGTTACGGTAATTTTGAATTTGTTGCTCAATTTTTTTTAAATTTTTTTGAGTACTTCGCTAAGTTCATATGAAGTTAGCGAAGCCCCACTCCCATATATGCTTCAAAACAAATCGAAGCCCAGTGAATAATTTGTTGCTAATTTGTTGCTAATTAGTTACGGTATTTTTGAATTTGTTGCTCAATTTTTTTTAAATTTTTTTGAGTACTTCGCTAAGTTCATATGAAGTTAGCGAAGCCCCACTCCCATATATGCTTCAAAACAAATCGAAGCCCAGTGAATAATTTGTTGCTAATTTGTTGCTAATTAGTTACGGTAATTTTGAATTTGTTGCTCAATTTTTTTAAAAATTTTTTTGAGTACTTCGCTAAGTTCATATGAAGTTAGCGAAGCCCCACTCCCATATATGCTTCAAAACAAATCGAAGCCCAGTGAATAATTTGTTGCTAATTTGTTGCTAATTAGTTACGGTAATTTTGAATTGGTTGCTCAATTTTTTTTTAATTTTTTTGAGTACTTCGCTAAGTTCATATGAAGTTAGCGAAGCCTCACTCCCATATATGCTTCAAAACAAATCAAAGTCCAGTGAATAATTTGTTGCTAATTTGTTGCTAATTAGTTACGGTAATTTTGAATTTGTTTCTCAATTTTTTTCTTATTTTTTTGAGTACTTCGCTAAGTTCATATGAAGTTAGCGAAACTCCCCTCCCAAATATGCTTCAAAACAAATCGAAACCCAGTGAATAATTTGTTGCTAATTAGTTACGGTAATTTTGAATTCGTTGCTCAATTTGTATTATTTTTTGAGTACTTCTCTAAGTTCATATGAACTATTCTTCTCCCGCGAATAAAGTTTGTGCAACAAATTCAAAATTACCGTAACTAACAAAATTTGAATTGTGTTCAATGGAGATGGGAATGGAGAATGGCAAGATTAACAAATCAGAATTTTTTTTAATGAATCAATAAAAAGATTGTGCTGTAGAAGCGCTAAGGTCAAACTAAGAGATTTTCCTTGCATTTTTCTTTCTAATGATTAGATTAGACTAAGCGCACACAGTAAGTGGTTTTTAGATATCAATGTTCAAGATGATTACCATAATGAATTGAGACTGTTATTTCATGTTGCATATTCTGTGAAGAATGTTCAAACTGGTAAGATCAATATCAAATTACAATTTAAGCGTCGTCTCCAAGCAATTAAAAGTTCCACAGTACCTGAAAATATCCACTTTATTAGAGCTCTAAAATACGCAAAAACGAAAAAAATACGAAGCACAATGCGATTATGAAAAAAAAATATATATATACAAATAATAACAATCATAGAATAGACAATAGATCACGTAATGCGTATATAAAAATAATAATGATAATAACAATCATCGAATAGAAAAATGATTACACTAAAGGCACAGAATCATACAAAATGAATAAAAGTTTTTTTTTGGAGTCCCGAACTGTGTGTGTGCCCGAAAATAGTCGTCGCAGAAAGAAGGATGTCAGTAGCTTAGCCAAGCTACCTAAGAGAACGAGAGGGTGTGATCGGATGCGGTGGCAAGTTGAAGATAAAGGGAACCGGGGAATCACCAAGATGTCAGAAGGAAGAACAGCAGAGTTAAAAATCGAGGCAATTACGAGTTGGAAAAAAAAATCGAGGCAGAAAAATTACGAAAAAGTTTTATATGGAAGACGTGATAACAAATCGAAATAATGGCAATGCTACAAATGGCTACATCAACAGGTACAACTGATAACCAAACAAGAAGGAAGTAAATGCAGTCAACACAGTTAAAGATGACTTGCGCGGGTATGCAACAGCGTTACAAACTGCTACCCTATAATTTATTCAGTGAGCATCGTCAAAGCTCAGCTGAATACCATAACCAATTATTGGAAAATCAAAGCTTATTAATACGTGAAAAAAATTAAACAGTTGGTTGTTTAAAAATACACTACGAAGAAGATAACCACGAAATCAAATGCAATGCATAAAAGTTGCTAGGAGCCTCAACACATTGTACCAAACGAGAAGCCAGGATGAGAAGCAACAATACAGAATACCAATATTACTACTGACAGTAATCCCAATGATGTCCAAAATGCAAAGGAGTCAACGGTCAATTTTCAACTGTGCCCAATGAAGCGAGTTCATAAGCAATGAGAAGCCCTACTACGTCTCACCAACACAGAAGAACGAGCTATTAGGAACGAGAACGACACGGAACCCAGAGTCCGAGACTAGCAACCGTTCGATCACTCCCACAAATAAAGCAACAATAGAAGCATACCATGGAACAGAATGGCGTCAGAGGAGAACACACACACACGCGGACCACCGTAAGGATAGGGAATTTAATTTGCGTATAGCCAAAATGAAAAAAGAAAAAGACATATGTAAAGAAGTCCGGCAATAGTAATTATAATTACGGAAATTTGTGATCCAGCTACAAACCTCAATGTTAAAAGCCAACGCATTCAACTTGATGTCTACCCTTCGGGTAACATCAAGCTCAGTAAGTAAGGGGGCATGCAGCGCCCTTGGCAAATTTTCCTTTGAATTTGCTAGTATTGTAGAAAAAGTAGGAAATTGTGAAGGAAACTCTCATATCAGCGTAGCTGCAACCTTCAAGTATAAAATTTGTTATTAAAGCGTGCACATTTGCGAGCATTAGTCATCGCCACGATGTTTAAGAAATTTTGTTATAAAACCATAGACAGTTCCGGGCATTAGTCAGCGCGGCAATGTTGTAAAAACAAAGTTATATTTTTTTACGGACACTGCCTCTGGCCTAGCGACAGTGGTCTCGACTTTCGGTAGAACTTCGGGAGAAAGTCGGATGAACTTCCTACTTGAAATCACAAGCTCGGCTTGTACTAAAATCTTCGGGCTTCACCCGAAAGAAAATGTTAGGAGCTTAAAAACCCCTAGTTGGGAAGAGTTAGGGAGTAGTTCAGTTTTACAGAGTGCGGTAGCTAGGCGCGAGTCTCGGGAGTCGACCCGTAGACAGATTAAGTAGTTTTTGCTTCGAGTATTCGGGTTAGTTCAGTTCGGAGTGTAATACAGTAACCGTAGGAATGTGCGTGCATAGGTGAGGTTTGAGTATCAAGTGACCTCAAAATCAAGTAAGAAATATTGTTTATAATGGGATATATATTAGATTTCGAAAGGCATCTAAAGAATTGAGTGAAAGATTGCTGTAATGAGTGAAGATTTAACAGTTTCATGTGCAGGTTTGATAGTCACATGCAAAAGAAAAATAGTTAGACACAGCCATTGTTCGTGTTAGGGTAGTGTTGATAATATATGACACAAAAGTACGTGTTGAAGAATAACTTCTTTTATTAATGTAAACAAGTAAATGTGGAGACATATATCCGACGAGTTCACCATGAAGTGTTGTGAATAGATTTACAAACTAGTGGAGTATGCAATAGAACTACGAGTCAAATTAAAGAAATAACTCAACATACTATGGTTGTAGCATAACTGCACAGAATTTACGGTGAAAGTTAAAAGGTTCCAATTCTAATGTAAAGTCGGTGTGGAATGGTGTAAATGTGTGAAAATCACAAAAAGATTTGAAACTCAGAAAAAAGGTGAAATTCGTGATATTAAACTCAAGTACATGGAGAAACCGAATTGAAGAGTATTACTCCGTATAGAACTGAAAGAAACATCCTCTTCGTTATTCCTCTTCCGCCACCGCTCGGCCGGGGAGCTTGCAGTACTTTTTGATAACTTGAACGTACAGAACAGATTCTGAGAATAATTTCTCACTGCTTAAAAGCTGTACACACCGAATTATTTTTACGGATGTCGGTACAGTTTTACTGACTTTCAAACAGCTGAATATTCGGTAATCCGTTCAGTAAAAGTTTTATTTGCTGAATGATCGGTACAGTTCCACTGAATTTCGATCTGTCATAATTCTAATGACTTCACAATTCTAAAAATATGTAAACGTCTTGACCCGTAAAGTATTACTGTATTTTGGTAAATTGTATTAGAGATCTGGGAAAGGAAGGAGCAATTTAGTTTTCAAAATATATTTCCATCCGATTAATTAATTTATTTGCGTGTGATGAATGAATTGAATTACATTTGCTCTCCAGAAATAATTTATTCAAATAAAATGATCAGATATCTTTCGGATGCAATTCAGTAGAATATGGGATCACCCTTCATATTTTTAGAGTGCTGAAATAAAAATTTGTAAAAGGTTTTTTGAATATATCTTTAACTTTTCGTTTGAGTGTTTGAACAGAATGATTTTACAAGGATAAATTTTTAAATATTACCATTTAATTCTGTTATAAGTATATCACGTCACTATACAAATTTACTATGTATCTCACGACACTATAAATCTTGTATAATAAACGTCACTTCACATATGCACATTTCGAATACAATTTATATTCTTCTTCAGTGTGATAGTTTTGTTTAGTTATTGAAAGAATGCTGCAATGTTGTTCCTTTTATATGAAACGGAAGTAGGTAGATTCCTACAACAGGTATAAACACCTCGAAAAATTATCTAATTTGTTTTAGGGTAGGGAGAGATTAAGTGTTTTCTATGTTTGTCTGTCCCCTGTGTGTAGGTAGTAACTTAAAGAGCCAGGAAGACCTATTTCCTTGGTCTCTGTTTAGTAAAGAAGTGGAATTATGTTTGAAAATTTCCAGACTTTCTGCCGAATCTTCAATAACATTCTCTCAACTCTTTGACGCATGGAAAATCGATTTTTTCTGCAGACTGTTATCAAAATTAACATTTTTTTACTCGCTAAGTCAGTTTTGTTTTTTATACTTTATAGAGAAATGAAAGTCCACAGAAGTTTTTTTTTCGGATTTACAGACTTTGTCTGAAGATATTTGAATGTTGTATTGTGTACGTATTGAGTGTGAAGTTGAGCACAGTCGGGTGTCCGGAATTTGCGAATTGCTCGATTAGTTTTTGAATTGAGCAAAATTTTCAAATTGATCGATTAAATAATAATCGAATACCCGATTAATTATCCAATACTCGATAATTTATTCAATTATTATTATCGAATTCGAATCGAATCATTCGACTAGTTTAATAATCGATATTAGTTTCAATCTAATCGATTTAATATTATTCGAGTATCTGGATTATTAATCGATTACTCGATCGACATTCCTAAATCCATAAACGGCACATACACCTTCAGTTTCCCGGACAGTCGAAATGAACCTTGGACGGAATGAAAAACTGAACGATTAACTGAACTGAGCGTGTGTGGTGACTATTCAGTGTTGCGTTTTGTCTTCATGTCAGTTTCATCCGTTTTTTTCATGGAGGCCCATTATTCTGATCAAAAGAAAACTGACGGACTGAACGACAAAAGAAAATCTGCTTTGATCTAGCAAATATTGCTGCTTGAAGATACTACAAAACATGACAAAAAATATTTCTCAGTGGATTAGTCTATTTCAATCAATATTTTGATAAAAAGAACAAATATTTTACTTGTGCGTTTCTGTCTATTTCTTGGCAAACGATTTCACAGTACACAATTCAATTTGAAAAAATAGTTTTCATCCACCTAGTGGTGTAATGATGCCTTTCTAATATTACTAATATTTTCAACAATATCACCAGAAGATTTTGTGAAGATATTTTTTTTCCAATCTTGAATAAAATTAGAAACTTTCTTTGGGTATAAACTAACACAACCTTTTCAAATTGTAAACAGTTATGTCAAGTTGATAAGAATTTTTCTTTATTTTGCATCGTCGCACTAAATGATTAAACACACTTTATCGTATAGATCTGGAACCAGAATCGGACCCGGATGAAATTAAACAGCAACCTATAAGGCTGTAGGAACTTTTATTGGAGCCTGTTCGTGGAAATCGATCAAATTATCTCTGTGAAAATTGAGTGAGTCTCGTTTTAAACTTTTTGACTACTACTTCTGGTACTTCTGGAACCAGGAACTTGGAACCAGTATAACCAAAGTCGGTTCGTTTAGTAAGTAACTAATATAGCCTACAAATTGAATCAGTTTAAAGCCAAATCTAGAAGAATTTTACCCTTCGACGCTCTAAATGACGGTGTGAAACTCAATAGCAACCTACAGGGCTACGAGATTTTTTTTTATGAGTGACATTATTTGACACATACCCACACACCCACATACATTGCTCAGCTCGATGAACTGTGTCGAATTTTTCAAGTGATTGTATAAACTTTCTTTATGAGAAAGGCAATAAGTGCACTTTTATTGAAAAGCATCTTTATCATGATCTTGTAATAACACTAGGAAATAGGTACAAATTGAATAAAAGGATTAAAAATTTACATATTTTTCACCTGGAAAATATAAATTTTAATATGGCAACCCTGCACGCTATACGAAATTGAACAAAGCACGCTGTGAATGGAGCAAAGCCGCACGTACCGTCGCGTACCAGTTTTGCATCGTCATTTTTTCGATTATAGAGGTTTTAACATTGCTGTCATTCACCTCTTCGGACCAGAAAAGTTTTCTGACCCTATGTGCAGGGTTGGGAATCGACCCCAGGTGGGCAGCGTGAAAGGTATCGACTTACCCATCACGCTATACCCGTTCCCCTGCATCATCATTTTGAATTTGAATGTTTTGACACTTATCGCCCTATAATTTCGGAACCGGAAGTCAGATCAGGATGAAATGGCACAGTATATTTAAAGACAATTAGAGCTTTGATTTGAATCATGAATCGTGAAAAACGGCTTAACCGTTGCTGAGAAATCGACGGGAGTTCCGTTTTTGAAGATTTTCTTCACTATTACCGGTGCTTTCGGAAGGGGAAACCGGGGACTAGTAGTCCCAAAGTAGTTTTATATAATCACTAACTAATAAGATCCGTCAACTAGATGAATTTAGCAGTAAGTTTTATAAAAATGTGCACCTCGTTTCGCCATCGCTTGTGAAAAAATACCCATGAAATTGAAAATTTTCACCAGTTGCACTGTAATACCGGAACCGGAAGTCGGATCTGGATCAACTTTTCGGGGACTTTTTAAAGAATTTCAAGACCTTTTATTTACTTCTTAGTTTGTGAAAATTGGTCAAGAAGTGTCCGAGAAAATTGATTGCAATTTTTTTCATAAATTTTCACATATTTCCTTGTAATTCTGGAACCGGAAGTGAGATCCAAAAAAAAAACTCAGGAAAATTGTATTAGGCTATAGGACCTTTCATTTAAATCTAAGTTTGTGAAAATCGATTCAGCCATCTTTGAGAAAATTGAGTGAGACTATTTGTCACACACACACACACACACACACACACACACACACACACACACACACACACACACACACACACACACACACACACACACACACACACACACACACACACACACACACACACACACACACACACACACACACACACACACACCTACACACAGACATTTTGTGATCACGACGAACTGAGTCGAATGGTACATGACACTCGACCCTCCGGGCCACGGTTCAAAAGTCGGTTTTCACAGTTATTGCATAACCTTTCTATAAGAGAAAGGCAAAAATAGTTTCAAATGAACGAGGTATAGATAAAATTGACTAACTTTTTAGATAAACTAAATCAACCTAAATTTAGTTGTTTCAACTAAGGCTTTTGTTTAATATATTCATTAATTTGCTTGTATTTAGGAATAAAACGATTTCTTTCACACTAATTTGCAAGATAAACGAAGGTTTGGATTAATTAATTTGCCAAATTTAAAGATTCTTTTGTCGCGAGGCGATCTAATTATTTACACACCACAACCAAGCCCTGGTATTTTAATTAGTATTCAATGATTTAGTACTTCATCAGTCCGGTCAATCTCTACATCAAACAATCTTTAAAAAAAATCTGTTTTAATCCACCTAGTGGTGTAATGATGCCTTTCTCATGTACATATAATATTGTGGTATTCAATTCAAAATTTTTCTCTTCGATTTTTGAAAGAAACCAAGAGATTGTTTGTGCATAACATACAGAATAAAACAGTGCTTTGATTGCCTAAGTCATCCTTAAGAAAACGAAGTCGGTTCACTATTATATGCACTTCCGGCACCGGAACCCGAGAACCGGTATAATCAAAGTCGGTTCGTACGGCCACCAACTAACATGACACACAAATTCTACTAGTACGCACTCTAAATTACGATATAAATGCTTGTTGGATCCGAAAATATTTTAAGTGACGGTGTACAATATTGAACACACTTAACTAATTAGCAACAAATTATTCACTGGGCTTCGATTTGTTTTGAAGCATATATGGGAGTGGGGCTTCGCTAACTTCATATGAACTTAGCGAAGTACTCAAAAAAATTAAAAAAAATTGAGCAACAAATTCAAAATTACCGTAACTAATTAGCAACAAATTATTCACTGGGCTTCGATTTGTTTTGAAGCATATATGGGAGTGGGGCTTCGCTAACTTCATATGAACTTAGCGAAGTACTCAAAAAAATTTAAAAAAAATTGAGCAACAAATTCAAAATTACCGTAACTAATTAGCAACAAATTAGCAACAAATTATTCACCTATTTGCGTTATCATCGGTCAGGGGTGCCTCGCTAAGTTCATGTTCATATAATTCCGGTAGTTTAAAAAATGGTTGACTTCAAGCCACAGGAACATATTGCTTGCCATACCAGTACATTTCGACCGAATTTCTCCACTTGACCTGTCCGCATCGCTCACAACCTTCACTTCCTGTTCAGTCAACTACGCAGGCTAGAATGAACGAAATATATCAAGTGTTAATCTTTTATACCTACTCAGGTACTAGAAAGGCGTCATTCTTTCATACTCGTTGTTATCAAACATTTCAGAAAACTTTAATTTTTCAATTATTTGTGACTATGTCATGCAACTAAAAATGTTACCATAAATTGTTGATCATATTTCCGATGGCATGTAGCAAAAATTATGTTGATACGTTAGATACAACAAAAGATATTTACGATTAAAAACTTATCACTCTCTCAAAGGGTATATTTTGGAAGGCGCCCCATAGTAAAGTAAGTCAATGACTTCAAACGTGCTATCCGGACTCTGCTATATCCAAAAGATCTTCATCTCCATTTGTTCTCGGTTTGCTTAGTTTGAAGTTCCACAAACGGGTTATATCTGATTGTAAATAGAAATTGCCTCAGATAGCTGAGACCGTAAAGGAAGCCTACACAATTCGCCATAAGAAAACTCTTTTCATTGTGGTTATCGCGTCAATCAAAAACAACAACTTTTTGATGATTCAGAACAGTGTTTGGCCATGATTACAAAGAATAAATCAGATATTTTTTGCAACGATATATGACAATGGATGAAACATGGATTCACCACATGGAATTGTAATGGTGCATCTATACTTAAGTGTATCTTTTTGATGACCAAAATATTTCATCATACAATCAAATAACGCGGAACAAATTAAAGTAAACATTACAACGAACAATGCTCTAGTTATTTTTATGGAGCAGAAATCTGCTCAGGACATATTTTAAAGGTTCTGTAATGAACCGATTTGTGGAATTCATTCCATGTTTTCAACTATTGAGTAGTTTTGAATCATCATTTATTTATTTACTTTAGAACCTAAATCCTGGACCAAGAATTAGAAACAGGAAGAGAGCCAAATTTGTAATCTGAAAAAGGCTCAGAATTTTTGGGTTTGGAATTCAGATCAATAATGCAATTCATGAATTCCGTTCTAGAGTTCTGGAGTTGAATTTTGAAACGGCATCCTATAGTATAGTAAAGTAGGACGTTTTCACGTCAAAACTATTAAATTTTGCATCCTAAAACAAACTTCTCCTGTATTATCTTCAGTGTTAGAGTACTAAAAATGAAAGTCACTTATTGCACTTTTCAATGTCACTTATTGCGAATTTTCAATGAAAGAACCCGATCCAACAGCTTCATATTCATTTTTTTCATCTGTATTATTTGAAAAAAAATTCGAAAATAAACGAAGAAAAACGAAGTATTTTTGTCTCTCACTGCAACAAAAGAGAGTACCGATGCCATTTCACCATGAGAAAGTTCTTTTCAGTTTTTTTTTGCAACGGTATGTGACAATGGATGAAACTTGGATCCATGATTTCACTCCGGAAACGAAACGATCATCATCAGCGTTGACTACAAGTCGGTGAACTACGTCCTAATTGTCCAAAGGCACAACAGTCTGCTGGGAAGATTATGGCTTCAGTGTTTTAGTTTTTTTTTCTCCTAAAAGTGTGCATCGTGCAATGTATGAACGGTTGGCAGGGATCATAATTATCTATCTTGGGACAAAATTTTATCAAAGTCAAAAATGGGATTACTTTTCAAAATCGATTCAAAATATTTTAAGTCAGTTTTGTCAATTCGATAAGGATTTTTTCTCGGCATTTCTATGAAAAAAATTCATTGATTTTGTAAAAATCAGTAGTACAATACTTTTTTGTAGAATCAATAATTTTTTAACAATAACTATTTGAAAGACAATTGGTTAAAAAGATTTGGCCCTTTCAAAAAGAGTCTGTATAAATTTAAAATCAAAAATGTGTTTTTTTCTGGAAAATCAATTTTAAGTTTTTAGAGTATTTTTTTTTCAGTGTAAGACTCGATTTTTTAAATATTTTTTTTATATTTTTTATAATTTGATTAATTTTGAGAAATCACTAGTACAACACTTTATTTTGTAGGATTAGTCATTTTCGACAATAATTATATGAAAAAAATGGTTAAAAAGTTTTGGTATGCAAAGTGGCCGTAAATTTGTGAACATAACCAGCACAAATTTTTTTTGTCGTATTTGTTATTTTTTCGACTATATTTTTTAGCAAAAAAAAACTTTCGATTTACAAAAATACCATTTTTGAATTAGGTAGGTAAGTAATTATTTTCCCTTCCAGATGTTGCATGATAATGAATTGTAGTTTAGTTTAGTTTTTGATGAAAAGACACTAGAAAAAAGTTTGGATAAGAAATAGTTTTTGTTAGAAAAAAAAGTGCCTGGTTTTTTCCCTTAAAGTGCCCATCTTGCAATATAAGAAGGGCTGGCAGGGAACAAAATCACCTATTTTTGGACAAAATTTTACCAAAATCAAAAATGGGTTTATTTTTCAAAATCGATTCAAAATTTTTGAAGTCAATTTTTTCAGTGTAGGACTCGATACAAAATTTTCTCGTATTTTTATTAAAAAAATTGATTGATTTTGTGAAAATCACTAGTACAACACATTTTCGTAGGATTAGTCATTTTTTGACAATTACAATTTGAGAAAAAAATTGGTAAAAAAATTTTGACCCTTTTCAAAGATAAATTTTGGAAAAAACCAAGTGGGCAAAGCGGCCGTAATTTTTTTTTCAGTGTGAGACTCGATATGGATTTTTTCAGTATTTATACACGAAAATTTGACTAATTTTGTGAACATCACTAGCACAACATTTTTGCTGTAGGATTTGTTATTTTTCGATTATATTTTTTTGAAAAAAACATTTTTCGATTGTATTTACCAAAAATCGAATTCAAAATTTTTAAAGTCGATTTTCTCCAGTGTAGGACTCGATAATGATTTTTTTCAGTATTTTTATGAAAAAAAATTCATTGATTTTGTGAAAATCAGTAGTACAACATTTTTTTGTAGGATCAGTCATTTTTCGACCCTTTTCAAAAGATAGTCTTGATCAATTGTGGAATTCAAAGTTTGCAAAGTGGCTTTCTATGACAAAGTCTGTATGTTCAGAAAGTTTGATTCAAATATGAGAGAGTGTTGGCAACTGCGAATACGATTTGACGCTAAATTCGTCTACATTGAAATAAAAATTATAGACAATTTTTCGGCCCTAATCAGTTCTTTTTGGGACCAACAAATCGATCTCAAAGTAGTAATTAGTTTGAATCCACCTAACGGGTATTTTGTTAGGAGGTTTGTTTTGTTTTCAATAGACATTACTCTATTGTTTTGACTGTGTAAAATGACGTCTCTACTTAGTATTGTTTGGCAGATCATGAATGAAATGAGTAGATTAACTCCAGAACAACGCTTCCAAATTTTTGAAATTTACTCTCAAAATCATAAAATTTCAAATCAGCAACTAAAAAATTTGACTAATTTTGTGAACATCACTAGCACAACTTTTTTTATTATTTTTCGACTATATTTTTTTGCAAAAATTTACAAAAACACCATTTTTGAATTTAACGTTTTTAGTCAATTTTTTCCAGTGTAGGACTCGATAAGGATTTCTTTCGGTATTCTAATGAAACAATTTGATTGATTTTGTGAAAATCAGTAGTACAACACTAGTAGTACAAGAGTGTTGCCAACTGCGAATACGATTTGATGCTAAATTCGTCTACAATTAAATAAAAACTAGACAATTCATCGAGCCTAATCAGTTCTTTTTGGGACCAGCAAATCGATCTCAAAGTAGTAATTAGTTTGAATTTTTAGGGATTACTCAATTGTCTGAAAGTTGTTTTGACAGTGTAAAGCGACGCCTCTACTCAGTATTGGTTGGCAAATTATCATGAATAGGGTTATTCCAGAGCAATACTTCCAAATCTTGGAAATTTACTCTCAAAATCAGTTCTAAATCAAAACTGTTTATAGCGCAAAATTCTCTTCAGTGATGAGGTGCATTTTTGGTTGAACAAGCAAAATTGCCATATTTGGAGATAATCCACACCCGGTTCAAGAATTACCGATGCATGTCGGTTCCTTTTTTTTTCAAAAATGAGAAAGAACGACGCGTTACCGTCAATGGAAATCGATACAGAACCACGAATAATTAGTTTTTGTAGTCAAATCTTCAAGATACGGATGTAGACGAAGTGTGCTTTCAACAGGATGGTGCCACTTGTCTTACTGCGGCCGAAACAATCGACTTATTGAAAGAACATTTCAACGACAACCTTATTTCGTGAGATAGACCGGCAAACTTGAATCAGGATAAAGCTCAATAATTTTGTATGTGTCTGAAAGCCTGTTCTCAACCCTTTCGTCCGGTGTATGTTTCCATCATCGCTGTAAGTTTACGTGTTACGATAGCAACGAAAGAACTCGCTCTACTAATCACATCAGAAATGGATGATAGTATTGAGGAAGTAATTGTGTGATCAAATCAACAATCGTTCTCCTCAAGCGAGTACAAAGTACTGAATCATTGTTCCTGCAATGATGCCTGTCCGACAGAAAAAGGAAGTGACAATCGAATAATTCAAATTCCGTGCGATTACCGGAAATGTCACGATGATTTTGAAGTACTTTGCATAATTCGATTGCTGGTCGTTTGTGCTGAGGTCTTCCCTTCTGCTCCTACTAATGTATGATTGATTCGAGTGCAACAAGCATCCCATCCATTCCAATATTTTTTCCTATTGGCTTAGAAAGTGAAGATAATAGTCGTAATTTAATCTGAAGCCGGCCCACTTTCACCGGAACACTGGTTCTTCGTCTGTTCCATCATCCAAAGACACCACAATCACAGTCAGTACCTTTGCTCTAATCTCTCTGAAGACAATCAAAAACTATGGATAATCTGATTCCAGTTGCCAAACTACTTGGACCACCTGTGAACAAGTTCTGTTGAATCGAATTTCGTCCTTCCCCCTTTCGCAATTCCTTCTTCTGCATTGTGAGACTGCAACGAGAACAAATGGACACGATTATCTGCCATCGTTCTTCTGCTGACTTCCCATTCCCGCCCTGCTGCAATCTCCCGGAACCAATAGATTCGAGTTGTCTATTTGTTCGATCATTTTTTCCTGAGATTTCATTTTCAGTAACGTTTGTTCCTTCCGGGACATGCATCCGGTAGACTTCGCCGAAAGGCATCGTCGCATTAAGTAGGAAAAATTTGAATAATGGTTGCCTGTTTCCACTGAACCTCCCCGAACAAAACATTTTTTTTTTGTCACAAAAAAGGGCAGACACTGTTCCCAGTGTGGATTAGAATGCCACGCACACGGATGGAAACACGGATGCCAGTGCCGGATATCGGATAGCATTGAAAATAAATGATATTTGCAGAAGAACCAGCAGAGTGCATCATAATCGTTTTCGGCATTTTTGCATTTTCTGCTCAACATTTCAATTCCGGGCCCGCGTGGAACAGAAGCCGAGGGGAGGGGAAATGGAAAACTTTTCTCAGTCAATCTCGGTTCCAATGTTGTGAATTCAGCTGTGAAGCATGACATGATCGGCGATGAGTTGAGTCAGTTGCGATGAGAAATGCCAAACTCGCAAGAGTAGCTGTAAGTGCAGTGAGGCGAACAAAATAAATATTGAGATATCCTTATCGAAAGCTGAATATTCAACAGTCAAAATTTGCCAGGAACTTTAGTTGATTATCTACCGAAAATGAGCGGTGTTGACATAATTTCATGTTTTCTTCATGTTTATTTACAGCCGGAACCGTCAAACCAAACAGCAGAGTTTATTCGAAACTTTTGGTCACCAGTAAATAAACACATTCTTCTCCAAGCAATGGCCGCCATTTCGGATTTCCGCAAGAAGAAGCTTCTGTATGTGTTCCACGTGTTTTTCGGTGAGTAAAAATTTGTTTGATTTATTCAACTATTTGATCATCCGTCTAATATTTTGACAAGAAAGTCGGTTCTCTGTTGGAGAGTCGTGCTGTTGTTGGTATCTACTGTCGTAAAATGACATCAGGGCAATCTCATTGACCGGGTAAATGCAGTACCGTGCTTCAAGCAGAAATCTTCGCGAATTTATCCGATTTTAACAAGCTTAGGCGCGTTTTGAAGCTACTATTGAGTTGTGAATCAAGTTCGAAGACCAAGTGGCTGTCGCTTCCAGTTCCGGAGATAGAATGGCATAAGTGACGTAACCGACAAAACGCGTTGTTTTTCAACGCTCAATTTTCTCGGAGATGGCCGAACCAATTTCAACAAGTTTAGGTCCGTTTGAAAGCTACTTTTGTACCATTTATCAAGTTTGAAGCTCAAATGGCTGTCGCATCTGGTTCAAGAGATATAATAATATAAGTGACATAAGCGACAAAACACGTTGTTTGTTTGCCAATTTATTTTCTCAGAGATGGCTTAGTCGATTTTTACAAGTCTGCACTAATTTCAAAGTTCCTGAATTATACAACAAGCTCTAAGATCCAGGCCCGTGCGTAGGGGGGGGGGGGGGGGTTTGGGGGTTTTAACCCCCCCCATGAAGAATTTTTTTAAAATTAAGTTTCATGAACAATGGAGTACTTATTATATTAAAGTGCAAATAACTTGACAATTCATATTTTTTTATCAATTTTTTATCAATTTACTAGCTGACCCGTCGAACTTCGTCTCGTCAGAAGAATTGTCAAAAGACTCAACGTTTCTCTCCATTATTTTTCTGATTACTTAACCTACAATCAACGGAATTCGACTCACACTCGCTTTAGCTCCAAAAGAAGAAACATCACCAAAGATTAATGTGAAAATATGAAATACTTCTGTTAAGCGAAAATTGAACAAATGCACAGAATTCTATTCTGAACAGTCCGTTTTATGGAATTACTCAAATGGACAGAACAAACTTTGAAGCAGTTTCTTATACACAAAAAAAATCTATTTTTATGTTCGGTAATAATTTTTGCGGCAACGATCTGTAAAATATTATTTTTACTGAAAGATACGTAAAATTTATCCAACTCCTATGTAAAAGTTACGGTTATTTATTATTTACTGACACGGTCTGTGAACTCTGAAATATCATTTCTCTTGACGAACTCAGTGAAAGTTGTACCAATATTCGAAAAATTATTATTAGAATTTTTCATTTAGCCTTTTACAACTTTTTATTTCAGCACTCTAAAAATATGAAGGGTGATCCCATATTCTACTGAACTGCATCAGAGAGATATCTGATCATTTTATTTGAATAAATTATTTCTGGAGAGCAAATGTAATTCAATTTATTCATCACACGCAAATAAATTAATTAATCGGATGGAAATATATTTGAAAACTAAATTGCTCCTTCCTTCCCCAGATCTCTAATACAATTTACCAAAAAACAGTAATACTTTACGGGTCAAGACGATTACATATTTTTAGAATTGATTTGTAAATTTCGCCGAACGTCGGTATTGAATGATGAAGAAGTCATTAGAATTATGACAGATCGAAGTTCAGTGGAACTGTACCAATCATTCAGCAAATAAAACTTTTACTGAACGGATTACCGAATATTCAACTGTTTGAAAATCAGTAAAACTGTACCGACATCCGTAAAAATAATTCGGTGTGTATAGTTTTTAAGCAGTGAGAAATTTTTCTCAGAATCTGTTCTGTACGTTCAAGTTATCAAAAAGTACCATGCAAACTTTAGAGCTCTAATAAAGTAGATATTTTCAGGTACTGTGGAACTTTTGATTGCTTGGAGACGACGCTTAAATTGTAATTTGATATTGATCTTACCAGTTTGAACATTCTTCACAGAATATGCAACATGAAATAACAGTCTCAATTTATAATGGTAATCATTGAACATTGATATCTAATAACCACTTATTGTGTGCGCTTAGTCTAATCTAAATCATTAGAAAGAAGAATGCAAGGAAAATCTCTTAGTTTGACCTTAGCGCTTCTACAGCACAATCTTTTCATTGATTCATTAAAAAATTTCTGATTTGTGATTCTTGCTTCCGCAATGACCAATACTATTCATCTCACTCCATTGAACACAATTCATCGACGTAATGACGAATCACATCACATCAAGTATGCATGTGAAATCTTCACACAAAACAACTCGTAGCGCGCCAAACGATTTTTTCAACGATCTAGTATTCTTTTCTTCGACGGCCAAACACTCGTTGGAACTCTTTGTGCGCTAAACACCTATCGATGATCTAGCAATCATTAGCGACTTTTTCAGTGGAAAATTCCATTGTCCATACAAAATAACTTTATTGGTTTTTCCCACTTTTCCGGTAAGTTTTCCTAATTTTTTTGATGTACGAACCCGGTGGGGGTAAAAACTGATCAAACAAAAAAAAAGCATCTCAATCCGTCCATCCGTTCTTACGTGATGCGATTACAAAGAATGATCTCTGCATTTTTATATATATATATATAGATAAACTGATATAATTTGAAACCCCCCCCCCCCGCGCACGATCCTGTCAGAATTCGTTTTACATTTTTGGACACCCCCCTCTCCCCTTGAAACCCCCCCCCATGGATGATTCCTGTGCACGGGCCTGCTAAGATCAAATGGCTGTCACTTTTGATTCCAGACATATAATGGTATAAGTGACGTTAACGACTAACCGCACGTTTTTAATTGACTGAATTTTATCGAAGAAGACTCTGAAAAAATGCGATAAACTTAGGCTCATTTGAAAGCCAAATTTGGAAGATTATTACTTTTTGTGAGCTTTTTGTGTACTTTTTGTGTACCTTTTGTGTACTTTTTGTGCACTTTTTGAGTACATTTTTTATTCTTTTTGTTTACCTTTTGTGTACTTTTTTTGTACTTTTAGTGTACCTTTTGTGTGCTTTTTATATTCTTTTTGTGTATTATGTGTGTACTTTTTGTGTACTTTTTATATTCTTTTTGTGCGCCTTTTGTGTACTTTTTATACTCTTTTTGTGTATTATTTGTGTACTTCTTGTGTACTTGTTGTGTCCTTTTTGTGTACTTTTTGCGTACCTTTTGTGTTCTTTTTGTGTACTTTTTATATTCTTTTTGTTTATTATTCGTGTACTTTTTTTGTGCTTTTGTGTAGTTGTTGTGTCCTTCGTGTGTACTTTTTGTGTTCTTTTTATATTCTTTTTGTGTACCTTTTGTGTACTTTTTAAATTCTTTTTGTGTATTATTTGTGTACTTCTTGTGTTCTTTTTGTGTATTATGTGTGTACTTTTTGTGTACTTCTTGAGTACTTTTTATATTCTTTTTGTGTATTATTGGTGTACTTCTTGTAAACTTTTTGCGTAATTCTTGTTTTTTGAGTACTTTTTGTGTACTTCTTGTGAACTTCTTGTTTATTTTTTTTTGTACCTTGTGTACTTTTTGTGTATATTTTTGTGTACTTTTTGTGAAGCTTTTGTGTATTTTTTGTGCACTTTTTATAGTTTTTGTGTACTTTTTGTGTTCTTTTCGTGCACTTTTTGTGAACTTTTTGTGTACTTTTTATGCACCTTTTGTGTACTTTTATGTAACTTTTGTGTACTTTTTATATTCTTTTTGTGTATTATTTGTATACTTCTTGTGTCCATTTTGTGTACTTTTTGCGTACATTTTGTGTTCTTTTTGTGTGCTTTTTATATTCTTTTTGTGTACCTTTTGTGTAATTTTTATATTCTTTTTGTGTATTTTTTTGTATTATGTGTGTATTATTTGTGTACTTCTTGTGTACTTTTGTGTAGTTGGTGTATCCTTTTTGTGTACTTTTTATATTCTTTTTGTTTAGTTTTTGTGTACTTTTTGTAAACTTTTTGTGTACTTTTTGTGTACCTTTGTGTACTTTTTATGTACCTTTTGTGTACTTTTTATATTCTTTTTGTGCATTATTTGTGTATTTTTTGTATACTTTTTGGGTATTTTTTGTGTACTTTTGGTGTATTTTTGTGGTTTTCTTGTGTACTTTTTGAGTACTTTTTGCATACTTTTTGTGTTCCTTTTCTGTACTTTTTATATTCTTTTTGTGTACCTTCTGTGCACTTTTTATATTATTTTTGTGTACCTTTGTGTACTTTTTATATTCTTTTTGTGTATTTTTTGTGTATTATTTGTGTACTTTTGTGTAGTTGGTGTGTCCTTTTTGTGTACTTTTTATATTTTTTTCGTTTAGTTTTCGTGTACTTTTCGTGCACTTTTTGTGAACTTTTTGTGTACTTTTTGTGTACCTTTTGTGTACTTTTATGTACCTTTTGTGTACTTTTTATATTCTTTTTGTATATTATTTGTGTAGTTTTTGTGTATTTTATGTGTACTTTTTGTGTATTTTTTGTGTACTTTTTGTGTATTTTTGTTTTTTTCTTGTGTACTTTTGAGTACTTTTTGCATACTTTTTGTGTACTTTTTATATTCTTTTTGTGTACCTTCTGTGTACTTTTTATATTCTTTTTGTGTATTATTTGTGTCCATTTTGTGTACTTTTTGCGTACTTTTTGTGTGCTTTTTATATTCTTTTTATTTATTTTTCGTGTACTTTTTGAGTATTTTTCGTGTATTTTTTGTGTACTTTTTGTGTATTTTTTGTGTACTATTTGAGTACTTTTTGTTTACTTCTTGTGTATTTTTGGTGTACTTTTTGTGTATTTTTTGTGCACTTATTATAGTTTTTGTGTACTTTTCGTGCACATTTTGTGAACTTTTTTGTGTACTTTTGTGTACCTTTTGTGTACTTGTTATGTACCTTTTGTGTATCTTTTGTGTACTTTTTATATTTTCTTTTGTGTACCTTTTTTGTACTTTTTCTGTACTCTTTGTGAACTTTTTGTGTATTTTTTTTGTACTTTTGTATTTTTATACTTTTGAATTTTTGTATTTTTTTAAGTCCTGAGTTCAATCAATAAACGTATTAAATTAGGATTGAAATGCGAACAAGCTAGGTCCTTTGATGATAGTTCTGCAGTCTGATTATGGTTTATATTCACGATTGCAAGAAATAATTTGAATCCAGATATGAATTTCGGAAGGAACGAAGTTCTCCGGGACAGCTAGTTTTATTATAAAGATCTATAATAATTACTTCGTAATATTTAATTGTGTGTCAGAATGTGTGATGTAGCTTATCCGTACTTTGGTGTAGGTACATCGTTTCAAATTTTAATAGTGAAGAAGGGGAATGCTTTCTTTATTTCTGTTAGAACAGTTTTCTAATGAAAATATCTGGCAACTCTGCTTGTACACGGAAACAAAAAACTACCCAAATTTTGAGTGTTTTCCTCCAAAGGAGAGCTGGCGTTCAACAAGTTAATAATAGGCTAAGTTATTTACCAAACAGGAGAGGATGTTAGGATGAATGCCGTTTACTTACTGTCGACGGATCGGAACGGAATGTTGGCTGTTAACAATGAAAAAGAATATGCTGGGTGCAAAGGATCGTCAATGGTGATTTTTTCGACAAAACAAAAAAAACTGGAACAATCCAACTGTCGATAAGAATGACACGGAACAAGCAATCTCAGGATAGAGAAGTTAGTACAAGATTTTTAAAATGCTCAGTGTAAATTCAATTTAAGCTACCCATTCCCGACAGCCTATTGACACTTACCTCGTTCCGAAACCCTCCGCCGCGGGGCCGGGGCTACACTCGTCGGCAATTGAATTACACGTACTTCGGAAATTTGTGCAATGAAGCAACAGGGCCGACGACGACGCCGGCAAACTTTTTCCAAGAAGTGCAAATTGTGTCTACATCATTATACTAAGTACAATTGAATTGTTCTAATGAACCGCACGAGTGCACTCATTGAAGCATGAAGTCCATTTAATCTATCCGTTGAATTTTACGTTCCTTTGTTCAATCAGTACGGGAGAAGGACACGGTACCGAGTCCTTTCGTTCCTCCCAACCAAGTGCTATTCATTTCATGTATGGGTATAGTTAGCTACTGGTACTACTACTTTCATCCGAGGATTTTGCTCTCTCGAACGTCACCTTGACGGGATGGAGGTTTTAGGTTTAGAAGGGGGTGGTATGTAACCAGGTGCTGGATGGGTTTGGTTACCGATCCCCGTTGGAATAACATTCGTGCTGACTGCTTACAGGAAGTAGTGGAACGATAATTCTGCTCGTTCAACGGAAGTCTTATCCCGTCTTACGTTCTCTCATCACCGTCCTTTCGTCCGCCCGTTCGTCCAGAATGGGTGACTTATTGCAATAATATGGATTGTTGAGCAAGTAAATGGGTTTTAGATTTTTTTTCTTATTCTATTAGCTTTCTCTCTGCCGTATGTTGTCTATTCGTACGTCACAGTTTATGCTGCCCCCGGAAGCTGAGGGTCAAGTTTGAACAAGGGATGCTACTTTTGTTCTCCTGTGGGACATTTGTTTCGAATAGGAGCTGAGGTGTAATTGAGTGGGTGCATTTTAAATAGTTGAACAACAGAAGAAAAGAGTGACAGAGGCGGGGGAGCTCAGCAGAGATGAAGGGTCGCAATTATGCTCTTCACTAGCTGGATAAACATTGTTCTTCAATTTGTTGTAAGAATGCAAATTCCATTTAAACATTATCGTACAAAAACTTTTCAACGACGTTCCGGTTGGCTGGTGGACAGATTCACCTACTATTATTATTTTTCATGTAAATAATTCATATTAAAACATTTTTCACCTCATCAATTAAATAAAAACATTGCATTGAACTTTTTTTAACGGCTTTTTACAACACACAAAACCCGATTCACCGCACTCGCACACGATTAATTTCTCTTCCATAGAACACAAACCTAACGAATTTTGTTTGCTTTTTTTTTGGTTTGCTCTGCAGCCGATTGTCAACCCGAAACCCCGGCCTGCTTTGATGTGATAAATTCAATGACGGTCTCGCACAGTGCACTAATTGTTTTCATTCGTTTTACCACGGAAAATAATGTGTACAGGCGCAAAACTGTCTGTTGCCAGCTTCGCAACTTTCGTTTCTCGGTATTAACTTTTTTTTTTGGTTTTCCTCTTTTGTCAGTTTGCGAATCGAATCGGGAACCGTGCAGGCCCGACGAAATGGCGGCCGCATAAAATAATCGTTTTTTTTACTTCTGGGGAGTGAAAGGGATCGAAAACCTTACGGGAGTTGTCACTTTTAATTAGTAATATGCCAGCGGGGAAGAGTTGTGGTGTATCACAACAGGTTCGATAATAAATTCACCCGGTATTCGCACCCGTGAGCAAGTTGTATGGAGGACGAAGATGGATTTTTTAAACGGTAAAATTAATGGTAATGTTATCATTATTATTATTATTATTATTGCTGTGTAAAACGAGAGAAAAAAGAGAATTTTACAACGCACTGGAATAACTTCATTCGGTAGGCTGCAGCCTGCCGAAGGATTCAAATAAAAAAAGATAAAATTTTGTTTCTACGGAAATATGATTTAATAGTATTATATGCCGCGTTAGTTTTAGTGTATTCACAGTTGGAAAATAATTATATCACTGAAGCATTGAAAATCATCGAAAAAATACATTTCAAGCGCACTTAATCGCACGACTATAATTGGTCATCCGGATCCGATTTCCGGTTCCGAAAACGCGAAAAATATTCAAAACTGGGCTCAAATTAATTCCAATCGATTGGTCTTACTAGTTGATGGCAAAACATCCAACATTGACTACACCGGTGCCCGTTTTCCGGTTCCGGAATTATCGAAAATAGTGCTCACAAGCTCTGAAAATGGATGGCTTTACATATTTTACAACAAACTTAAGTTCAAATGAGAAATCTTATGATCTCATACGGAATTCTCAAAGTTTCACGCAAAGCTTACCGTTTCTAAACTGGTTTTTAGCAATATTGACTAGAGGCCAGTTGGCGGTCGTAGGTGACAAGCGATTTACACGGAAACTTTGTGTCCGAACCTAATGTTACATAAGAAGATGTTGTTGTTGTTTAAAAGAAACGGGTTTCGATCTTTCAAGCAGACCGCACACGTTACGATGATTGATGCCGCTCTTATTAGTTCAATTCTTTCAACAAAGTAATTCATTGTATCTTACCTTTCGTAACCTCACTTATGCCCCAAGAAAAGGGCAACAATTCGTGCTCCGAATCAGAGACTGTCCCAAACTATGTTAGGTGAAATTGTAATAAATCAAACAGAGTATACAACGATTCAAATATCTCACTTGTACAAATCAGAAATAACGTTAAGAAAAGATTACAACTTAACCGCACGTTTGACTGAATCGTGGTCTCCACCATACTAAATGACAGTCCTCTTGACATTCCACTGTTGCCAGTTCAGTCGAAAGGACGGACTAGGATACGATGCGAGATTCCGTAACAGAAGGCGTAAGCTTCTTTAAACTGTCTTTTGAAAAGCACCAGATTTTTTTTCACCAATTTCATTCAAATGGCAAATACTGCAAAACAAAATGTTGTACAAGTGATTTTCACAAAATTAGTCTTATTTTCGAATAAAAAATTCGATTAGCTTCCAAAACCCATGAATGAATAGGTGAACAAAGTAGCAACTTCCGGTGAGTCGATATTCTCCAAAACCCATGCAGATTTTAACGAGTATTCGTATTCACGTTATCCGGTTGGTGGAGGGGGGGGGGGGGGTCTGCAGCGCCCCCGCAGATATCACCTCTGTCTAGTTGCGGGCGTTTGCCCGGATTACTCAAAGCTAGGAGCTATCCCTTAGTTAAGTCCGAACGAGCGGCAGCGAGGTCGGACAGCAGGTCATTAAAAACGATGAGGTGTAGCCGCATTAGACCTTTAAAATTGCAGTAAATTAGAACAATTTCTTTTAAGCAGCATCTGTTATGCCAAATGACTGTTATGCCAAATGACCATTATGCCAAATAACCATTATGCCAAATAACCATTATGCCAAATATCGTTATGCCAAACGGCTTTATGCCAAACGTGGTAGCCCCATCCGGTTATGTCATTGAAATAACTCACCCGTTTTTGTCTTTTTCCTATAGAATGGTTATGCAATCGCTGTGAAAACCAACTTTACACCCAGGGCCCGGAGGGCCGTGTCATATACTATTCGACTCAGTTCATCAAGATCACAAAATGTATGTGTGTGTAAGACAGATAATGTCACTCAATTTTCTCAGAGATGGTTGAACCGATTGTCACAAACTTAGATTCAAATGAAAGGTCTTATGGTCTCAAACAATTTCCTTGAATTTCAGTTGGATCCGACTGCCGGTTCCGGAATTACGAGGAAATATGTTCAAACTTATTAAAAAATGCGCACTCAATTTTCTCGGAAATTTCTTGACCGATTTTCACAAACTAAGAAGCAAATAAAAGATCTTTAAATTCTTTAAAAAGTTCCCGAGAAGTTGATTCAGTTCCGACTTCCAGCTTCGGTATAACAGCGCGATTAGTGGAAATTTTCAATTTCATGAGTATTTTTTTCACAAGCGATGACAAAACGACCTGACATTTTTATAAAACTTACTGCTAAATTCCACTAATTGGCAGTTCTTGTTAGTTAAATATAAAACTACTTTGGGACTACTAGTCCCCGGTTTCCGCTTCCGAAAGCACCGATAACAGTGAAGAAAATCTCCAAAATCGGAACTCACTTCGATTTCTGAGCAACGGTTAAGCCAATTTTCACGAATCATGATTCAAATTAAAGCTCTCACTGTGTTTAAATATACTGTGCAATTTCATCCTGATCTGACTTCCGGTTCCGAAATTATAGGGCGATTAGTGTCAAAACATTTAAAACGTCATTCAAAATGACGATGCAAAACTGGTACACGTCGGTACGCGTGACTTTGCTACGTTCGCACAGCGTGCTTTGTTCAATTTCGTATAGCGCGCAGGGTTGTCACATTTAAATTTATATTTTTTAAGTGAAAAATATGTAAACTTCTAAATCTTCTATTTCATTTGTGCCTACTTGTTAGTGTTATTGCAAAATTATGTGTCAAATAATGTCACTCATAAAATAAAAAATCTCATTATCATAGAGAGCGACGATGCAAAAAAAGCTTAAATTCTTCTAGATTTCGCTTAAAACTGATGCAATTTTTAGGCTATATTAGTAACTTACTAAACGAACCGACTTCGGCTATACTGGTTCCAAGTTTTCCGACATTCGAAAGCATATGAGACACTCATCCGCTCGTATTTTTACTTGATTTTTGTATTCTGTCACATTTTTACCACACCGTATCGATCAAAGTCACTAATGCTCTGACTTTTCTTTTTTTCATTACAGATATTAATCAAAGTGGAGAAATCGACCGCAAGGACTTCGAACTGGCAATTAATGTGAGTTTGCAGAGTACGAAAAAAAATTGAATGTAAATTAAATATATATATAATTAAAAGAAGTAACTACTTGTTTTCAAAAAAAAAGACGGCTTGCTTTGATCAATCATCTTATTCCGCTTTCTTTTGTTCGGAAGCGACTTTCGTTCAGCCCGTCCGTCATATTCCCCGACTCAAGCAGCTAATTTTTCCTTACGTTCACAGAAAATATGCAACCTGCGTGGCTGGCCCGAGGGACACGCCAAGAACAAGGAAACCCACGACGCCATGTTTAGAATTTGGGACGGTCTGCGGACGAAGGCGGACGAGGATAATGACGGTCAGGTGAGTCGTTTCCACATGTTTTTCCAACGCGGCGATTCACAGACAAGCGGATGGGAGAAGTTTCCGAACGTTTTGATTTTCGTTTTTTTCAGATCGGGGGGTTTAAATGGGCTATACAAGTGTGTGTGTGTGTGTGTGTGTGTGTGTGTGTGTGTGTGTGTGTGTGTGTGTGTGTGTGTGTGTGTGTGTGTGTGTGTGTGTGTGTGTGTGTGTGTGTGTGTGTGTGTGTGTGTGTGTGTGTGTGTGTGTGTGTGTGTGTGTGTGTGTGTGTGTGTGTGTGTGTGTGTGTGTTCGTCGAGTGACGATCATCAATCACCAACAACAATGTTAACCGGAAATGTCCAGTTCTTTTATATTTGCCACAATTCAACACTTTTTTTCTATTTGGTAGCATCAATCAACTGGTCCGAGGTCGAATTGTAAATCGGATTTCGAAAATCTATTCCGAAGCTGAACGTTAGGGTTTTGTAAGTTCTTTTCAACTTCCGCGGTTGATCGATCGAATATTTGCTCAGTCGCAAAACTTATTCAGATGTAAATTTTCTTTTGCATCGTGACAAATGGGGGCAAAAAGTCGACAAAAATAAAATGAACGCCGCAACGGTTTGTGTTCAGGATCATTTTTCAATTCTATTGGAAACTTTTCTGCATTTCTCAGAAAAAAAAGGTTCACATTAAACTTCGGTCGATTTGTTTCGATTGAGTTGAATCGCTTTAAAGAACGAAGTGAAAAAATTATACCAAAAAACACGTTTACCCTTGCAGCAAAAATTCCCTTTACAAAGGCCGTTCCGCGGATGTCATCGGTGTGATGGTGGTTGTGGTTTTGCGGCCGAATTTCGAATGAGGAATTCGATTCTCTACATGCAAAGTGTCCGCCGGTGTCATGATCGGATTGCACAGTTTGAGCCCTTTTGATTCGAGGGCTAACGATGCAGTTCTCCGAAGGGGGGACGAACGAAACAGTCGAAAGTTTCTCATTAGTTGGCACCGGGTTTTTCCGGGTAAATAATGACGAGATTGGGTATCTTCCCCCGTTGCAACGGTTTTCGCCGGGGAACAGAAACTTGCACGACGACGACGAATGATGATTGAAAGCATCCCAAATGAACTAAACTAATGAAGCTGGATCAAATTCAGGTTGAATTAATTGATGAAACGGAATAGTTTCCCACCGGTGAAACAAAGCGAACGGTTCCGGTCACTAAAAACAATGCGGAAAAGTTGGCTTCCTCTGCAAAAAGGGCCCAATGTTTGTGGAAACGACATTGAGCCGGCTTGAAATCCTTCCAGTGACATTTTGAATCATTTTTCTCATTGCCTGATGATTTTACTTTCCCCTCCAAAACAAAAGGACTGGCACTTATTGGCTTTTCCTTTTGTTTTCCCTTACGAAAGAGAATCAACTTCGGTTCAACTTTTGGGTAGCAGTCGAAAACTGCAAGTGAGCAATTGCTTTCACAAATAAAACACTTGACCCTTGGACTTCTTGGAAAAAACCTCTGCTGCCCCAAACGTTGACAAACGGTGTTCGTCGCAAAACGGCCGTTATTTATTTCCGGCAGGTTGTGAACAATATCGGTTAACCACCCAATTTCAGCTTCGATCACCGACCGACTGCCGGTGGGTTTGTTATCGAAATTGTTTTTGCAGTCCCCCATTCGACAAATGAACCTTTTATCGGCACCCGCATGATCCTTCAATTTGGGCTGAAATTTGAGTTCGATCTGAGCACCACCACAGAGAAAGAGTTAGAGAAAAAGTGCCCAGTCGTTACACAGTCGATTGGTTGTCGCATCTAGATTGAATTTCATTCTTGGAAAGAGCTTTGCCAATTGACATGTGTCCACGAAAGTAGGTCTGTCGTAGGGTGAGACTCACTGTTTGTAATTTATCCCCATGCACGAATTGCTTGTCCAATAAAATGTTTGCTGTCAATGTCTCCATTCTTTTTGTTTGAAAATGGTTTGTAAAAGAAACTTTGAAAAGGAGGAAAAATTTTTCTTTGGTCTCCCAACACTATGCATCTCTATTTGTTAAAAATTCTCAGGAAACGCATTGCACTAAGAAATTTTATTTTTCCTTTAAGTTTAGTTTGAGTTCGAAAATCGTTCTAATCGGATTATGGATAGTTGATTGATTGTGTGAATTGAGCATGCTTCCACTTCTACGCTTGCTAAATTGTGACGGTCCACCATACTGTAATACGACTTAAGCACATTAAACATATTGAACCATATCATTGAAAAGGCAGGGCAAGAGGGTAAAAAATGCTGAATTCACATATACTGGACGTAGGCCATCGCAGAACAAGCAAGGACTACCAGAAACTTTTCTAAATGAAAATGATTCCTACAGAAGAAACTAGTGAATATCATTGATTTGAAGTCTTTAAAAACGAGAAATACCATAAAGTGAGAAAAAAAAGTACCAGAACAAAATAGATAAAAAAGAATTCGAAATAAATATTTAAACAAAAATGAATGAATGAAGTAATAGTCTAGTAAAAATAGTTTCCAGTTTTGAAACTAGTAAAAATAGTTTCCAGATTTGAAACATGAAAAAATCTGATAATCGAAAGTACGAAACAAGAAACTCCTGCAATTGTTGCCTTTTACGACTTGAAAGTCGTAGAACTGAATCCAATAGATCTATTCTTGTCTATTTTTTCAGTCAGATTCTACACGGCCTCTAGACTTCGTCCGAAGACGGATAATAGGTACTATCAATCTCCTAGTGAACCTAAGCCCCTGCAGAACTGTACACACCGATAAAATCTTTAATTTCACAGAGTGGTAGACAAACCAACTCAGAAAAATCGCCAAGTAAAATTTGAACTGAATTATGCATAGGAAAGTGGTGCCACCAAACGGTTAAAGTTTGAACATTGCCGAATGGAACTCTAATAATATAAAAACGCATCTAGAAGGAATTTCTCGTAGTGGTGAATAAAAAGGTAAATCTAAAATAGAAATAATTACCCTGGACTCTAGAACTTCAGATCTTCAGAATCCTTGGATTTTAAAATTTTAAAAGTTTTGAATTCTTGAACTATTGAACTGTCGAATTTTTGGACAATTAGACTCTAGAATTCTTGAACCCTGGATATTCGGCACTCATTCGCTGTTCGACCCTTGAATAACCGAACTCTTGAACTTTTCATCGCTTGGACGCTTCGACATTTGGACTTCTAGACTCATGACCTTTTCAATTCTTGGGCATTTGTGCTCTTGGGTTATTGAACTTTTCGATTTTTTGAACTCTTGGACAGTTGAACTGAATTGAAATAGGGTTTATAGAAACTTGTATTTTTGGAATGGTGTAATCTAGAACACCTGAAGTCTTCGACTCTCAAACTCAAGGACGTTTGAATTCTTGAACTTTTGGATTCATGGACTTTTGGACCCTTTGATTCTTGGGTTCTTAGATTATTTTGCTTCTAGATTCTTAGACTTTTGGAATCGTGGATTCTTGGAAGAGTCCACACTTGAAATCTTTTGGACCGTTGGACTTTTGGGCACTTCGACTTTTGAACTTTTGGACTTATGGATTCTTAGTCTTCGACTCTTGAACGCTTGGATATTTGAGCTCTTGGACCCGTGGATTTATGGATGTGGATTTGCTCTTGAACATTTGAATTCTTAAGCTCTTAGACTTTTATATCTTTAGGCTCGTGGATTCTAGAACTCTAGAAGTCTTCGACTCTTGAATTCTTGAAATTTGAACTTGGACAAATGAACTCTAGTACTTCTAGACTCTTGAGCATTTGGAATGATGGAATCGAGGACATTTGAACTCTTGGGCTCTAGGGCATTTGAATTCTTTGACTCTTGGACTTTTAGATTTTTGTTCTTTTGGACTCGTAGATGCTAGGGCTCTTGAAATCTTGAACATTTGAACCTTTGGACTTTTGAATTCATGAGCTCTTGGACCCTTTGGTTCTTGGGTCCTTAGACTATTTTACTATTAGACTTTTGGAATCGTAGATTCTTGGAAGAGTCCACATTTAAATTCTTGGACCCTTGGACTTTTGGATTCATGGGCTCTTGAACATTTGAACTCTTGAGCTCTTCGAGTTTTATACTTTTAGACTCGTGGATTCTAGAACTCTTGAAGTCTTCGACTCTTGAATTCCTTTATATTTGAACTCTTGTGCTTTTGGACCTCTGGACTCTTGAACAACTGAACTCTTATACTTCTAGACTCTTAGGCCTTCGGAATAATGGTTTTTTGGACTCTTGAACATTTGAACTCTTGGATTCTTGGGCTTTTAGATTTCCGTACTTTTGGACTCGTAGACTCTAGGACTCTTGAAGTTTTGAACTCTTGGACAATTGAAATTTTGGATCTAAGGACCCTTGACTTTTGAATTCTAGGATTCTTGGATCCTAAGGCTCTTAGGCTCTTGTGTTTTTGGACTTGTTGATTCTTGAACTCTGATATATTGGATTTTTTGAACCATTATACTTTTGGATTCTTAGACTACTGGACGTTTTAACTCTTGGATCCATGGACTTTTGGATTCATAGCCTCTGGAGCATTTGAACTGTTGGGCTCTTAGACTCAGGTACGTTTGAACTCCTGTATTCTAGGACTCGTGAGCTCTTGAACTTTGATTCTTGGGTTCATAGACTTTTGTACTTCTTGACACATAGCTTTTTGGAATCGTGAATTATTGAAATCTTGGACATTTCAACTCGTGTTCTTATGGATTTTTGGATGTATGGGATGACTGGATATTTGAATCTGGAATCTAGATTTTTTGTACATTGAACTCTTAGACGATCGGACTTCTGGATTCATGGACTCTTGAGAATTTGAACTTTTTAACTCTTGGGCTCTTAGACTTTTGTACTCGTGGATTCTTAGACACTTCTTCCACTAGCAAGCTCCTGGTAATTTTGGTCTCTTGAATCTTCGGATTTTTGGACATTTAAACTCTGGAGCCCTTGGACTTTTGGATTCACAAACTCTTGGACATTTGAACTCTTATACTTTTAGATACATGGACTTTTAGACTCGTGGATTCTTGAATTCCTGAAGCCTTCAGCTCTTAAAATTTTGGACGTTTTAGCTCTTTTAGACTTTTGTATTAATGAATTCTTGTACATTTGGACCTTTAGATATATTAAGTATTGGGTTTTTAGAATCTTGTACCTTTAGACTCATAGACTTTTGGACTTGTGGGTTCTTGAACTTTTGGACATTTGAGCTCTTGAATCCTTGGACTTTTAGATTCACGGGCTCTTGAATATTTGAACGCTTAAACTTTTAGACTTTTGCACCTTAGGACTTTACTTTAGGACTATTCAGTCTTTGACTCTCGAATTCTTGGATATTTAAACTATTGGGTTTTTGGAATCATGGGATCGTGGGCCTTTTTGACCACTCGGGCTCTTAGGTTTTTTACTCCTGGGCTCTAAGGTTCTTAAAGTTTTCGAGTCCTGAACTTTCAGACTCTTGAACTCTTGTACACTCTGATTCTTGTATTGTATTGTATTGTAGACTGTTGTATTTTTAGACTCTTAGGTTTTTGAACTCGTGGTTTTTTGGACACTTGAAGTCTTCGGTTCTTGAACTTTTAATCTCTTGGACTTTTGGATATTTGAACTGTTGGGCTCCTAAACTTTTAGACTCATGATATCTTCGACTCTTGAACTTCTTGACTATTATACTCTTGGATTCTTCGACACTTGGATTTTTGAAGTCCTAAACTCTTGAAATCATGGACTATTCTGCTATTCGACACTCGATATCTGGAATTGATGGATTCGTGAAGTCTTAGGTTCTTATATTGCTGGATACTGCAACTGCTGAACTCTTGAAATTTTAGGCTTTTGGCATCCTGAACTCATTTAAACTCTTGAACTCATGGACATATTCTTTGCCATTTGAACTCTAAAACACTTCTACTCTGGCAATCTTGGGCTCTTCTATTCATCGACTTTTGAACTCCTGAACTCTTGAATTGAAGTGTGTGATTGAAATATTGAACTCATGGACTGACTTACACTTCGACACTGGACTGTAGGTGGCTGGGACTGTTTTATGAGATCTTAAAATTTTAAGCTTTGGCACCTTGAATTCTTTTAAACACTTGAACTCTTTTCAACTGTTGACCTCTTCTATTCTTCGACTCTTAAATTGTAGAACTCTGACTTTTGGATTTCAGAATCTCGTACTCTTGTATTTTTGGACTCTTGCAATTTTTGAACATTCGGACTAAACTAAACTAGACTTGACTAGACTTGACTAGACTTGACTAGACTTGACTAGACTTGACTAGACTTGACTAGACTAGATTAGAGTAAACTAGACTAGGCTTTCTAAACTAGACCAGACTTGATTTGGGATCAGAACAAAATGGCTCAAGCGGCACGTGACCATTGTTGTTCCGAGATTTCTCACATAACGAATTTTTCATCATGACATGACACGATCTTGCGTGACTTGATATGACGTGATGTGACGTGACATAACATGACATAACGTGACATAACATAGTGTAATATCACGTGATATGACGTGATATGACATGACATAACGTGACATTAGAAAAAACTTAAAATTTCGATACTGTTTCTGGTGGTTATGTAACAACAAACCCTGGGAGAGGCTGTCCGTGTATTAAATCATAACATTTGCATTCAAATTTTTTTTACATACAGCATTTCTTCATTGATCAGCTGATTGACTTGCCAGGAGCAAGCAAATATTCAGCTTACTGATGGAACTGGTGGTTTGCGACGGGAACCTGCTGTGTTAACTTTGACTCTGGAGAACTGATTGACTTGCGTGCGCCTCGAGCCGTATGAATAAAAGTCGATATATTGGAAGGAAGCTTTTGTGGTTTCCGGTGATGACGGCGGTAGGTGCGCCTAGTTGGACTTTTTCTCTTCCTTTTTCCAGTTCTCCTTCTACCCGCGAAGCGAATGGAAATGTGAAAACTTTTGCATCGGATTTTTTTTTACCGAAACGGGCGACGTCGAGTTCCGGGCGCTTTTCAATTCGTGTGGATTGATCGAATACTCACGTGAGTATAAGGAAGTCGTTCGAGAATTGTAGCATTTTAAGAATATGTGACAAGTGATAAATGCCTCACTCGTTTGAATTCTACAATCAATCAAGTTTAGATAAGATTCATTTTTCCAAACTTTCAACGAGTCCCAAATGCACATGTCATTCGTTTTCGTGCTAGCATTACCGAGAACGGACCGTTAGAAACTCGAACTGAGGTGACAAATACGGAATTACTGTCTAGTTTATGGTCGACATGTTTGTCACCCACCAAAATTAGCCATTCCCTGGTTATGACCTCTGCTCGCCCGCCAAACAGCTGCAACAACCGAAATGCACCGACACCGGGAACACAATTGCTCGTAAAAACGCTTTTAAACTATATAAAACAAGAAGATTTTACACTCCGTTAAATTGCAATTTATTTATGTTTCACTTCTTGTTTGTTATTTCACGACCCCCACCATTTGGAGGTGGGGTAGGTGGTGGGGAGAAGGATGCAACCGAGCATAATCGTATTATGACTCGAATGCCGGTGAGATCCGCGTTCCGCTGTCTGTTCTGAACCGGGAACAAATGGAACCGGGTGCAGCGTTGACATTTATTTTACTTTTTTTTTCTCCGGCGAAAATGACAGTAAGGTGGTAATATTTACGGTAGCAGCTCGTACGCTGATTATGGTTTATGGCGCCTTGATGTTCCTTCAATTCCCGGGTTACGATCGGGACGGGAGGAACACTGGTTCGGTGAGGGTTGGGGGTAAATAATGGAAACCGCGCCCGCTCAACCGAAGACGAACCGAAGTAGGAAAATTAGCTTGTCACCGGCGGGAAATGGTTTTTTGATAGCTTGCAGTTCGCGATAAAAGGTTAAGTTATCCGGAAACTGCCAGGTTGGCCAGGTTATTTACAACTCTGGCGGATTATGCAGGATTTGTCGGCCATTAACGGTTATGTGGTGTGGTGACTTGCAGCGCGCCTTATGGTCCACCGTAAGAAGCAATCAGGAAAATAATTAAGGTGGAAAAATATGTTTATCATTCAATTTTTTTTTTCAATTTAATGTAGGATTCCACGGTGCTAAATTCCAGATTGCACTGAAACACGTCTCTCTTCTTCTCGACAGGTCTCCGTGGACGAATGGTGCAACATGTGGGAAGCGTACGCCAAGAACTCCAACGCCGTACTCGACTGGCAAGTGAGGTAAGTGATCCGTCGGATGGCAACACCCCTAAACCGTTCCCAATTCACGTGAACATTGTTCAAATGTCGTTCATTTCCGCTTTGCTATCTGATGCTATCCCAATCCTCCTGAACCGAGAGAAACGAAAAAGGGGTAGCAAAAGCAACGCTTGACAGTTGTTCCTGGTGTGCAAAAGAAAACAAAACAAAACGGAAAAAAACCGGTTAGGAGACGGGGTAGGCAGGAGACTCGAAAGCACGTGCCGCGTTTGTGATGAGTTGTGAAATGTTGGGTTGAATTTTTAATTAACATTAATTAACGAAGAATACGTGTTGCTGTTGCGCACTCGAAAAGGGTTCGGAAGGTTGTGCGCCAAGATGGAGCTTCACAACACTCCAAGATCTGACAGAGCGCAATTTGTGTTTATCCAGGGTCGCAAAGGATAAACACAGGCTGTAATTGAAGTGACGTTGCTGATGCTGCCGCTGCCGCTGCTGCTACCGAAGGAGACTGAGTAAACTTCTTGAGCATACAATAATAATGAGCTTTATTAGCTCCTTTATAAATTATTGTCGAACTTTGGAGCAGTGTTGCCAAATGTTCGGATTTATTCATACAAAAAAAAAAAACTTATGGCTACTTTGATCGAATATCGAATGAATTTTCCACTATCCATGACAATAATCAATTATGATATATTCAATAAATTTTTCAATTACGAGTTTATGTCAGAGTCATAACCAGACTGACGTAAACACACACCCGAATGACTTTTTTTCTTTAGTCCCCACATATTTCCAACTAAGATCACAAAAGTTACTTTGATTCCGCCGTTTTTTCCAAAATATAAAGCTTTATTGCGAAAAAGGGCTTACAGATGTATTATTCAAAGTATTGTCCGTCGCTAGCGACAACTTTCTTCCATCTTTCCGGCAATTTTCGGATCCCGGCTCGAAGAAAGGAGTCCTCTTTTGACGCTATTCATGAAGCAATCCATTTTCCCAACTCTTCGAAGGATTGAAAATGTTGATCTGCCAGGCCGTGTGCCATCGAACGGAATAGGTGGAAGTCAGAAGGGGCGACATCTGGGGAATACGGCGGGTGGGGCAAGACTTCCCATTTCAGCGTATCCAGGTACTTTTTGACCACTTTTGCGATTTGAGTCCGAGCATTGCGGTGTTGGAGGATGACTTTGTCATGTCGCTTTTGATATTGTGGCCGCTTTTCTTTTATCGCGCGACTAAGGCACATCAGTTGCGTTCGGTAGCGATCTCCTTTGATGGTTTCACCCGGTTTTAAGAACTCGTAGTAAATCACACTGAGCTGATCCCACCAAATACAAATCATAGCCTTGGCGCCGTGAATATTCGGTTTTGCCTTCGACGAAGTAGCAAGCCCGGGCTTTCCCCGTGATTTTCTGCGTTTAGGATTATCGTATACGATTCGATGTAAAAACCCCTTACGATTTTGTCTTTGAAGCAGTTGCTCACATACAAATAGACGGCGCTCGATGTCCCTCGGTTTCAACTCGTACGGCACCCAGTTTCCTTCTTTCTGAATCATGCCCAGGGCCTTGAGACGCTTTGAAATGGCGTGTTGACTCACTCCCAACGACACGGCCGGTACAGCCACCTATCGGAAAACGGCGGAAGTAAAGTTGTACACCTGATAAAAAAATGTTTACCTAAAATTTGAAATAGTCGTAACAAAGTACTACAAATATTATAGTGTGGAATTTTTGAAAAAAAAGTTAGCCGCATTTTTCTTTCAAGGATTTTTGAAGTTACACTGTTTTCTATCCGTTTTTTTTTAAGTTTCGCGGATTTCTCAAGTTACTCGATTTTTTAATAGGGATTTCCAAAGTTGTGCGGTTTTTTCAATGCGAATTTTTGAAGTTACTCGATTGTTTTATGCGGATTTTCGAAAGGACGCATTTTTCACGGATTTCTGAAGTTACTCGGTTTTTTATTCGGATTTCCGAGGTTACGCGTTAGTTTCGAAGTAGCTCGGTTTTTGTTCAGGGGAATTTCCGAGATTTCGTGATTTTTTATGTCGATTTTCGAAGTTAGCCGGATTTCCAAAGTTACGAGGTTTTTTATGAAAATTTACGAATTGGCGCGCTTTTTTGTTCTTTCCAGGATTTCTGAAATTACGCAGTTTTTACGCAGATTTCTGAAGTTACTCGTTGTTTTTATGCGGATTTTCGAAGTGACGCATTTTTCCCCTTATTTTGGAGGTTATTCGATTTTTTATAGGGATTCCCGAAGTAACACGGATTTCCGAAGTTGAGTGTTTTTTTTTTCAATATGAATTTTCGAAGTTACTCTGTTTTTTTATACGTATTTCCGAAGTTAGTCGATTTTTTCAATGCGGATTTTTCAAGTGACGCATCTTTTTCAAGAATTTCTGTTTTTTTCGCGGATTTCTGAAGGTACCCGTTTTTTTGCTTATTTTCGAAGTTACACGGATTTTCGAAGTTATGCGTTTTTTTCAATGGGAATTTTCGAAGTTACTCGGTTTTTTGTTCACGTGAATATTCGAATTTGCGCGGTTTTTATGTGGATTTCCGAAGTAACTCGATTTTATGCAATTTTTCGAAGTGACGGTTTTTTCAATGTGACTTTTCGAAGTTTCACGGATTTCTAAAGTCATCCGTTCTTTTCCCATGTGAATTTTCGAAGGTAGGTTCTTATTCACGGGGACTTCCAAGCCTATGCGATTTTTTTATGCTCATTTTCGCAGTTGGGCGGCGTTCCAAAGTTACGCGATTTTTTTATGCAAATTTTCGAAATGACGCGTGAACAAAAAACGCGAATTTTTGAAGTGACGTATTTTTTCACAGATTTCCAATTCATTTTTCTTAAGTTACGCTTTTTTATGCGAATTCTTGAAGTTCCGCGGGATTATTTGTATGGTACGGTATTCCTCGCGTAAGTAAAGCTTCAGTGAATTACTAACAAACAAGTCAGCAAAACGCCACCAATTTATGCGGAATCGAAAGAAAAATGGATGGATAATGTCAGAAACGTGACTCATCGATATGTTGGTCTTAAAAAGAACAGAATCCACCTTTTTCGAACTGCTGTGTGAATGTTTCTGGCGGAAAACGATGATGCTTCTCTAAATAGCAATGATGTAGAACCTAAACTTCTGAAGTTAATTTTGGACCTGAAATGTGGACCATGTGGATTTTGGAATAGGATTCTGGAAATTGATTCTTGAAATGAATTTTGGGACCCAAACATAGAACTGAATTCTGGGATTCGGGGTTTGGGTTTTTAAATTGATTTAAGAAATTCTGGCATTGAATTTTGAACCTGGATTCTGGGATAGAATTATGAAATTTAGTGCAGGGTTTTGGATTTTATTTTCGAACCTAGATTCTGAATATGAATTCGAGTTTTGGAATTTCTGAACTTGGATTCGGGAAATGAACTGGATTTCAGAAATGAATTCTAAATTTGACTTGACGAATTTTGACTAAAAATCTGAAAACGAATTCGGAACTGGAATTCTGGAACTGAATATTGGGCATGGATTCTGGTTCTGAAATCCGGGAAATCAGAACTCTAGAACTGAAATTCTGGGTTCTTTAAATTAATTTTGGGTATCTGGACCGTGTTCTCGGAATTCTGGTTCTGAATTACTGACCTAGATTCTGGACCTGATTCGGATCCTGGATTTTGAAGCTGTATTTTGGATCTGGATTCAGGAAATGAGTTCAAAGACTGAAGTGTGTACCTGAATTCTGGTTCGGATTTTTCGGCCTGGATACTTGAAATGCATGATCTAGATTTTGGAACTTTAGTTAGATTCTGGATTCTTGGATTCGGATAAAGAATTCTGGAAATGAACTAGATTCCGAAACAGAGCTCTGAACCTAAACTGACCGAAATGACGTGTGCAGGTTAAAATGAATGAAACAGATATTTTTTTTTTTACTTTTTGTACCAACTCAGTAAGAAAAGAAGGTCGCTAACTACTTCGACTCCAAATATTCTAGAAAGTTTGAATTTTGTGCACGGGCAGATCTCAACATGAGCAAAACGAGTCATGGTTTGGGGAAAATAATGAATTTTCACATTACGATATCGAAAGTTTAAATAAATTCGGTTCGTTTTTTTGGGTCAAACATGAATTTATTTCAAAACAAAAAGAATTTAAAGATTAATAAAAGTATCGTCCATCGCTCGTTACAACTTTTTCACACCTCTCAGGCAATTCTCGAATTCCATCTCGAAAAAATGTCTCGTCTTTTGAGGTGATCCAAGTTTGAAGCCAATATTTGATTTCTACGAAAGAACAACCAGTAATCAGAAAGAGCATGTCAGGAGAATACGGCGGGTGCGGCAAAAAGTCCCACTTGAGCGTTTTTGCGAAATGAGACTGAGCGTTGTCATGGAAGAGAATAACTTTATCATGTTTTTGGTTGTATTTCGGCCGTTCTGCTCGTAATGCACGGTTTAAACGCATCAATTGCAGCCTCTACCGATCGTCCGTTGTAGTACCGTATGGTTGTAGTAGCTCATAGTACACAACACCCTTTTGATCCCACCAGATGCACAACATGACCTTCGAACCATGAATATTATGATTTTGATGTCAATGGCAACAATTGATATAAAACTCTATTATTAAATAAATATCAGGAGTCCATTGTGCCAGTTTCAACATAAGAAAATGTGAGGAAATTTGTCCGCTCATCTGCAATCGTGACAGACTCTTTCCATTTTGTCATGAAATGTTTCAGTAAATAAAAATAGTTAGTTTTCCCACTTTGTAGAATTGAATATTTCGCACAAGTGCTCACTAACGGCGATTAGTGCAAATTAGTTTCAAACTGACAGATTGCCATTGCGGCAGCACTGCACTGCACTGAGCTGAGCTTCTTCGAGTCCCGAACAGGATAAAATCAACACTTTCCTCGTCTGATGAGCGGGATTGTTAAAACCACTTCGTTGCATTTCAAACACCGTGATTTTGATCTCGAACTTGATAGACGGCACGATTCCCTCCCTCCCCCATCTCCTTGCAGTAATTTGCATTTCACCAGGATAATTTAGAATTCGCAGATAGCAATTCACTACCCCGATGGATCGGGTGACGACGGTGACGGAGTTTGCATATCACTTGGCACCGTAAATTAGCTACTCCGGGATTCTGCCGTACCTTGCTGCTTAGGAAGGTGATGTGTCTCTCGCTAGAAGGATCATCGTCGAAATCGTTCAATTACCGTGCTGTCACCGGGGAGATGGCAATTGAAATCCTGATCACAGTTCCCACAGATTCCTCCGTAGTACAAGGTTGACAAATAAAAGCACCTCTCTCTCTCTCTCTCTCTCTCTCGCTATCTCTTTCACTCAGTTGTATGAATAATGCAGCCTTTTTTCTCGCCACAGTTCGCGGCCACGTAGGAAAAGCAATAAACGACGAAAGCCAAGTTCTTCCTTTGTTCACCTTTGCTGCCTATGTTTGACTCTGACGCTGACATTACTTTTGCTGTGCTCCAGCTTTTGGCCTTCAGCTGAGCTGTAGAGGAATCACACATACATGGTGTGTGTGTGCGCGCGCCAAGCCCTTTTCCTTTTATCCTTCCGTGCAGCAACACCGGCATACACACACGGGATGAAGAAATAGATAAAGCTCATTCTTTAAAGAGCTTCTAGTTGAGTAACCGTTTAGAAGGTTCCACTTCAGCCTACCTCAGTAGGGTTTGCCGTTGAGAACTTTACGAGCTGCGAGATTTGATTGGATCGATCCGGGCGGCTTGGCGTTTTCACCCCTACTTATTGCAGCTAGAACGTGTTAATACTCGTACGAGCGTCGGTGATTTCCAGTCACGGTGGGTCGGGTTAAGCACCACAATCAATTGCCAATGAGGTAGGATCTGCAAAGATTGATTCATAACAATCATCTTTGACTAAGAAGAAGTTTTTCTGGGATCGCTTCAACACACCTAATCTGGTCAATTACCTTTTCATTGAAAACAAAAAAAAGTGGACCAGAGAAATCTCAAACTCAACCCACCGTGAATTCGATTCCTACTCCTATTCTTATTCCGCCTGAAACATCCTTCCGTTTTCGGTGCAAATTTAATCGGATTGTTCAAATAGCTGGTCCCAGGTTCTAGTTGGGACGAGGCTTGGCTCTTTCATCGTAGCGCATCGGTGGAAACCGGCGATGTTAGAATCTTTCGCTGCACCGACGCGACGGCCAGTCCAGCCTAGCCCAGCCCACAGTCCCGCGCCCTGCTAACATAAAAGGTCCGGGACGAAAAGAAAGCAAAAAACTATGACGGCTTCCTCCATCGCCGCTGATCCCTTATTTAGATTATGGGGTGTGTTCGTGTTCCATTTACATCCGGGGGAAGCGCGACTGGCCCCGTTTCGTTGCCCCCGACTGTGGCGCCGCTCATTGCCAGGTTCGTGAGCTTGATTTTTATGAAGATATACTTGTAAATTTACGTCCAAATATAAAATAGGTAAAAGCGAGTAATTTGTAAGCCCGACAAGGAAGAGGGGATTTAAACTTTAAACAGAAAGTCCGGAGGATTTGGCTGTCGTGAAGAATTTATCTCGGAACGGTTTTTTTCCCTTCGGGTGCGGGAGATTGCTAGGCCGTTCGTTAAATTTATTATGAATATCTGATGAACCCAGCGCATAAATTGTTTTCCGTTGAAGACTTTCCGGGAGGGGAGGCACAAAATGAGACTAACTCGAGTTGAAACTGTGTAGACGGACTTCATTTTAGGTGTAGAAGTTTTGCGATTTAAGTTTAGTAGGGCAAAGATACTTCATTGGATATCGAATGGTGAATAGATAGTAGTATCTTTCGAAAAATTCTACGATCGTTGAAATCAGTTCAGCCATTACCAAGAAAATCGAACGAATTAAATATATTGTAAATGGTTGGTTATGTCTTTCGATTATGATCTATGACCTAATAATAGTTTTAAAAGGGAAAAAATGACCGGATTGAAAAAAAAAATAACTGTTTGTCGGTTAGGTCACTTATACGATAATATCTCCGGAATCGAAAACCATTTGCCCTTTGAATTTGACCAAACAGGCCTAGGAATGTTGGAACCGATTAAGGCATCTCTGAGAAAATTATGAGAAATGAAAAAACTGGACACACAAAAAGCGAAAACAAGGCCAAGAGAAACACTTAGTCCATAACCATGATTCGATTCCAAAGACCACAGATCAAGGAACCAAGACCCAAGATTAAAGGCCAAGTTCAAGACTCAAGACTCAAAACTCAAGAACCAAAAACCGAGAACCAAAAGCCAAAAGTCAAGAGCTAAGAACCGAGAGCCAAGAGTCAAGGTGTCAAGGACCAAGAACTAAGAGTTAAGAGCCAAGAACCAAGAGAAAAGAGCCAAAAGAAAAAAACCAAGAGCCAAAATCCAAGACCCAAGAACTAAGAACCGAGAGCCAAGCGCCAAGAGCCATGATTCAAGAACCGAGAGCCAAGAGTCATTAGCCAAGATCCAAGAGCCAAGAGCCGAGAGCCAAAAGCCAAGAGCAAAGAGTGAAGAACCAAGAGTCAAAAGCCAAGAGTCAAGAGGCAAGAGCCAAAAGTCAAGAGCCAAGAGTTAAGAACCAAGAGCTAAGAGCCAAAAGTTAATAACCAAATGTCAAGATCCAAGAGCCTAGAGCCAAGAACTAAGAGACAAGAGCCGATAATCAAGAACCAAGAAACAAAAGCAAAGAACCAAAAGTCAAGTTGCTAAAGCCAAGAGGCAAGAGTCAAGAGCTAAGAGTCAACAATTAAAAGCCAAGAGTTAAGAACCAAGAGCCAAAAGTCAAATGCCAAGTGTCAAGAACCAAGATCCAAGAGCCAAGAATCGAGAACCAAGAACTAAGAGCTAAGAGCCGAGAGCCGAGAGCCGAGAGCCGAGAGCCAAGAGCCAAGAGTCGAGAACCAAAAACCAAAAGCCAACGGTCAAGTGTCAAAATCCAAAAGTCAAGAACCAAAAACTCAGAGTTAAGAGCTAAGAGCCAAGAGCCAAGAGCCAAGAGCCAAGAGCCAAGAGCCAAGAGCCAAGAGCCAAGAGCCAAGAGCCGAGATCCAAGAACCAAGAAATAAGAGACAAGATCCAAGAACCAAGAGCTAAGAACCGAGAGCCAAGAGCCAAGAGCCGAGAGTAAAGAGTTAAGAGCCAAGAGCCAAGAGTCAAGAGCCAAGAGCTAAGAGTCAAGAACCAAGAATCAAGAACGAAGAATCGAGAGCCCTGAACCAAGATCCAAGAGCCGAGTGAGCTAAGAACCGAGAGCCAAGGGTTAAGAGCCAATAACCATGAACCAAGATCCAAGAGCTAAGAGTCGAGAGCCAAGAGCCAAAAGCCAAGAGCCAAGAACTAAGAGTTAAGAGCCAAGAGTCAAGAACCAAGAACTAAGATTTATGATCCTAAGGCCGAGGTTTCAGAGCCGAGAGCCAAAAGCCAAGAGTCAAGGACCAAGAACCGAGAGCCAAGACCCAAGAACCGAGAGCCAAGAGAGCAAAGAGCCAAGAACCGAGAGCAAGAGTCAAGAACCGAGAACCAAAAGCCAAGAGCCAAGAGCACAGAGCCAAAAGTCAAGAGCCAAGAGTCAAGAGCCAATAGTCAAGAGCTAAAAGTCAAACGCCAAGAGTAAAGAACCAAGAGTCAAGAACCAAAAGCCAAAAGTCAAGAGTCAAGGGCCAAGAGTCAAGATTTAAGAGTCAAGAGCCAAGACCCAAGAACCGAGAGCCAAGAGAGCCAAGAGCCAAGAACCGAGAGCAAGAGTCAAGAACCGAGAACCAAAAGATAAGAGCCAAGAGCCCAGAGCCAAAAGTCAAGAGCCAAGAGTCAAGAGCCAATAGTCAAGAGCTAAAAGTCAAACGCCAAGAGCCAAGAACCAAGAGTCAAGAACCAAAAGCCAAAAGTCAAGAGTCAAGGGCCAAGAGTCAAGATTTAAGAGTCAAGAGCCAAGAGCCAAGAGTCGAGAACCAAAAGCCAAAAGCCAAGAGCCAAAAGTCATGAGCCAAGAGCCAAGAACCAAGAGTCAAGAACCAAAAGCCAAAAGTCAAGAGTCAAGATTTAAGAGTCAAGAGCCAAGAGCCAAGAGTCGAGAACCAAAAGCCAAGAGCCAAAAGACATGAACCAAAAGCCAAGAAACAAGAGCCATGAACCAAGATCCAAGAGCCAAGACCCGAGAGCCAAAAGCCAAGAGTCAAGATCCAAGGGCTAAGAGACAAGAACCTAAAACCAAGAACCAAGAGCTTAGAGCCGAGAGCCAAGAGTCAAGAGATCAAAACCCAAGATTGAAGATTCACGACCCAAGGCCAAAGGCCCAAGACCAAAGACCCAAGACTCAAGGCTTTAAAAACTCATGACTTCAGACTCAAGACTACAGTTGCACGACCCAAGACTCAAAACTCAAGGCCCATAATCAAGATCTAGACCCAAGACTAAAGACGCAAGACCCAAGACTCAAAACTCAAGATCAAGACCCAAGACATAAGACCAAGACGCAGGCCCAAGACTTAATACCAAGATCAAGCACCTAGGACCCAGACCCAGACAAATACCCTGACCCAAGACAAACCAAAAACAAGACCAAGATCAAGACCCAAGATTCAAAACTCAAGACCCAAGACCAAAGACTCCAGACCAGAGACCCAAGACTCAAGACTACAGATTCACGACCAACGACTCAAAACTCAAGACTGAGATACAGACCCAAGATATAAGACCGAGACCCTGGCGCAAGACTAAATACCAAGATCAAAGACCCAAGATATAAGACCAAAACAAATATCCAGACCTAGACCCAAGAACAAGACCCAAGACTACAGCCTCAAGATCCAAGACTCAAAACTCAAGACCTAAGAAGAAATACCAAGATCCAGATCTAAGACTTATGACCAAGACCCACACCCAGACCCAAGACCGAGAACCAAAAGCTCAACACTTAAGACCCAGACCCAAAACATAAGACTAAGACAAATACCCATACCACAACCCAGGAAGACAAATAACAAGACTCAGACCCAAGACTGAAGAGTAAGCCCAAGATACACACCCAAGACGAGACCAGACATATCCAGAACATATCCAAGATCAAAACCCAAAAACCAAGACCCAAACGCAGAACTTATGAACAAGACGCTTATCCACACCTAAGACTAAAGATTCTGATCCAAGGCTAAGCTCAAGACTTAAGACCCAGACCCAAAACATAAGACCAAGACAAATACCCAGACCTAAAACCAATAACAAGACCCAAGACTCAAAACTCAAGACCCAAGATACAAGACTAAAATCCAGACCCAGACCAAAGACTAAAAACTAAGCCCAAGTCTCAGCACCAAGACTAAAGACTGAGCTGAAGACTCAGACCAAGACAAACCAAGAATACGAGCAAGATCAAGCCCAAGACTAGAAATTCACGACCCAAGTCTCAAAACTCAAGACCTAAAAGTAAGGCCCAGACTCATGTCTTATGACCAAAACCCACACCCAGACCCATGACTAAAGATCCAGACCCAAGACTAAGTTCAAGACTGAAGACTAAGCCCAAGACCCAGACCCAAGACACGAGACCAAGACAAACCAAGAACAAGACGAAGACCCAAGACTCAAGATTCAAGACTCAAGACCCATACCCAAGACTTATGACCAAGACCAAGACTAAGTTCAAGACTAAAGACTAAGCCCAAGACATGAGACCAAGACTAACCAAGAACAAAACCAAGACCCAAGACTCAAGATTCAAGACTCAAGACCCATACCCAAGACTTATGACCAAGACCAAGATTAAAAACTAAGCCCAAGACTCAGACTAAAGTTTAAAGACTAAGCCCAAGACAAACACCCAGACCATGGTCCAGAAAGTTCAAAATGAAGACCAAAAGACTCAAGACCCAGGATTCAAAACTCAAGACCCACAACCAACACTCAGAACCAGACTAACATCTAGACCCTAGACTATGCCCAAGACACTGATTCAAGACAAATCAAGAACAAGACTAAGATCAAGACACAAGACTAAAGATTCACGACCCAACACTCAAAACTCAAGACCAAAACAAACACCCAGACCTAGACCCAAGAAAGACGAAGAAATAGACCCAGAGCCAAGACTAATGACTAAGACCCGAACCTAAGCCTAAAAACCAAGACCAAATACGTTGAATTCTGAACCTGGGTTCTTGAGGTTAATTTAGAAGCAGGATTCTGGAAATAAACTGTGACCCTAAATTCTTAACCACGATTCTGAACCTGTATTTTGGAACTGAATTCTGGAAATAAATTCTAGAACTAAGTTATGAACCTGAGTTCTGGAGTTGGATTCTGAAAATGAATTCAGCAATTTTATCTGAATTTTTATATCGAAAATGGATTCTGGAACTGCATTCTGGCACGGAATTTTGGAATTGAATTCAAGCAATGAACATCGAATCTGAATTTTTTAATTATGCTCTAGAACTGAATTCTTGATTTCTGTAACTGAATTCTGGAGCTGAATTCTGTGAATGAATTCAGAAACTGAATGGCGAACCTGAATTCTGAACCGCGATACTGGAACTGGACTCGAATAGTAGAGTTGGATTCTGAAAATGGATTCCGGATTTTTTTCCCTGAATTTGGACATTGACAATGGATTCTGGAACTGAATTCTGAAGCTGAATTCTGAAAACAAATTTTAAAGTTGAATTCAGGAAATGCACTGAAATCGAAAACTTTGATCTGAATGCTTGTAGTATCACCAAAAATTGATTTTACACAATAAACAGGCATACGTTCATTAGTCTGCGAAATATTTCACGCGATGATGAAGTATTTCCAAAAATATACGTTTTCAGATTTCATCGCGAACAAGCCTTATAGCACGATCAGGACAGCATTCATGTAAACATTTGAAATATAGACTAATAAATGTCAAAGAAACATGCCAGTTTTATTCGTATTCACGTCCTCCAGTTATGTCTGTGACATTACCCACCCGCATTTCTCTAAACATGATAAAACAACCGTAAATGCAACGTTGCACTGCATTCGAATCTAGCACTCGAATCCCCTTCCGATTCGGCCAACTATGGATTCCGTCTTTTTAACGTTCGCCGTTGAAAAAACGGAAAACGTTGATGTTGTCCTTAATCAATCGCTTGTTTGCTTTCAACGGTGACTAATGCCTTTGGCAAAAAGCACACAAGCAGCGCCCAATTATGTCGTTTTCGTTTTTAAATTGCACTACACCGGTGTAGGTAAGGTGGCACTGAAATCGTTCGTTTTTGCCAATTGCACTACACCAGTGCTACACTTTTTCTGCACCGACACCACTGGTGTAGCACTCATCAAAAGTATGGTGTAGCTCTGTGCAATGGAATCGTTTATGGTAGTCCATGGTTACTGTTTATGTTTTCGTCATTTTTGTTCGTTTATTCATGCCTCCGTGTAGCACTGCACCGGTGTAGTGCAAATTAAAAACGAAAACGCCATTAGTTTCTTGACAGTGTGCCCAGAGTCCTGCCCTGTCAGTCACAATGAAGGTGTTAAATTTCACCTGAACTAAGTTTTCATCGCGGGGAAAAACGCTAACGCAATTCTCTTTTTTATTTTATTTTATTTTCAGATACATGAATTTTATGTTCGATCTCGAGGATGCTTCCAACGATGGAACCATTGACTCTGAGGAGTTTTCCTCTGTTTATTCGAGCTACGGAGTTGACAAGAAGGAGTGCCTGGAGGCTTTCAAGAAGATGTCGAAGGTAAGCGTGGTTTTCTTTTTCATTTGTTTTAGTTATCTAGTTAACATTCCGAATACAAGAAGGTTGATCACGAAAAAAATCGGACGCTAAAAAAAAACTAAACCTTAATGATACGAGTAAAATTTCGAAAACTTATCTGAATCACAGCGGGCATTGACTGGCAGTGTAAGTTCAATTGATGAGGCAATGGCGGAATGCGAAAATGTTCGTTCTCAAGAAAAATTCTAGTCTTCATGTTCAAGACTCGAGAGCGGTAGTCATCGTAAGAGGTGAAGTAAATGGCACTAGTTTCGCATCTCCGGGTTCATATCTTGCTTGAAAATATCCAATAGAGCTGGTTGAGGTAGTTTTTAGGGAAAAATTGTGCTAAGTTGTTAATCAATGGAACATTTTGAACCACAGAAGTGTCATTCTGAAGTGTCAATAAATGAAATATGCGCATTTCAAAAATTATATAAGAAAAATAAAATACAAAAATAGTAAAATTGAAAATGTTGCACCTCGTTTGGCAAGCAATCTGAGCCTGCGAATTGAAGAGAAAACCAAACCTTAGGTTTCTTCAAAATGAGTAAATGACAGATACGTCTTACAACAATCATCTTTGGTTCTCTTCAGTATATCAATGCTGTACAATTGCAAATTTTATTCCTCGTTTAGCAAGCAATCTGTGTCTGCGAATGGAAAAGAAAAACAATCATTTTCAGAGTCTTTTCGAAATTAGTAAATTTCAGCAGTTATCTTTAGTCTTCTTCAGTGTATTAATTATGTAAAATAGCACATTGTTTTGCTCGTTTGATGAGCAAGATGTGGCTTAGGAATG